>NW_026622997.1:820833-1151250 GCF_023065955.2 Ursus arctos
CATTTTCGTTAACCATGACGTGCCCCTCAGTTCCTTAGGGAGGCAAAGGAATGCTGCTTTCCACTAATACAGAAAGGTATGGTTGAAAATCTGGGAGCTTTTCCCTGAAAGGGTGATGGGGGCAATAGGGAGGGTAGGGGTTGGGGAGTAGGACTGACATACAGCCCAGCAAACTATAGACTTGCCAGTTCTGTTATGGCCCAAAAGGCAGAAACAAAACCAATTGACACATAATTCTGAGACAAAGAGCATGCTAGAGTTTGTGATTTTATTAATAATCTTTTGATCAAAGAGTGAAAATACGGATGGGAAGAATCTTAATACCCCTAACAAACAAATTTAGAAATTTGAAGGTGGACTGCAGGTCCAAGGTGGGAAGAAGGTTTGCGTGACAATTAAGTAGCACTGTTTAGAAACTTCCAGAGGAGGTAACGTTGAACTTCTTTTTTAAAAAAAATTTTTATTTAAATTCAGTTAGCCAAGGTATAGAACATCGTTAGTTTCTGATCTAATGTTCAATGATTCATTAGTTGAGTGTGTCACCCAGTGCTCATCACATCACGTTGAACATCTGACGTCTAAACTCTTTACTGGATTCTCTTGGATTTTTATCTTGACATCATTACATCTCTCCTAACCCAATTTTGTACTTTTTCTTTCTTCCCTTCATTGTTCTTGTACTTGGTTAGACTAGACCGACCACATTATTCTTTAAATATGATGTTGGCTTTGGATTCAAAAGGACGATCTTGTTTTAGTTTTAGGATATGGTAGAAGCACAGAAACAATCTTCTCCAATCTGCCTGGGAAAGTTTCTGATTTTTGAGTTTTTTTTCCTTTTTAGTCGCATGCTGTATGATGTATCCCCAGGACTTACTTGTCTTATAACTGGAAGTTTGCACCTTTTAACTCTCTTCACCTATCTTGCCCCCACTCTGGCAACCACTGATCTGTTCTCTGTATGTATGAGGGTTTGGGCGGCTTTGTTTTCTTTTAGGTTCTGCTTATAAATGAGATCATAATGGTATTTGTGTCTCTGTCTATTTATTGCACTCGGCCTAAAGGCCTCAGGGTCCATGCCTGTTGTCACAAACGGCAGGGTTTCCTTCTCTTTCTGGCTGGACAATATTCCATTTTATATCTATCTATCCACACGCACATGCATATGTACATATATATAAATAAAATGTGCGTATATCACCCATTCATCTGTCGACGCATACATAGGCTTTTTTCTCATACCCTGGCTATTGTAAGTAACGCTGCAGTAACCATAGGGTGCAGATACCGTTTCCACTTTGTGTTTTGCTTTCTTTGGACAAATACCCAGAAGGGCAATTGCTGGATCATATGGTAGTTCTGTTTTTAATTTTTGGGGATCCTCTATACTGTTTTCCATAGTAGCTGCACCAATTTGGATTATGAATTTTTCCAAATTCCTTTTGGCACCTACTGAATTCATTTCATTTTTTCTCCTTCAAGCTATTAATTCATCTTAATAATGAATTTTTTCTTGATGATAGATCATTCTCATGTTCCTGGGAAAGTATTAGTTCAATACGGTGCTCACTGTAACATGCTAACAGTCTGTTCATAATTTTTGCAACAATACACATGAATGAGATCAGTCTTCTGTTTCCTTTTCATTCAGCTTTGGAAAGGTTTGGAGTCAAGTTTACACAAGCTACTTTAAATGAATTGGAAAACTTATTTTTTTTTTAAATTCTTTATTCAAATTCAATGCAGTTAACATATAGTGTATTATTAGTTTTAGGGGTAGAATTTAGTGATTCATCAGTCGTATGTAACACCCAGTGCTCATCACAACATGTACCCTCCTTAATACCCATCCCCCAGTGACCCTATCCCCCCCCCCACCTCCCCTCCAGCAGCCCTCAGTTTGTTTCCCAGAGTTAAGAGTCTCTTATGGTTTGCCTCCCTCTCTATTTTCATCTTATTTTATTTTTCCTTCCCTTCCCCTATGAGGAAAACGTAATTTTTAAAAATATACTGCAGAACACTGTAAATGCCATTGGAAGTGTACATAATGTTATTTCACAGCCTGCCATCATTTAGGTGACCACATTGCTTTTCTTTCACCAGCTGCTCAAGGATTTCTGAAAATTGTTACTATATCCTGAATATGCTGTGGTTTCCATGCGAGATGTGGAGCTGCTCCGATAAGACACGTGAGAACTGCTGATGGAACGAGCTGGGGATAATGAGGGGCAGCTCAAGTTCCCTGAAAACCAGTAATTTCAGGCTTCTTTTCTTTTTTTATATTCATTTATTTTTCCTCAACAAATAATTTATTTTTTAAATTTTTTATTATGTTATGTTAGTAATCAGGCTTATTTTCTTTTTGCGTTACAGAATTGTCCAATAAGAAATTATTTCAAGTCGGAGTACCTCAGCTTTGAGAATGTTCTTCTCTAGCAAGAAAAGAAAGTCGAGACTGAGGTCAGAAGCTGAGCTTCAAATTGGCCGTACGTCCTTACCTTGCTAAGCAGTACTGGGCACAAGGAACGGGTGTGCCGCTCCTGGTACTAATGTTTCCCAACATGACGTCAACAATTCATGGCCAACACAGTCAAACAGTTAGTGGTACCGTGGCCACAAATAACTCTTAGCAGCGTCTAGGTTAGAAAGCAACGCTGTTGTGAGCAGGACTCAAGCTGGCAGAGGGGAGCCCCAGGAGAGTTCAAGTCAACGTCATAGCACTGGACTCTCAATTCCTTATATATCTATATCAATCATAATGTTTTGCTTTGGGTAACAATGTTTGGGGTAAACATGCATGATTTTTATATTTTTTTATTAAAAAGATTGTATTTATTTATTTAAGAGGGAGAGAGAGAGCAAGAGCACAAGAGTAGGGAGAGGGAGAAGCAGACTGAGCAGGGAGCCCGACGCAGGGCTCAATCCCAGGACCCTGAGATCATGACCTGAGCCAAAGGCAGACACTTAACCAACTGAGCCACCCAGGTGTCCCAAGATGCATGATTTTTAAAATTCAGTGGCAGGGCAGATGCCCATCCTCTGGAACCAATGCTTATATACTATTGGGGGCCATCTTTAGGAAAAAAATACAAAAGTGTGAATACAAAATTAGCTAGGAAAGTAAATATTTATTTAGAGTAAGAAATTAAATTGAAACAAATTACAAATTTTGAAATGTTGATGAATTCCACAAACATCACAAAAAGTTAACTTATTAATATACCTTTGTTTTTTCTATGTTATTTAGCTGCATTATTTTTATTACTTTTCACATAACAACAGTTTTGTAGTATTATTTTCTTTAGAGAGAAATAGATAATTCAGTCTTCTAACATGGTTAAATTATTTCTTCAATATAGTTTAGAAGAGGTGTTGGTTTTTTGTTTTTTCCTCACAACTTATTGTTGGCAATACCAAGCATATTTTTCAAACTGTTGTTACATTTGGGGAATCCTTGAAGGCTTTTTGTTTGTTTGTTTTTAAGATTTATTTATTTGAGAGACAGAGTGCAGGGGAGAGGGAGAGAGAATCCCAAGGAAACTCTGCACTGAGTGGGAAGCCTTCCTGGGGCTCAATCTCACAACCCTGAGATCATGGCCTGAGATGAAACCAAGGGTCAGGTGCTTAACCCGCTGAGCCCCCGAGGCACCCCTGAAGTTGTTTTCATATGTGAACCGCATTTCCACTCTTGCACAGCATCCTGGGAAGAGAGAGTGAAAAAGAACCTTGGCCCGTGAGGGAAGTGTGGCGGGAAGCTCAGATCTCCAAGTCCTCCTGCTGAATTCAAGATGCTTTTCTGGTGTTTAAAAAATGATTAAGGAAAACCATTGAGGTGAAACAAACAAACTTTAACTCTTCATGAAATGGATAGTCTCCTTGCAGAGAACTGCAAAATGGTGTAAAAGGCAGGAAGCTTTTATAGCAGGAAGACTAAAGAACAAGGAAGAGAAAAACAACAATTTGCTGGTTGGCTGGGGCCACGTCAACCTTGTTCGGGGCCAGAAGGCCCAGTTGGCCTGGTGTTTGGGGAATCACCGGATACTCTGCAGTTCTGGCCAAGCAGGTCATTCACAGGGATGTGGCAGTTACCTAAATTTCGGTTTGCTGACGTGACACCCCCTGGCAGGAGTGGCTCCAACTTGGGCTCGGAAAGCGATTTCAACAAGTGTTTATGTGAGAAGAAGGAAATAACAGAGAAGTCCCATCCCACTGACCACAAATAAAAACAAGTAACTAAGCAGAAATCCTACAGCTCCCAGCTCACTAGCTTGGTGAAAGACAGGGACACCCACGTTACTCAAGCGACGGGTGTGCATCCCGTGAGAGCACGCTGTGTCTTCAACTTGGAGACTCTAAGCCCTTCCTTCTGTTCAGAAGGTCCTATCCTTCCATCTCCGCAGCCTCTGCTGGTTGAGGCCTTCACCCTGTTCCACTGGACGAGCGCCGGTACCACCACCAGGCCTCCTTCCCTAGGGCCGACAGACCGGGTCCATGATTAATCAGACGTTGAGCAACTGGCTGTGCAATCGTGTGGCAGCCCTGGCTCTGCCTTTATTCCCCCAGTTCTGCTCCTCGGATTTGCTTCGAGCCTCAGCTGCGTGTGAGCAGCAGAAGGCCAGCGGCACGTGTAAGGCCTCCAGGGCCAAGCCCGGCTCAACGGTTCTTCCCTTGGAGGAGAAGGACGTGGTTTGCACGCCCATGGATAGAGCTCGATCCTCGGATCCTGTCAGTACAATGCGCTCGGAGGCCTACATTCAGAAACTTCGTGTTTTTCTGAGAATCTTGTAAAGCATACGCATTTGCGCGCACCCTGTGTTTTCTCTGCGCAAGATTCCCAACGAAGCACGCGAAGGGGGAGGCGAGCCGCACAGCCGGTGCTGCAGTCAGGAGGCCCACTCCCCACCCGGCCCTGCTGCCCGACGACCACAGGCTGGTTCCCGCGCCCCGACAGATGCAGATGGGGACAGAGCTAGCGATGCCGGGGAGGGAAAGCAGCCGTTCTTCAGATGCCGAGACTTAGGGACTTCGAGGGCAAGGAAAGCAATTCACAAAAAGATGGCAAGGGTCAATGCTTGGTAATACAGCTCTGCCCGGCGTGCCGAGAAGTCTGTCTTGTGTTCAGACCAGCTTGTCCGCGGGACAGCTCTCCTCCCGGTGCAGGCTCCCCGTCTGAATTCTTCGGGCAGTCAACTAAGCGGGCGATCAAGAGTCCTTCCCGAGTCCGTTGGGGCTTGATTGCCCTACCCTGGAAATAATCCGCATGCACAGCGGCGCACTGCGGCGCGGCCCACGCAGCACAGCCGTCCAGGGAGTCTGGAGCCCGCTGGGCGGTGAGCGGCCTTTGCAGACCCAGCCTCCCGCGACAAGGCCCGCCTTCCGCGTCTTTGCAGTCGGGGCGGGCTCCGGCCGGAAGAGGGCGCTGCAGGGCCGCCGCGCCCGCGAGCGGCTCCTTCCCCGCGGTTCCCGGTCCGCGCCGTCCGTGTCTCGCCGCGGCAGGTGCGCCCCCGCGGGTGCCCCACGCGCGCAGTTCCCCTCCCATCTTGCGTGCCCCCGGCTCTCCGGCCGCCCTCCCCGCACGGAGGCCCCTCGCAGACCTCGCCCTGCGCCCGGCCGCGCGTCCCCGGCAGGTGGCGACGGAGTGAGGTCTGCGGACCAGACGGGGAGCCCGGCCGCAGGACGGTCTAGGACGGAGAGTCCTAGGACTGACCTCGACGTGGCCAGCTGCCGTTTGTCGCGGCGGCAACCGGTGGCGAGAAGCCATAGGTGCGTTTCCGAGCCTTCTACAAGCGTGAGGGGGTGTAGCTCAGTGGTAGAGCGCGTGCTTAGCATGCACGAGGCCCCGGGTTCAATCCCCGGCACCTCCACTTTTGAGAATCCGCTTTTGCTTGCCCTCCAGCCTGGCGGCCTCATCGTTTGTTAAACTGTGTCTGCTGCGCGCTTCTTTTCTCGTTCTTTCCTTCTCTTGCAGTTCTCTGAACTCACAGGAAAAGCCAGGAGAGCTCACGCGTCTCCGCTCCAGGCCCGGAGCGGCACCCCGGACGCCAGGTCTGCAGCACCTGCTCCTGCGGATTCCCCGACCCCGAGAGCACGCGCGGCACCGCGTCAACCAGCGCGGCACAGAAATGCCAGACCGCAGCATGACCGAAGAGAAGACGCGCACGAAGGGCAAGGCGAGAAGAGAAGCAGGGCGCGGTGCCGGGAAGTTCCCCGCAGCTGCCCTGGCGCTCTCTTCTGCAGCCGTTCCACCCTCCTCCGGGGACACGCGCCTTCCTTTCCGGGTCGGTTTCCCACCCCCTCCCTCTGCCGTTATACGTTCTGTGCATTTCTGTGACTCGCTGCTCCTGACTAATTACAGGAACTTTTAAGGCATAAAGCAAGCTTCGGGTCTGGATAAAAATCCTTCTTATCTGACTTGAAGACGCACCTGCTTGGCTCATTTTGAAAGATACATTAAGGAGAGGAATCAGAAAGTAAAGACACAGCCTCCATGCCCTTTTCTTACCACTCCTGGCTCCATCCCACACTTTGAAGGGCTTTGCACCTGCGTGTGTGAACAGCTCAACACACACTTCCAAGCTTCAAACACACCCTGGCAAAGAGCCAGTCAAGGGCCAGCTGCGGGGCCTGGGAGCATGCGTGCCAACGGCATGGGCCGCCCTTGGAAGGACCGCCTCAGAGAAGAGGCCTGGGCACGCCCTGGAAGAAGGGACCATGGGGCTGTTTGAACAGAGAATTCCGGGGGCCCGGGTAAATGGAGTGTGGACTCCATATGCAGAGGAGGAAACATGGCCCCGGGAGGCCCCAGGGCACACCGCCTGTTGCCGCGGGGTAAGCATGATAGGGAGCACATGCTCCACAGTTTTAGGGGGTATTTGTTTAACCAAACCTTTCCAAGGTACTTCTAAGGTTAACCTCACTGCCTGTCCTTCCCCAAATACCCAGTTTCCTGACTCATGTATGTGTGTCTGGTAGTGTCCCTTTTGGAAATACGCCTTGTCCCTGCTGGACACAGGGCTGTATACTTCCATTAGACTGTGACAATACTTGCAAAATTAGAAGGTTATGTAGGGGAGGAAAAAGATTTCCTCAACCCTCTTAGGGTCCCTGGCTGGGACTGACATTAAAACGACAAGGACAGATTAACAGGACAAGACAACAGACATTTATTTAATAGAAGTGCTACCTGACACTGTGACATGAGAGCCTTGCCCAGGAGATGAAGTCCAAAGACACAGCCCTGGGTACCTTCTGCCAGGTTACTGCAGAGAGGGCAGTCACGCAGGCCTAGGAGACGGTAAGGAGTATGAGGAAACTGTAGCAAATTGGGGGGAACTCAGCAAGGTTTGTTTTTAGGGGTCTGCTTGGCATCCCTTTGTCTTTGGAAGTAAGGATGCTCCTTTCCATCATAGGGAGGCTGTCTCTCACAGATCCCCTCTGAGGACCTGTTTCAGGGAAGAAGGGCCACAGGGGAGCTCAGAGGGACCTTCCTGCTTTTGCTGTTTTCTCAGAGTCCTTCAGCTTAAAATATTTAATACACCCAAATGCCATATTTGGAGCAGCATGTGCTGAACTCCCTCAGCGACAGGGTAGAATGTGTCAGAGGAAGAAGTCAATCTGAACTTTACGGGGTCCTCTCGCGGTGTTGTATGCGAAGGGTTTGCGAGGCCTTTGTGGCGTAGGTCCCGTTATCTTAGGACTCTTCCACCGATTACACAGGGAGGCCAGTGGACGAAGGGGCTCTGATGCGATTACACACGGAGGCCAGTGGACGGAGGGGCTCTGATGCGATTACACACGGAGGCCAGTGGACGGAGGGGCTCTGATGCGATTACACACGGAGGCCAGTGGACGGAGGGGCTCTGATGTCTGCATAAGCAGATTAAAACAAAGCCCATCTGTGCTTCAAGGTTTGGAAACAGAAACAATAAGGACAACCGATCACAGCCACCGGGGCGTTCTAGCCAATCAAATAACTGCCTTCTTTGCTTCTGGGGCTTCTCTGTGTCCAGTCTGTCCCCCCACCTTGTGTGGGGGGGAGGCCAGTGTGCCACTGGCTGACCCGAATCCGTTTTTGCTCAAATAAACTCTTAAACATTTTAACATGCCTCAGTTTCTCTTAAAATAGGACTAAAGGTAGAATTTTTGGATAAAGACCGCTCTTCTGAGAAGTTGAAAATGTTTAATTTGGATGGCTTTCTCAGTTTCTGTATGTTTCTCTCTTGTATGTTTTAACCGGAGAATCTTAAGAATTTCACCAGAGCTTTAGTTTAGTTTTGGTTTTTTGGGGGGTTATGATAAGTAGAGATAGAAAAGGTTCGGCCACCCAAAGAGCGTGTGGGCAAACTTTTCCTAACAACAACTTAAAGGTCTGGAGGAAGCTGTCCTTGTCCTCACCAGCGCTTTCGTCAGTAAGACCCTTCAAAGTTCCGCAGAACGGTGTAGGCGCCACCTGACGGCCGCCGTGGGCACACCAGAGTCATGTGCTGTGGATGAGTTGAGAGGGCCAGTAACCCTCTGCGATGGTAGATTGTTGTGTTTTTTTTTGTTTTTTTTTGTTTTTTTTTTAAAGATTTTATTTATTTATTTGACAGAGATAGAGACAGCCAGCGAGAGAGGGAACACAAGCAGGGGGAGTGGGAGAGGAAGAAGCAGGCTCATAGCAGAGGAGCCTGATGTGGGGCTCGATCCCATAACGCCAGGATCACGCCCTGAGCCAAAGGCAGACGCTTAACCGCTGTGCCACCCAGGCGCCCCTAGATTGTTGTTTTTGATTATGTCCTTCCCGAATCTCAAAGTCACATGGAGAAACTGTTTTACATACCGAGAGCAGGGGTCTAGGGAATTTTCTTTAACTTCCAACGGTCTCTCTTTAGAATAGGCTTCAAGATCCACAACTGAACTTTTTCAGAGGTTGATTTTCCTCTAATAAATCATTAACATTTTCCAATTTTTTTAAGTAGGCTCCACGCCCAGCATGGACCCCAGCGCCGGGCTTGAACTCATGACCCTGAGTTCAAGGCCTGAGCTGAGATCAAGAGTCTCAGCAATGAATCACCCAGGTGCCCCTCCAATTTTTAACTGAGGTTCCCAAGACAGTTAAACATCTGTTTCCATTGTGGTGAGCACAGCGTAGTGTACAGAACCTCTTGTCCACCTGAAACTATGTAACACTACGTGTCAGCTCTGTGTCAAGTCAAGAAAACCTCCATGAGCCCATTTCACAGCATTGCAGCACCGCAGTCTCACCTACTCTCAGCGTAGATGTTAAGCCTTAACTTCTAGCAGGTTCTCCTGCTCACAGTAGAACTCTCAGTCTCACCATCTGAGTAGATGTTGGCAAAGGGGTAGGTAGGTTCCTTTACTGCATTTAAAGAAGTACACCCTGAATTTTTAAAGATCTGAACCACTGCCACATCACAGCTGTTCACGGGGACTATCAGTCAGCACGTGGCAGTCGGGAGCTAGTCCCCTTTGTCTGATGAAGAGATCAATGAGGCTCATTAGTACACTCGTGTCAGCAGATAACTCTGGTCACCTCCATCTCCTTCACCAGCTTGTAAATACACTCATGTCTGACCTCACTAGACCTTTTGCCCCTGAAAAGCTTGGCAGTGGGCACAGGCGACAGCCCCTTCTGGCATGAATCCTAACAGGATTCTATTTTAGAACTTCCATTTTATATAGTCTTGCTCATATGATGCATGTCTTTTCATAGCTCACAAAAACTGGTGAATCAGAAGATTCTTCTCTGTGTCACTGTTTCCCACCTCCCCTCCTCTGAACTGTGCTTAACAGGTGCTAGGCTTCCCTTCGGGAGAACCACGACGTACACCGTCTACGCAGACTACGGACGCAGCAAGTGCTACAGCCCCGAGGACAGCTGCTGAAGGCGGCGAGCACACCGACCTAGACACACAGTCAGCTCCAGGTGCAGATGACCGCTTTGGTCTCTGGGACAGTGAAGGGAGAGGAACCTAGGGTTTGGGTGCTGTGTGTGGTGTTTTTTTCAGATTTTTTTTTTTAAATTTATTTTTAAAATTCTTTATTTAAATTCAATTTAGTTAACATATAGTGTATTATTAGTTTCAGGGGTAGAATTTAGTGATTCATCAGTTGCATATAACGCCCAGTGCTCACCACATCAAGTGCCCTCCTTAATGCCCATCACCCAGCTACCCATCCCCCTACCTACCTCCCCAGCAACCCTCAGTTTGTTTCCCAGAGTTCAGTGTCTCTTATGATTTCTCTCCCTCTGTTTTCATCTTATTTTATTTTTCCTTCCCTTCCCCTATGATCCTCTGTTTTCTTTCTTAAATTCCACATGAGTGAGATCATAAGGTATTTGTGTTTCTCTGATTGACTTATTTCACTTTAGGATAATACCTTCCAGTTCCAACCATGTCATTGCAAATGGTGAGATTTCATTCTTTTTGATGGCTGAGTACTATTCCAGTGTGTGTGTGTGTGTGTATACACCACATCCAGTCATCCGTCAATGGACATCTGGGCTCTTTCCATAGTTTGGCTATTGCTGCTATAACATTGGGGTACATGTGCCTCTTCAAATTACTGTGTTTGTATTATTTTTTTCAGGAATCTCTATCCCCAACATGGGACTCGAACTCATGACCCTGAGGTCGAGTCACCCGCCCTACTGACTGAACGTAGTGAATTAAAGCAGCTCCTCCTCTACTTTGAGCCGTGCTTCAGGCCACTGGCCTAAAGAGGGTCAGGTGGGTTTTAAATCAGAATCTCCTTTTGGTGGTTTACCAGCAAATAGAAAGACAACAAAACTTTCGCCATAGAACCAAGTAAAGTGTGTAGAATCAATGATTGGCTCTTGCTCAGTCCGATTATATCCAGCTCCTTCACGATTTTCAGTAGAGGCCCAGAGACATGGAGTCTCACACCCAGACAAACAGGCGCTTGGAGTTCTGTCCTCCGTATTATCAAAGTCTCTTATCTATACTGTATCATTATTCTGTTTCTCATAACCCCACAGATTCGATGTGAAGTGGAGTGGGGGGGTGTTTCAGAATACATGAGGACTAGGACACCAAAAAAATGGGACAAAAAATATCATGCTGAGAAGTGTCCATCAATTCCTATTTTATTGAGTGATTTTAGCATATTTGTGTCCGTTTATCAGGGCTACTCTCACAAATTACCACAAACTGGGTGACTTGAAACAATACGGATTTATTCTCTAAGAGTTCTCCAGGCCAGAAGTCCAAAATGAAGGTGTCCGCAAGGCTCTGCTCCCGCTGAGTCTCTAGGGAGGACTCCTTCTTTGCCTCCTCTTAGTTTCGGAAGGCACCTGGCACTCCTCCACTTCCGGTCTCTGCCAGCATCATGGGATGGCCTCCTTCCCGCAGGGCGTCTCTGGGTCTGCATGTTTTCCTCGTCTTATAAAGACAACAGTCAGTGGCTTTAGGGCTCACCACATTTCAATACGGTCTCCTCCTAACTCATTGCATTTACAAAGACCCTATTTCTAGTTAAGGTCACAAATAAGGTCACCCTATTTCTAAACAAGGTCACATTTTCAGGTTCCAAGTGGATGTGAATTTTTGGAGGACATATTCAACCCACTACGATATTAAATATATGTTGTCTTTTGTCACATGCTTTTTCTGAAACTATAGAGATAACCGTGTATGTTTTTTCTCAACATGATGGTCGATGTTCTGTATTAATGTTGTTAAAGATAAGCCAGAGCTGCATAGGAGCTAAGCAGGAAAAACAGATTTTGTTCAGGAATATTGTAATAGGGGGAAGAGGCCTCAGAATAGAACTGGGACCAGTTCCAAATACAGTATTTGGCAAGGAGGAATTCATAGCCAAGAGTGGGGTGGGGGTCCATTGGTGGATAGAAAATTACTAAGAGGAAACATCAGGGGGACGGGTGGATTCTGGCTAAATGGACCTAACAGGATCCTTGCTGGAAGCAGGCCAAGGTGATCTTACATCACCTGGGGGAGGATGGAGGAACTCAGTTAGATATCGGGGGTCATCAGATGTGGAGGACGGGGGACTCTAGCTGACCCAAGGAAGGATTTTTGCTGAAAATGAACTATGCAGAGAAGAAATGAAGTCCACATATCCAGACCCAGTTGGAAAGGAGTGCAGGGGACCCTGAGCAGAGTTTGGTGGAGAAGAGAATCTTTGTCGATGTCTTTCTCAATAACAAGAGATCTCTGCATTTCTGGAATAATCCCCAGTTGGACATCTGTATTATGTGAAATAGGCCTGTAGTTTTAATTTTTGGTGCAAACTGAGAAAGTTTGTGGTAAATGTTATACTCACTTTGTGTAATGAATTGAAAGTTTTTCTTCTTTTTCTTTGCTTTGAATTATTTAAGGAGCACCGTGATTTTCTGATATTTAACAGTTTGGTAGAATTTGCTTGTGAAAGTATTTTTCCAGATACTCTTTTGGGGGTGTGCCTCTTCAACTATTTTCTCTTTTTTTCTAAAGTAATGGTCTGTTTAATCCTGTCTCTACAAGGATTAATTTGGATAAACCGTATTCACAAATCCACTTCATCTGAGTTTTCAAATCATTTGCTGAGTTGTGCTATGATGTTTCTTTTAATTTTTTTTAAAAGCTCTTTTGTTTTGATGGTTGCTTTCTCCAGTCAGTTCAATTTTAAGTATTTGCACTTATTTTCTTTTTTCCTAGTTAGGTTAGCTAGAGGTCTATTTTGTTGCCTTTTCAAATGTCTAGCTTCTTTGTTTATTCCACTTTTTAAAAACCCATTGTTGCCTGCGTTTGCCTCCAGCCGCCCTTCCTTCTTCTAGTTTACTTTGGTTCCTCTGGTTTATTTTGTTGCTCGTTTTCTAACGTCCTGGCTGGGTATTTGGTTCTCTTACTTCTCACTGTCTAGTTGGAGAAGCACTGGGGACCCGCATTGCGTCAGTGTATCTTTGCCTAAGTGAGCGGCGTGCCCCGTGCGGCTGTGCTGGGCCGGACTCGCGCGGCTGCAGAGAGGGGCGCGGCGCCCGCGAGCACCACGCGGCGGCCCAGGCGGCGCAGGTGTGGGCGGCAGGTGCACCGCCCCCGCCGCCTCGCGGGAGCAGAGCCTGGCCCGGGGCGGTGTCCGCTCGCCCTCCGCCCGGTGCACCTGTCCTCCTCGGTCGCCCTCTGCTCTGGAGCCCAGGCAGTGCCCACGCATTGTTTCTGTGTCCCCACGTTATGCTTGGTGGCTTTCTGGCAGCCTGGAGAGCGGGGAAAGGAGAGCAAGGAGACCCGAGAGAAGACTTGGTCCCGGGCACCGCTGGCGGCGCGGACAGATCCGGGATACTTACGGGCCTCCGGTCCAGAACGTGGTTTCTCTTCTTTCAGCGACAGGGACTCAGGTCCTGGACCCGAGACTGGGGGCCCTGGGCCCGGGGCTGCCTCTGCCGAAACCGGCTCCGAAGCGCCTGCGCTCCCCTTTAATAGACTTCAGGCAATGGCGCTTTCCCGCGGGGGTGTAGCTCAGTGGTAGAGCGCGTGCTTAGCATGCACGAGGCCCCGGGTTCAATCCCCGACACCTCCACTTTTGCTGCCCGTCTTTCTTGTACTTTCGCTCCCTTCTCTGCCGTTGGTATCCGCGCTGCCACGTCTGCGATCCCCGCGGCTCGGCCAGGGGCCACGCCGGCGAGCGGGGACAGGTGGCCGGGAAGACGGGCGCGGCAGCTTGGGCTCCGGCACGGCGCGGGGGCTGTCGCCTCGGTTCTTTTTGCAGTATTACTAACAGCAGGAAAGGAAACGTGAGGACGGAGACGCTTAAGGAGAGAGAAACACGGGCTCGCAGACCATTTTCCTAGTTCCTCTGCTTCCTGGCCGCGGTGGCCACCGTCACCCTGCAGACGCGCGCGAGTCCGCACCGGGGGCGTCTGCTCAACATCCCAACAGCCAAAAACTCATGTCCAGTTTGGTTCTGACTTTGCTCCTACCCGAGAGCTGCAATTCACTGAATGGCTTAGGGGATTTCCAGAGGAATCTTACCCGAGGCGGATGCGCTCTCTCTCCGTGCGGTCCTCGGACCAAGAATGGGCGGCACCTGAGAGCTGGCTGGAAACGCGGGAGGTCAGCTCCACCCCAGGCCTTCTGAACTAGAACCTGATCCCTAAGAGACGCCTTTGCACATTAACCTTTCAGAAGCACGGGTTTGGGTCCTGGGACGTGGCTCAGGTGGGTATATCTTATAAATATATGCCTGTATTTTAATTTTTTCCAATTTCCTATTCCAATGTAGGAAAATAATTGCAAAATTGTCCTTCTATTGTTGGACCATTTTTGTGTTCTAATAATTGACCTTGTTCTCTCCCATGGTAATATAGTATTTACTAATATTTTTGAAGCAACATACATAATTGAATTTGATGTGAAGTTCCTTTTTATTTTTCATAAAAATTTGCAAGTTTTGCAATCAGAACTGTACTAACTTCCAGTATGAACTGGGAAGTTTGTATCTTTGTTTCTGCTCAGCGACGTTTTAAGTAGGATAATATTTTGTAATCACTTCCATACTCAGCTGCTTCTTCCTCATCAAATCTTTAGGAACTTTGGTATTAGCCCACTTTCGTGTACTAAGTCCTGGGATAGGTGGTGAAGATCTAAAAGCCTTAGCAACCACAGTGGAAGTGTGGGCTGAAGGATTGTGCAGCCATTGGGAAAATCCTGGTTCCCGGAACAAAGACCATGTCAGGACACCTCTTTTCCTGTGAAGTGATCAGGGAATTTTCAAAGGAGGAAATAAGTTCCAAGGGAAATTCTTTCCCCAGTTCAGATGTCCTGGCTTTGGGATTTACTTCTCCATAAAAGATTCAGAACTAGTGCAGGAGACAGACTTTCTTTAATGGGGGCAATAGTTCACTCTCTGTTCTGCTGACATATTTTCTTTCCCTTTTATTGTTTTCAAGGTGTAATTTCACAATATCTTTCTGCCACTTATACCTTCCATGCCAGGAGAAATTATTCACATGCCCCAACTATGGGAATCCATCAAGTTGCAAAAAGAAAAAAGACAAAATATGAGAAAGAATATCATCAATTATCACCATTGTTTTTGTGGATTATATTAGGGCTCGGGCCCAAATAGAAAAAAAAAATTTTTCCCCTTCCTTCCAAGCATAGACTTCTCCATGGAAATCCACCTCTAATTCAAAAGGGAAGAGGATATGGTGAAAAAGCCAAGAGCTTAGTATGAGAAAGCTATAGGAAGTATCGGATGGAAATTTTTAAAATTACGTGCCAATAAAACAAATAATATATGCTGACTGAAGTACTTCTGTGAGAGCAAGTTGTGCCTAACTTTGACTCAGGATAAGAGTGACTCATTTTAAAGTACACCGTAGATGAATTCTGGAAGTTCAACCATGTTTTACTTGGGTGTTCTATCTTTCAACAAGCTTATCTTTTGTTTAGGTTTCTTGGGGAGAAATTAAAGATTAAGAAACTCTTAGAGGAAAGGAGATGTGGCCATGTGTGGGACCCTCTGTGAACGTGAGCAAGGATGCAGCGGGGCAGGACCACGGGCTGCACAGGAAGGTGAGAGCAGACATGATCCCTCAGGCCATGAAGTCACTCAAACTCAAACGGCAGTGCTTCATTTTTTTCAAAGGCATATTTAATTGGAGAAAAAAAGTTTATTTAAACCTTTATTGCCTAGTGTAGAAACAGTTCCTTCACATTCAATCAAGGTGGGAGACTTAGAGCAATAGAACGAATCTTCCCTGTCCATGTTAACAAGGTGAGACACTGTAAACACCAAGAAAAAAAACAACAAACCCAAAGCGTGGATTCAAATTCTGGAGCACAACATAAAAGCTTCTTACGTGAAAAATCCACTCTTTGGGGTCTGTCAACTTTTTCAAAATGGCACCCAACCAGTTACAATTTTTTTCCCCTGGGTCCTGGATGCATTAGAAATGTACTGGAACTCTCTTCAGGTTTCTTGAGTATGAATGAATTCTATCTTATGAGATAAATGGTTATTTCATAAGAAGAATCATATTTGAAACTCATCCTGCTATGTCCCCATGAGCAGATATTTCTATCATGCTGTGGGCAGAGAGTCTGAATGTTGTCAGAGAAAATTAATAAACAGTTACGGTGTTCGGTGTACCTTTGGGTAAACAGGAAAAAAAGCCCACCCAAACCTTTTTGTGAGGAGCTTCCAGTAATCTAACTGGTATCTAGGTTTCTGCAGGAGCAATTTAGGGGATAATTGCTCGATGACACTGGCAACTTTCACAGTTGTGTATTCACACCATGAAACAGCCTAGATAATATTCCACGCATCCTCCCAACACTTACACACACACACAACCTCACACAAGAGCTTGCAGGGCTCTGTGGACACCACTTCCCTAGCACTCAATTCCAGGGAGACCTGCGACGCCCGTGGCCTATCTATTCTACCAGCCCCATGGGCCAACCAAGAGAGAAATTCTGCCACGTCAATAAGGTCCGTGAATTTTAAGAGACTCAACGATGTACTTACGAATATAGCAAAGACATAAGGTGAATGAAGAAGAGAGAACACCTGCTAGGAGGCTGATACCAGGAAAGGCGTCTTTTGGGGTCTTCCATGGAAGTGTCCAGGCCATGGTGCTAACCAGTGTGAACCCTAGGGTGCTGGGAAGAAGTGTTTTTGGGTTTGGTTTCACAGCTATCAGTAGACGAGCTCCTGACTCCAGAACTTCCGGACACTTTCAGATCTCGTTCTATTCACTGCCTGTCGCACTTGGGCCCGGGTCACACCCACGCTCCAGCATTCAGGTCCGGGCACTGGGCGGGTTCACTGAGCTGCAGCCACGGGGACCCTATAGAGGGGTGTGTTGACCCGCCGCAAAGCACAGCCCTGGCCTCCTCTCCACGTCCCTCCATCAAGCACAACGGCGCTCACAGCAAGCCTCTCTTTTGTGCTCGAGAGGACCGGGCCTCTTCCACGCGTCTCCGTCTGTCTCGCTCTGGAAACCGAGGCAGAGCTGGTCTCCCCACGCGCGGCTAGCTCCCTGCGAACTCGCTTTGCAATCCCCCGTCCTTTCCGCCCCTGAACGCGCGGTGTGGTCCTCGCCGTGAACATCACTGCCCCGACGACCCCTCGGCCTTCTCGGCCGCTGCAGGCCTTCATCGCTGCCAGGCGCCCGGTTCGAATTCTCCCCGGGGCCTTCCCACCGCCCTCGTGCCCCGGACGTTCCTGCGGAGCGAGCCTCGAGCAGCGCCGGTGTTTCCTCCGCGGAGGAGCCGGTCAGTTTTCCCGCGACCGTTTTCCCCACCGCGCGCCCCCTCTGAGCTTCGTGCGCTAAAGGGTCAGGACTCCGCAGCCCCGGGGCTCGCTCCTGGCGGAGTCACGCGTTCTGCGCCTCCCGCCCGCCTGCCGCAGAGACGAGCGCGGACCGCGGGGAGACGCGTCCAGCCGGACAGCAGAGCAGGTGCAGCTCAGCGGGAGAGCGCGTGCTTCCCATGCACGAGGCCCCGAGGCCCCGGGTTCGAGCCCCGGCACCTCCAGTCGCGCGCTCCCGTCCCCTGGACGCGGGCTGCGCCCTGCTGCTTCTTACTTGGCTTCCTCGTCCTCGCGAACACGCGACCCAGCGCGTTCACTTCGACGCCACCCTGTGTAGACTCCGCGAGCCCCGGAGCCACCCCAGGCGGCGGGCAGACCACATGTTCACGGTCTCTTCCTGCCCTGGGCGGGGGTGACGTGTTGCCGCCCGCGGGGGGCCGAAGACCCCGAGTCTCCTCCAGCCGCGGCGGCTGCCCCAGGGCTGACCTGGCCGCCGCAAGCCCCCGCTCGGCCTCCGGGGTCGCGCTGCTCCCTCCCCTCCCCTGTAAGGACACCTGCGCGTACAGCGGGCCCACTGCACGGTGCCCGTTTCAAGACCCCTGATGCAATCCCACCTGCAAAGACACTCCTTCCCTGTAAGGAACGCAGGGGCCGGGGCGGACACCTGCTATGTTCGGAGCCCTTACTCAGCCTAGGATGCCCTGAGCTCAAAACGAGTGGGTCACCATGCCCCCGCACCTGTCGTGCTGGCCTCTATTTCCCACCACCATCCAGAGAAGGAAAGACAGAAAAGGGACGAAGAAAACGAGAGGTCTGAGGGAAAGTACTTTGGCCTCCTTTCCTTTCTGTGAAGTTTTAGGAGGAGGAATCAAAAGCCTTCCCTCTGACTTTTCTTCTTTTTAAAAATTTTAAATGTATTTAAATTCAGTTAGCCAACATACAGCAGATCATTAGTTTTTGATGTCGTGTTCAATGATTCATTACTTGCCAGCGCTCCCCTGACTTTTCTACTTACCTCCTCCGTCCATCACCAAAACTTTGGTCCCACAAGAAGCCAGGACACTAGGTGACTCGGTGGGGGGGTGCTACCCCAAAACGACAGCTGTCCAGGAGCCGGAGTCTGCCAAACATGAACACAGACAGACAACTGCTTTAAATCACCCAGATAGCCCGCATGTGCTGAGCTATTTCATACTCTGCAATTCCATCACGCCCTTCTTTTATCCTACCTTCTTTTAAAAGTACACCCAGAAATATCAGTTACCACCAAACATGCTACTAGGAAGAAATGGCAAAAAAAGAAAAAAAAAACTTTTGGTATGAGTCAGAATGGAAATTATTAGGCACCCAACAACAAGAC
This sequence comes from Ursus arctos, assembly GCF_023065955.2. Classification (NCBI taxonomy): domain Eukaryota; kingdom Metazoa; phylum Chordata; class Mammalia; order Carnivora; family Ursidae; genus Ursus; species Ursus arctos. The sequence continues at coordinate 839,471 of NW_026622997.1, forward strand.
AAGTAGTCCACAGATATCTAAGACATTTCCACTGTCGTGAAAGAACAGTCATTGCCTCCACCGCTTCCCGGCCACACTCCTGCTCTGCGTTTCCCAGGCATGCCTCAAAATTCCTAGTCCACTCAAGGCCTCACTCTGTCTCCCATCATCACTGCTTCTTTCCCAACCACAGCAGCCCCTCTTTGCCTCCCAGCTCTGAGAAAGAAATCCAATCTCTTTCAGCTGTCCTTATTCTGAAAGGGAAACAGAGCAAAACAGCTGCTAAATTCTAATATTATAAATGGGCAAATTTGCATCTTTGTTCTGCTTAGCAATATTTTAAATAGGACAGGAACCTTTTGAGAAGCAGGTACTGTCCAAAGGCTGGGATCATTCCAGAGCACTGTGCGCCTCTCCCTCAATAACCAACAAATCTATCATCCTTTTTTTAAAAAAAGATTTTGCTTATTTATTTTTCAGAGAGAGAGGGAAAGCACAAGCAGGGGGATCAGCAGGCAGAGGGAGAAGCAGGCTCCCCATTGAGCAAGGAGCCCGATGCAGGACTCGATCCCAGGACCCCAGGATCATGACCTGAGCCAAAGGCAGACACTTAACCAACTGATCCACCCAGGTGTCTCCCTCTGTCTGTCTGTCTGTCTGTCTCTCTCTCTAGATATCTACCTACCTACCTACTTACCTACCTACCCATCCATCTGCCTCCCTACCTGTCTGCCTACCTACTTACCTAGAGATAGTCTTATTTTTCTAAACTATTTGAAAACCATTTTTGGACATTATGTCTTTTTATCCACAATCTTCTTATTTTAAACTTCCATCATAATCTTTTTATTATACATGTCAGCATATATTTCTTAAGAGCAAGGACATTTCCTTACTACGGCACAAATTTCGAATTCAGAAAATTTAACACTGGTAAAATAATATTATCTAATATACAGTCCATATTAACTTTCATTTTACCAACAAAATTCTTTATAGAAATTTCTGTCCCAAACTAGGGTCCATTCCAGCATCACGTATGAATTTAGTTTCTCTTTAGTCTTTTCTAATCTGGAATGGTTTCTCAAGCTTCTTGCTTTTCATGAGATACACAGGTTTCTGAACAGCACATGCCAATGGTTTTGTAGAATGGTCTTCAATTTATGTTGTGATTAGACTAGACTCAGGTTGCGAGTATTTGAGAGGGATATCCAGAAACGTGTTTCCCTCCATCACACCAGGAGGCACGTGATGTCAGGTTCCCATTATTAGTGATGTTGGCTTGGATCACTTGGTTAAGGTTGTGTTCACCAGGTTTCTTCCCCTTAAAATTATCATTCCCCCTTGTAATTAGTGAGTAACCTATAAGGAAATGCTCTGAGACTATATAAAATCTTGATCCCCATCAAACCTGTAGCTGTTTTTAGCATTGATGTATGAATTCTGCCCAAATCTGTCATTGCTCTGATGTCAGCCAAGGGGTGACTTTCTAACCTTAGTATTACTTCTATTATTACTTCACACACCACCATAAGGAAAATCTTCCCTTCTTCCATATTTATTTATTTAAGTATCCAAGGATTATAATCACTTGTCATTACTTATGCTCAAAGTGTGTCCAGTTTGACCAGAGAGAGGCCCTTCAAGTTGGCTTCTGGGTCCTTCTGAATTTTCCCCATCATTTTTAAGCACCTACATTCGAGCACAGAAAGATACCTTAAGTTCATCTTGTACTTTCCCCAGTCCAGTCCTAGAGTCAGTGATTCCTAAAAGTATCTCTGGTTCCTTCTAGTGGGGGACGGTATTTAAAAATCAAGATAATGGGGGCGCCTGGGTGGCTCAGTGGTTAAGCGTCTGCCTTTGGCTCTGGGCGTGATGCTGGGATGCTGGGATGCTGGGATGCTGGGATCCTGGGATCGAGCCCCTCATCAGGCTCCCTGCTCTGCTGGGAGCCTGCTTCTTTCTCTCCCACTCCCCCTGCTTGTGTTTCTTCTCTCACTGGCTGTGTCTCTCTCTGTCAAATAAATAAATAAAATCTAAAAAAAAAAAAATCAAGAAAATGGGCTAGCATTGCTTTTTGCTACAGATGTATATTTTTTTCTAGGCCCTGTTAGCAGATAAATCTGGGGAAATGGAGGATTTATATATGTATAATTTCACACTGATGCCTCAAATACCCATCCAGAGCCAACAGGGCTGTTCCTTCCTTGCTTCCTTCTCTACCAGAGATGGCCTCGATTTCCAACACCAAATATGTATTCATTTTTCCAATCGCACAAAGATAAATTCACACAGATACACACAAATGAAAATAAATTCACACAAAATATCACAACTTCTATACCCTTAAACACTACCAAAAAAAAAAAAAAAATCCACTACGTAGAGGTTAAGATGTTTGCCTTTTCCCCCCTGTCTTTACAATTAAGACAAAGCACTGTGTGAAACACTCACTTGGACCTGTTCTTTTTCTTTTCAATGTGGTTGTGTTATGATCGAGTTGCTTCTGGGTGTACTCAGTTTCAGAGTAGTTGTACACACACCTGGGTCGGTTTCATTTTTTTTACTATGTAAAACATTGATGTATTCAAGAGTTAAAAGAAAACTAAAAGTAATACTCAGAAAAATTGCAAGAGAATGTTCTGCAGGGAAGCACGCAGGCGGCGGGATGGAAATGTGCTCCAGGCGGTCCCCTCGGAGGGGAAGCGGCTCTGAGGAGGGCTGATCCTGAGCTGACCACGGAGGAGGAGCTTTTCTACCACTTGGCGCCTTTCTCCCAGAGCAGCTGTGCCGCAGAAGGGATGCGGTGCAGGGAGCTCAGGAGCAAGAACTGAACAGGACGTGGTTCTGCTTTGCTGACTTAGTCCTGAGACTCAGACAACGGCAGTCACAGGGGGTCGTCAAAGGTCTACGAAACACCAGCAGGAGCAGGGGGGTGTAGCTCAGTGGTAGAGCGCATGCTTAGCATGCATGAGGCCCTGGGTTCGATCCCCAGCACCTCCACTTTTGGTTTCCCTTCTCCACCTGCACCCCAAATACCTCCGGTCAAACTTGAGTTGTCTTGGCCGCCCCGGTTCTTTCTTAGCCTGGCTGGGACACAGGAGGTAGTCTTGCTCCTGCACGGAAGTTCTTGGCTAATCTGTTACTCAGCACACCTGTGCCAGCAGTCTCAGCGGTCACGGGCATGTGGGCCCCCAACAGGAGGCTGCAGAAGCCTGCCGTGTAGTCAGGTGAATGGGGAGATCCCAGGCCCCAAGGCCCCGCCCCCACCCATTGAGAAGATGTTGCCAAAGGTTCCTGGTCTCACGGTAAAGAATTCAAGGACAGACACAACACTGTGGACACAAGCAGGAAAGTCTACTAAAGTGAAAATACCGTCCCAAGATGCGAGAGCAGGCAGCTCGAAGGAGAGCTGTGTGCCCTGGGGTTTGGGCTTCTATCTTTTATTGACAATTGTTCACAAGGGTGTGGAATACTCATTAGTTGGGGTGGGGATTTCTTAGAAGCAGGATTTGGGGGGGTTTTCCTCCTCACTCGCTCAGGGGTTTCCTGTCGAGGCGCCGCCATCGTGGGCATGTCTGGTGGGATCCGGCTGCTCGTGGATGCGGCCAGGACAGGCCTCTGACCTTCCCCACAGCCGGCCGTGGCCTCCTCCTTGCTGGCCTCCAGGCTTCCTGTTAGAGCCTCACTAGCTGCCTCCAACAGTAGCAAGCAGTCCTCCCAACCACGTGATTTCCAGTTGTGCGGAATCTGAAACCATCTGGAAACGTGCGTCCATGTGGCCTAATGGACACGCTGTCTGATTCTGGATCAGAGGGTTAAGCACTCACATTCTCTTACGGTTTATTATTATGATGATTATTCTATCTCGTTCTAGCCCAGCTTGCAGAGGGCTGAGAAGCCTTCACTGAAACACTTCACTCGGTTTCACTGCCGGTGCTGGACGGCGGGACGTGCCTTTTCCATCCGAGACCCTCAGCTCTGCAGCTTACTCACAGGGAACCCGTTACACCGCCAGCTACAAGTGACAAAAGACAGCAGTCACCTCAGCTGAAGTCAGGTCGAGAGAAACGTACTTCTCCGGGGCTCTACGGGTGCCTCTGGTCTGAGGTGGCGAACATTCAGAACCCCCATGTCCAACATCAGCCTGGGGGACGGCTCATCTCTCTGTCTCCCCACAAAGAAGGAGCTCTTAGCCCCCCAACACCGTAGATCTTTTCACCCTCAATGCTCTGATTCTCCAGGAACACCTCCCCTCCAGACTGCGGAGCAGCCTGTCTCCAGAGCAGAGAGCTCTTTGCAGAATTTCGGATTCTTTTTTTTTTTTTTTATTAAAGATTTTATTTATTTATTTGACAGAGATAGAGACAGCCAGCGAGAGAGGGAACACAAGCAGGGGGAGTGGGAGAGGAAGAAGCAGGCTCATAGCGGAGGAACCTGATGTGGGGCTCGATCCCAGAACGCCGGGATCACGCCCTGAGCCGGAGGCAGACGCCTAATGACTGTGCCACCCAGGCGCCCCAGAATTTCGGATTCTGACATCACGGGACCTCAACAGAAGTCCGCAGGACACCATGCAAGCTCCTAACACCACCTTGTTTTTAAAACCTAGTCTTATTTTCACTCACCAAAGGAAAGAAGCAGTCAATGTACTCAACACCCAGACGGCAGAAAAGCAGCCTCGTTTCCATGGAGAGAAGCCAAGAATCCTGGGGATCTTCCGAAATGCACCCGCTCCCTCCCAGTCCCCGCCCCCCCCCGGAGCTCACAAACCACCCGCCTGACTGCTGGCTTTGCCCCTGCACGACTCTGCGACTCTGCGGGCCTCCCCGACTTTGGGTGAGCCGGCCCTGTGCTGGGGCAGGAGCAGGCCTGAGAAGGAAAGGCGCGCCTCGCCAGGGCCAACAGTCCCTTCGGGAGAAAGCTGGACTTCGGGGAGCTGCTTTCTAGGTTAGGGGGAGGTGGAGCAGAGAAATGAGGACTTGCTTCTCTCGCATTCCAGGTAAAACTTTCACGAACACAGCGCTCGCAGCACCTGGCTCGTGCCCAATCCCCCAGCTGCCGGTGGGTCCCCAAGCCGCCGACCTGCGCAGCGCTGGGGCTTCAAACGAGAAGTCTGCCTCACGCGTCCCCAGAGCGCGCAGCCTGTCCGCCCAGCGCCCCAGAACCGTGAGGCTCCGAAGCCGCTACAGCCCAGGGCAAAACGGGCCAGATCCTCCGGTGGGACCGGCCCGCCTCCCTCGAGAGAAAAGGAGCGCTCCTCTGGCCTCACACCTGCAGGAAGCCGCGGAGGGATGGGAGCGTCGCTTCCCCAGCCTCATCTGCCCTCAGATTCTGTTCCTCTCGAGGATGCTTTTCCTTGCCCTCCTCCCTCCCAACACCGCGCCCCCTCCCTGCACCTGGCGCCCCTCTGCTCCGCGCGCTGTGCGCCCAAAGACTTCACTGCGGCCCAGCGCACCCCCAGGACTCTCATCGCCCACTTGAATCTCTGCGCTGACATTTTCCACATCACTTTCTATAGAGTTTCCTTCCTCCCCGTTCAGCTCTTCTCCAGCACAGGCAGAGTCCAGGCCCGGTTGGGGCGTGGTGCGCGGCCGGGGGGGGCAGACCCTCAGTCGAGGAAGGTTTCCTGTGCTGGGGAGAAAGAATCTGTAGAAGAATCAGAATAGTTTTGGAGAAAATAATCCCAAACCTCCCATCCAAATGTACCCTCCTACCAAATTTGGGCTAAAGCCTCCACTGGAGATGGGGATTTGAGAACCTGTCCAGACAAACTCGGGGTTTCATTAAAACTCACCCGGAAGGTGGGTCCCTTGTGGATGCCATTTCCTGGCTCCAGAGATGATTGTTCCTGAAATTTGGAAAACCCCTGAAATTGTTTCTACCTTATTTAACCAAAGGAGTCCAAAGTCCCCGCACTGTCGAATTGTAAGAGTTTCGAAGGCTCACTGATGGATGAAACCAGTTCTTAGTGACCAGTGTGGCGACCACAGTTTGAAAAACCGTAATGAAGAGACAGTATGTCCTGGAGGCGGGGAGGTTTTCAAGGACATCCTTCTTTCCTGCTCTTCTTTTCTTGTTATTTAAACTGAGGTTTTATATAAAGTAAAATGCATAAGGCTTAATCAGTGAGCTCGATGGTTATGACACATGCATGCACCAGGTAACCAACACCTCAGGCAGAGAGCCAAGAGTTTTCAGCTCCCGGGAACTCCCTTGGGCCTCATCACAACCTGTATCACTTTCTGACGTCTACCACCATGGAGTGGTTTTTCTTGTGTTTTGAAATAATATAAATAGAGTCATACAACATGTACTCATTTGAGGGTTCTTCCACACAATCTTTTAAAAAATTGAATTCACCCGTATTGTTGGTAGTAGCAGATTTTCATTGCTCTGGAAGCATTCCATTGTATGAAAACTGCACATCACAATTTGTTAACTCATTTTATGTGTGAAGCCTATTTGGAGTGCTCCGAGTTTTTGGCTGACCTGTCTAACACTTCCCCAAGCATTCCTGTACATGTCTTTCAAGTGTAGGGGGTGGAATTTTTTCCCTTCTTCCCTTCTAGGTTCTTTGGCTGGTCTAAAAATGAAATTAATGTAAGACAATAGACTTGTAAAATAATTAGGAATGTTTCTAAATTCTACATCTGTACTCTTAATTCAAGGTCTCTGAGTTTCTCAAATAGTTGGGTTCAAGTTAATGGTCTGTGGTTTAAAATAGGTGTGGCAGATGTTAGTAATGCCCTGACAGAGAAAAATGTAATTTTAGCATCTGGGCAACAGCAACAACACTATAAAAAATAAATTCATGTAAGATCAATTAACAGGAGAAAAACAAATTTAATTTCATATATATGAAGACCCCACAAAAGTATGAAACTCAAAGAAATGATCAAAGCAGGAAGCTTCTATAGCTCTTAAACAACGAAACCATACTTTGTAAAGAATTTACAAGACAAAGGGGTTTGGGCTTGGGGTAGTAAATTGTGAGGAAGGAACAGGTTTATTTATATAGCTTTCTGTACCCTAAATTCCCTGTTTCTGGTGCTAAGAATGCCTTCCACCCTCTGGTACAAGGAGGTACCTTTCACATAAGAGACTTATCTCCTGCTTTCAGGGACACCAAAGAGAATCAGCATGTCCTTGCTCTGGCTATTTCTCAAATACCTTTAATTCAAATAATCACTATGCCAAAGTGGCATATTTTGGGGTGGCACATTCTACTCCCCTTCACTCATGCATTTCTCTCAGGCATAAATGCAATTGCGGAGTCTCAGAGTCAGTGGTTATATGTATATTTTGTTTTAGTCACTATTTGTAGGGGTGGCTTGCTGGCTCAGTTGATGGGCCCTCCAACTCTTGATCTTGTGGTTGTGAGTTTGAGCCCCACGTTGGGTGTAGAGATTACTAAAAAAACAAAATCTTAAAGAAAATGTTTCCAAATAGTTTCCCAGCGTGGGTGCCAGTTTCCCGTCTCATCAGCAATGCGTGAGAGTCCCAGTTGCTCCACGTCCTCAGTGGGTCTTGACATTGTCAGTTCCTCTAAGTTGCCGGTGATACTGGTGAAGAGAAGTATTATTTCATTGCTTTTAAATTTGAATTTCCTTGTTAGCAAAGATGTTGAACACCTTTTAAATTGCTTATTGGCTATTTGGGGTATCCCCTTTTGTGAAGTGCATGCTAATTTGCTCTTTCTTTTTGAGATTTTAACTGTTTCTTGGGGCTTTGTAGAAGTTCTTCACATACCCCAAATAAGAGCCTTCTGTAATTTAAAGTATTGAAATATCTTCTCAGACTGTGGCTCATCTTCCTTTCTTTCTTAAAATATTTATTTATTTATTAGAGAGAGAGATAGCGAGAGAGAACAAGTAGAGAGGACAGGGAGAAGCAGGCTCCCCGCTAAGCAGGGAGCCCAATGTGAGACTGGATCCCAGGAGCCTGGGATCATGACCTGAGCCAAAGGCAGACGCTTAGAAGGCAGACACTTAACCAACTGCGCCACCAGGTGCCTCCTGCCCCCTTTTTTTTTTTAAGATTGATTGATTAATTGATTGATTTTCATCTTCCTTTCTTAAGGAGGAGCAGGCTTGAAAAACTTTCTAAGAAGAGGAAAAAGAAAAGAAGGGGAGAGGTGTTGAAGACACAGGAGAAAGTTCCATCCAGAGATCTTCCTGGTACTTCTTTTAAGATTTTATTTACTTATTTGAGAGAGAGAGAGAAAGAGTGTGTGCACATGAGCAGGGGAGAGGGGCAAGCCCCACTCAGCAGGGAGCCCTACCAGGACTCGATCCCGGGACCCCGGACCCCAGGTTCGTGACCTGAGCAGAAGGCAGCTGCTTAACCACCTGAGCCACTCAAGCAGGTACTGTTTCCTGTTGATTTTGCAGAAAACAAACCTCAGGCAGTTTGCTGGGGCTGACCGGGCACAAGTCTCAGGAACAGACTGTATTATCTTACCTGCCATCCTCCTGCATTTCTCCAGCCAGCCTACTGTCTTGCATTTGAAGACCCTTCAGGAAATAGGGCTCATGTTTCAAGGAGGGCTTTTTTTTGTGCGAGGTGTGGCTCGGGCTGGTGCGTCCTTTCCTTGGGAGAAGGTTGGAAACCACGCCTACGCATCTCCCTGTCGGTCTCGGGCAATCCTGCACTTTTCTCCATTTACAAACACGCTTGGCACGCTGTCGCGGGAGGGACCGCATTATCCAGCAGGTTGTCCCCGAGGCCATGCGCCTCTGTGCACTGGGTCTCCGCCCCGGCCGGCGAGCAGTGTCGGCGCTGGAAAGACCCGGGAAGGGCAGGGACAGGGGAAGCAGACGGCTGGCTCCCGGTTTCCTCGGCCCTGAGCAAGAAGCCCAGTTCCGGTGCCCAGGAATCCTCTGTTCCCCGCCGCGCTGTCGCTGAAGAGCTGAGAAACCACCGAAGGAAGACACTCCCTCATTTCAGCTTGAATTCTTTCCATTGTCTGAGCGGTGTGAGTCATGGAACAGCCAAAGGCGACCACGCAGAAAGCACCTTCCTGTTTTTACCAATTTCTCCCCATTTCTCCTGCGAACTGGTCCATGGTCTCCAAAGATCCTATTTCCACACACGGATTTCAGCGGAGCGCCTGTCCTTTTGGGCAAGTGAACGGATGACATTGAATAAAATAAGAACGGACATTGAAGAATACCCTGGCCCTGCAAACGAAAACTTTACTATTTGAAAGAATGACTAAAAAAGGTGGTTTTCAGCAGCCGAAATAGCTCAGTTGGGAGAGCGTTAGACTGAAGATCTAAAGGTCCCTGGTTCGATCCCGGGTTTCGGCAGTTCAGTTTTGCTTTGGTATGGACACCTCCCCTTTACACAAGGGTTGGGCCCCAGTTCCAGAAAGTGTATCTATACCTATAACTCTCACTTCTTCTTGCAACTCTGATCACGGAGTGTACATTCCCATTTTTATCACCTCTCTTTTGGTTTCTGTTCACTGAGGTCTTCTATGAAATGTTAACTGACAGAGTGAATATTTAAAGTTTTAAAATCTAAGAAATTCCAATATGCTACATGGTAAGCATTCATTTCTGTTTTGATGGTGTGTGTGTGGGGTGGGGGGTGGTTTTTAATCACAAGAATCGTAGGGGAGAAACCTGAAAACTGGAAAAGGAGCCCCTACAGTGTGTGTAGTAGGGTGTACGTGGTGTGTGTGTGTGTGAGGGTGTGGTATGTGCAAGGACAATTTTGCAATCAGAAAATCCGGGTTTGTATCTTGAGTCCACTCCATTATCAAGCTGCTGGACTGTGGGATGCCCAGGTGACTCAGTTGGTTAACTGACTGCTTTCAGCTCAGGTCATGATCCCAGGGCCTTGGGATCGAGTCCCACATCAGCTTCTGAGCTCAGTGGGGAGTCTGCGTCTCCCTCTGCTTGTGCACTCTCTCTCTCTGACAGATGAATAAATAAAATCTTTTAAAAAATAAATAAAAAATAAACTGCTGGAATAAGGGACACTCTTGAGTATCACTAAGCTTTTAAATGGTTGTAAGAATATTCTGAGTTTTCTTGTTGACAAGACATTCCTTCGGTCTTGCACCCGTGTCTAGAATTTGCACATCTTAAGTTATTTCTGTTTTGGTATTCCTGAAAGAATGAAAATAAACATTGCAGTAAGCATTAATCTGTTGAACATTTATAAGGGAACCTAGAATACGGAAAAATAAAAGCAAATGGACAGTAAAGTCATCAAGACTCAGGTACAAATAACCCATATTTTCCTTCAACTTCTTCCTGGAAATTATTTGTTGGGAATAATAGGTCATTCTTGTGTCATTTCGAACGGTTATCTTTTCAATATATTGGTTTCACAATATCAGTTTTTTTTTAATTTTAAGATTTATTTATTTTTGGGGGGAGGATTAAAGTGGGGGAGAGAGAGAGAGAGAGTACCTCAAGCAGACTCCCGCTGAACACAGAGCCCAATGTGGGGCACGATACCACGACCCATGAGATCATGACCTAAGCCAAAGCCAAGAGAGTCAGATGCTCAACCGACTGAGCCACCCAGCATCACCACAGTATCTGTTTTTCCCTGACAACTCTGGACCCTGTGTGAGGAAAATGGTTAAAACTGCCTCAAGTTGCAAGTGGAAAATCAGTACAAAGTGAGAATCAACATCAGGGTAGGGACACTGACTTCACAGGAGCTTGAAATTCCATACTTTGTCCACTCGCCACAGAGCCCTCCTAACTCAGAAGCTTGCATTCTGTCTCATTAAAAAATATTTGATCAGACAAACAGCATCACTGCGTGTTTCACTGCCTAGCACAGGAATGCTTCCTTTTACATTCTGTTGAGGGGGAAGGTCTATGGTAATTCCCAAACATAATTAGCCTTCCACTCAGTACCCTAAAAATGAGGTCCATGATGTCTACATAGAAGGGGAACGTCTGTAAAGATCAAAGGAGATCATTCATATGAGTGCATTCTGTCCAGTCCTTGCATGGTATGGAAGACCATGTTTCATAGTCTCTGGCTCTAGGATTCCCCCAAAAGAGCACCTAAGCAGATAATGTCTTCTGTAGCCAGAGCTGTCCTAAGGAAATATAATAAAGCCATAAATGAGAGCCACTTTTGTAATTTTAAATTTAATAGTAGTCACATTAAAAAATAAACAAGTTATATTCATTTAAAAATATATTTAAATAATTTGAGATGTCTAAAACATCATTCAACAATTAATCTTAAAATTATTAGTGATATATTTTACATTTTAAATATCAAATAAAGTCTTTGAGATCTGGCATATATTTTACACTTACAGCACATCTCAGTATTTCAAGTGTAATACTCAGTGTGGCTCCGGCTACCATTTTGGACAGTGATGGGTTAAACATATACTTTATATATTTGCAGATTTTCTGAACTGAATATGCGTGGCATGAATGTGCTCTGTCTCTAAATTTAGATGAAATCTGAAGAATTTTGTATTAAATGAATCCATAGTCTGAAGATGGCTACAGACATTTGATTTAAAAAAAAAAAATCCCATCTTGTTCATGGGGCAAACAGAAAGAAAAGCATACCTTCTTATTGTGAATTCCTGAGAATCCAATAGACAGATATCCAGTTTTCTCCAAGTGCAACACAAGCACTGACCAATGTTTCTGCAAACTTTCCTAATATTGTAAAGCATCATAAGCCTAATATTTTACAACATCAAACTGTCAAGATAATTGTCCTCAGTATTTACACACACACACACACACACCCATCAGTTTTACGCATGATACTTCTCTAGTCCCTCTTTCAGTGAAACCTGTCCTTAATGTTTCTGGTTTTATTCTAAAAATTCCAAATGACCTGTCTGATAAAGGAGTAGTATCCAAAATCTATAAAGTACTTACATAACTCAACACCGAGAAACCAAATAATCCAATTAAAAATGGGCAGAAGACAAGAACAGGCATTTCTCCAAAGACATACGGATGGTCGATAGACATGGAAAGATGCTCAATATCACTCATCATCAGGGAAATGTAGATCAGAACCACAATGAGATATCACCTCACAACAGTCAGAATGACTAAAATTAGCAACACAAGAAACAGCAGGTGTTGGCAATGATGTGGAAAAAAAGGAGCCCTCCTGCACTGTTGGTGGGAATGCAACCTGGTGCGGCCACTGTGGAAAACAATGTGAAGGTTCCTCAAAAAATCCAAAATAGAACCACCCTACGATCCAGTAATCGCAGTACTGGTTATTTACCCAAAGAATATGAAAACACTAATTTGAAGGGATATATGCACCCTTATGCTTATTGCAGCCTTATCTGCAACAAATCAAAAGAGCTGAAAAGCGGGGCTTGACTGATTCCTTGCCAGGAGAATGGTGTCCAGTGGTACCCAATGGGAGAAGGAAACTATAACCATGGTTTGAAGCCACAGTGGGAACTTCTCGGGTTATCATCTTTCCAATCTTTTGCCTTCTACTTCAAGCTCTGCACTCTGAAGAATCAGTCCCCTTCTCTAGTTCCTGAAGGTCTCCTGCCCAGAGCAGCTGCTGATGTCCCTTACCACTGAGCTACCACGACAGTCAGGGATCGAGGGCCTCAGAAAACAACACTTATCTCCAGATAAGTATTAGCAAAGGGCACCCTTAAAGGGGGGTGTAGCTCAGTGGTAGAGCGCATGCTTTGCATGCATGAGGCCCCGGGTTCGATCCCCGGCACCTCCAGACCTTAACATATTTTTTTCCCCTTTCTGACCTAACATCATCCAAAGCCATTCTTCAAAAATACTGATTTAGAACTCCTAACTTTTTTCTTCTTCCATTCCTGCACATATGGAACGAAAAAACATAACCTAACAGATTGCCTTGACTTCTCCTTCATCTCTTGCTGTGAACCTCCATATCACCTAAGGCGACTCGGACAGAAGACAAAGGGAAGGGGGAGGGGAGAACGGGATCCTATAACAGCATCTCTTGAACCGAGCAAAGCCGAGCACATGAATGAGCGACTCACCTCGGTTCCCACTGCGTGCTATTATGAAAGAGAGGGAAAGACAACGAAGAAGCAGCGTCGCCCCACCTACATGTTCTTTAGTTCGTTTTCTGGGACAAAGACAAAAGGAAAGCAGCATAAACCCATTGGCTGCTCTATCGGGACCCCCAGGACCTGCGTGGAGAGTGCCACCAACAGCTCAGTCCTACAGTGGGCAGGGGACCCCGAGTCCTTGTGAATGAGCGAGCCACAGGATGCTGGACGAGGTAGAAAAGATTGTCAGGGAATTAATTAGGGGCCTTCCGAACACGAAAGAAATAAATAGGGATCAACACATTCTCAACTGATATTCCATAATACGAATTTTCCTATATTTCTTCGCCATCTTGTTTTTACCATTGTTCTAAATCTTTAAATACAACATTGCCTGCAAACCCCAGTTAACATCAAATGAAGGCCCCCATATGAAGAGGTAGGAAAAGGTTTTTCTGTCACGATGGAAAAGAGATGCAAAGCAAAGGGTGACGAGAACGCAGGTGTGCTGGATGGTTCCGCAGGTCAGGACAGCCTCTTCCTCTGTCCTTCCGTGGCTGAGCCTATCACAGCAGCTTTGTCTGACCAGGGCACTCCCAGGAATTTCTGCGGCACGGTTGGCACCTACATTAGTCTGCCAGGCCGCCGTCACAGAATACCACAGGCCGGGTGGTTTCAACAACAGAATGTATCTTCTCATGGTTTTGGAGGCTGGAAGTCCAAGACCAAGGTGCCCCCGGGGTTGGTTTCTGCTGAGACCTTTCTACCTGGCTTGCAGACGGCTGCCTGCTCCCTGTTTGTTGTAGCCCCACGTGGCCTTTCCTTTCTGTGCATACTCCTGGTGTCTCTTCCTCTTCTTACAAGGAGGGCCCCACCCGCACGACCTCATTTAACCTTTACTACCCCCCTAACGACCTAAATATAGTCACACGGGGGGGGGGGTCAGGGCATCAACATATGTATTTGGGGGGGAGACACAATTCAGTCCCTAACAGACCCTTTTTTGAGAGACAGAGAGTGCGAGCAGGGGGAGGAGCCAGGGGTTGCCAAGGGAGAGGGAGAGAGAATCCTAGCCGGCTGCACGCCCAGCACGGAGCTTGATGAGGGGCTCAATCTCCAGACCCTGAGATCAGGACCTGAGCCGAAGTCAAGAGCCTGACACTTAACCGACTGAGCCACCCAGGCGCCCCTTATCACAGCACCTTTTCAGAAATTCCAAAGCTCCGTGGTCTCAAAACTGCGGCTATCTGGGTACTTACTTCCTGTGGGATCAAAGTGTCTTTGGGAGGGAATGAAATTTGTTTCCAGTTGGTAATTCTCACCCTCCACCAGGCTGGGGTGTCCTTATTTCCAGATCCCCTTCTCCTGGGAAAATATCTACAGCAGGCACTCCAGAGGCGAGACAGACCGGCTTCAGAAATCTGCCTGCTGCTGCCTGGCCGTGCGCCTTGGGGCCAATTATTTGTATAGGACGCATTTTTTGGAGGGAGATAACGTAGTCATTTCACGTATTTTCTACTATCTGCTTGTTTTCTCCGGGCATTTAAGCAAATAGTGCGTGGGACACTAAAGTGGGAGGGGGGAGGTTGTGTGGAATTAGAGAGCTGTCAACTTCCAAAGTCCAGGTCCAACCCCAGAGCAATAGTTTCAGGCGACTTTGCAGGTCCCACCAAAGACCCCACTGAGTTTTCTACGGATGAACTCAAATGGGCGCTAGGAGACTTCACCTACCAAAATGCCTGGGGTCCGAGCAAGCTATTTGAGTTTCTCAATTGGAAACCCAAGCTCGGAGGACTCCAAGCCCCTACAGCAACAAGTGCAACTGTCCTCTCCACCCTCGCGGTTGGGACTCTCACTCTGGCTCCTTGTGCAGCCCTACTAATGCGGCCAGTTCTCTCGTCTAGGATCAAATGGCTAAAAACTATAATACGAGTGAGTCGTAATTCAAACGTCTCCTTAGGTTAAGTCAGGCTTGTGCTGCGGACGGAGACTCGGTGGCTCACTGGCCGCTCCTTCCCGTCCTCGCAAGAAATCCTGCTGCTCCCCACCCTCCTCCCCTCCCCTCTGTACCCTCCTCCCCCAGGCCTAAGCCTCTGCTTTCTCTCCCCTTAGCTCGCACAAGTGCCTCCCGCCCCGCGGTAGCCGCGGCTGTTCCCGCTCTCCGCGCTTCCAAGAACCGCATCTGGGCGGTGCGGGAGCCCGCTGCAAAGGGGGGCTGAAATCCGGAGACGCGCGCCTGGGTTCCCCGGGCTTGCTCCAGTGAAAGGGGTCTAGACGTCACCGCGCGCATGGAATCCCCACACCCTGCACAACGAGCTGTCTAGACAGGGTGACTGCCTTCCTGAAAACCATTCCAAGTTGGAAACATTCGCTAACTGCCTCCCTTTCTGATTTTCCAGGTCTTGTATTCCGAGCTCAACACCCAACGAAACACTCGTTCCTACCTCTCCGTGAGGTGCGGAACTCTCTTCCACCTGGAGCGCCTGTCCCGCCGCCAGCACGTGGGGACCCGGCGGCGACCCGGCCGCCGACGCCCCCGGGCGCACCGGGAACGGGGCTCCGCCGCGCGCGTTCTCCCCGGGGCCGCGCGGTGCCGGGAGACGCTCTGCAAGCCGCGAGCCTCGGGGCGGGAACCCTGCTTCCTGCGCGCCGCTCCCGCGCACGCGGACGAGGCGCAGCCGCAGCGGCAGCCCGACGCCTCCTCCCGCCTGCGCGCCCTCGGCGCTCACAAGGCCCCGCGCGCGCGCCCTGCCTGTCGCACCTGCTCCGCGCCGCCCGCCCGGGTCCTGCCTTCCTCGCCGAGCCCGCCCGGCGCCAGCGTCCTCGGCAGCTCAGCTCACCTGCCGCGGGGTCTCGAGGCCTCCGGCTGCCAAACCCGCCGGTTTTCAGAATCCCCGCGCTTGGCGGTCACACACGGTCGGTTCCTGGCTCACCCGGTCCCAGAAGATTTCGGATTCCCGCCGAACTGTCTCACCTCTCGGCTGAGGGCCGGAAGCGCCCGCCCTTTGCTCTGGGACCACGGGATCTAGACGACGGCCAGCAGCGCCTTCCCGCCGCGCCCCCCGCTCCGTCCCCGCCGCGCTCTCCGTGCGTCTCCGAGCCGAGCCCGGGGCGGATCCGCGGCCGCAGCGCTGGGCCCGGTCACGGCCACGGTGGGGCAGCCGGTGACCCACTTACGGGTCTTGAGGAGCGCCGGGGACCGTGGCGTCCGTTGTTTCCCACTTGGTCGCGGGGCCCGGCCCTCCACGCCTGGGCGCGCTCACGCTCGCCGTCCGGTTGGTCCCGACAGCCCGGTGAGCGGAGGAAAGGACGCCGTCGACGGGTGAGTTAAAGAGAGACACGAAACCTTTTATTCTGAAATTATGTCAAGCCTACAGAAAAGTTTGCAAGACGAGTACCAAGAATGACCACACACAGGTTACCCAGCCTCGTCCCCGTTTGTTTTCCGTCTTCCTCCCCCTCCGAATGTAAACACAGGCAAATTATGTTCTTACGATTTCTGAATAACTTGCGTGCTCTAGATCTTATCTCTAATAGCTCAGTGCGTCTTTCTTAAGAGAAAGGAGGTTCTCTTACAAACTGCAAAACAATTTCCAAGTTCTGAAATTTTGACATTAATAGGGATACTATTATCTAATATCTAGTTCATATTCTAATTTCACTAATCATTCAAAAAATGTCCTTTAGAGCAACTTTTCCCCCAACCGGGACCCACTTCAGGATCCTATATGGCATTTGGCTTTCTTGTTTCTCTAACGTCCTTTAATCTGGAATGGCTTCTCAACCATTTGTCTTTCTTTGTCTTTCATGACATTGACAGGTTCTCAAGATTCAAGCCATTGTCGAGTCCCAGGCCCTTCGATTTGAGCTGATGTGGTGTTTCTTTGTGATTGGATGGAGGTTGTGCGCTTTTGGCAAAAATATAACTGATGTCCTGTTCTCAGTGTCACATAAGGGTTTTCCACTGAGTGGTGGTGTTAACTGAATGTGAAATTTCCCCTCATTAACTTAGTTTGTAATCTGTGGGGAAATCTTTGAGGCCATACAAGTACTTCATTCCTCACCAAAATTTTAACCATAGTTTTAAAATAGACTGATAGATTTTCTTCAATCATTACCATGATGGGTGGCATACCCATGATACTTTAAATCTATTCTTTTTTTTTTTTTTAAGATTTTTTAAAAAGTGGTCTCTACACCCAATGTGGGGCTTGAACTTACAACCCTGAGATCAAGAGTCACGTGCTCCGTGACAGGATTTCCTTCTGTTTTAAGGCTAATCAACATTCCCTTGGACAGGTATTCCACATTTTGTTTATCTTGGACTGTTTTTCACTGCTGACTGAGCAGTCTATTTCATGTTATTGATATATACCCTGTGGTCGTCAATGTTTGAAATAAGAATTATATTTGATTCTCTGGGGAAGTGGGAAAAAATGGGAAGTTTTCACTCTGTGAGCTTTATCAGGGCACTTACCTTGATGGACTTGAGAATTGTTACCTGTAGACACTGGAGAACTTGGGACTAGTGGACACACTTGCTTTGGCTCACAAGAGTGGTTCAAATAGTAGTGGTATAGTCAAATTTGCTCAGAACTCACTTCTCTCCAGCATGAGCCGACAGGTCATCAGAGTATCCTTAGGTTTTGAAGGACTCAGATGTGCAGGACGCAAGCGTGGTGGGTGATAGATCAGTCTTGGTTGACCTGATTGGGTGATGAACATGGTTTATTGAGTCGTGTTGCTTTTAATGGAAAGGATACACATTCCAATATATTTAAAGAGATACTGATCATAGCCCTGAACATCCAGGACAGTCTTGTTACAGTTTCAGCAACTTCTTCCTATTTAGTGCTTCCCCAGCATCACTCCCTTTAAGGCTCCATCAGGTAAAACAGCCAAGTATAAATGGACTTCTTGCAATACTTCCTCATATTAATAACCTGCTCATTGCCATTCTTCAAATCTTTCAGTTGTGGAAGGAGTGGGAACTTGGACATGTGCCTGACACCTTGTTCTTTTAAGTTCTGGATACATTTGAGACACCATGTAAATATTTATTGATTTTTGTTGCTTGGACTGTATTGACATAATGCAATATTAAATAGTCCTGGATGGAAAAAAAAAAAGTCACGTGCTCTACTGACTGAACCAGGCAGGTTCCCCTACATCTGTTCGTTAAATGTATTCTTTCACATTTCCTTTTTCTTTCTTTTGAAAATTGACATATAATTGATGTATAAAATTCTATTACTTTCAGGCGTACGACGTAATAATCTGTGCAGGTCCTCACAGTAAAGGCGAGTTAACATCCTTCACCAAAAACCCACAAAAACAAAAACAAACATCCATCACCACACATAAACGGTTTCTTTCTTGTGATGGACACTTCTAAGATACCCTCTCCTGGCAACTTTCAAAGACGCAATACAGTGTGGCTAACCACAGGTTTCTGAATTACACATGATAGGGCACGAGGGTGTTCTCTACCTTGAGCACGATGTGTAGACCGTGGGAAGATTCTCTCCTGAGAAACTATCCAACACCTTCCCTGTTGATGTTGCAATGGTGCGTAAGCCCACGGTCCAGCCACTGTATTCGACATTTAATGAACAGGGCTTATGGTGTTCGCGAAGCACACTGGAAAAAAAAGAACCCAGCTCCTTCCTGTGAATGTCCGTGAATCCAAGCGGTATCCAGATTCTTCCAGGTGTAAACACAGAGAAACATCAGTGGGTAATTCTGGAAACTTTCCTAACTGTGCTTTCATGTGATCAGATAGCTGAGCACATTTCTCCTGCGGCCACCAGCATTTGCATACACGGGCACACACACTTACACGTCAGAACTTGAAGGTCTTGGTGTTTGATACTGTTCTAGATTCTTCAGTGAAGTCTGTCCCTTCTCTCTTTCCTATCCTATTCTGCCAATCCTATAAGTCAACTAAGGGAAATTCTGCCAGACTAATCCGTTTCTGTCATTTTCACAACAGATTCACAGGTATTTTACAAATATAGGTAAGAGCTCACAGTTAGGGAAAGTAGGATGAGAAAGGGCAAACAGTTACTAAAAATATGATGCCATAAAATGGAACTTCTCTTGGTCTTCAGAAGTTCCAAGGAACATAAGATTCACCAGTATGAACACCAGGGCTCAAGGACAGTCTAGCCATGAACTCATCTCTTTATTTTCCCCAAGTATCATTAATGAATTCCTAACCCCCCAATTTGAAAAGAAACTTGAGTTCTCACTCCCTCCACTCCTGCAAGCATGTGCCTACGGATCAGTCACTAATCTGTCTCCAGGCCAGCGCCCGCCACTGTGTCAGGGCTTACGACAGGCAGCACGGTGTTCCACAAGTGTCTGGAATTCCGCACATCCGAAACCAAACTCATCCCCATCTTCTGTTCTCTCCCCCAGAAAGATTGACGTATGGTCCCTTTCTGCTTCTCCTGTTTGCTGAATGACCTTGTTGTAGTTTCGTTTCTCCAAATTCCATTCTGTCTCCCTAACTGCATGTCTGTTTACCTTCTCACACTTCTCCCATTCTCTCTATCCTTCAGGCTGCAGTGCAGTTCGAGCCCTAAGAATTCACCCTCTGGACTATTGAGAGAGCTTGCTAAATTGCTTCTGCACTTAGAACAAACAGAGAGGTTTTTAAAAATGCTGAATGAATTACTCAGTTTCTATTTTGACGCCAGTTTTCCCTCAACAAATCCTGCCCTATTTCTGTGAGCCAAGAGGCACACAAAATGTTTTAGCCAGGGAGAGCTGAATTTCAATATCCGTGTGTCTTAAGGTAAGATACTTCTGGAGGAAATCAGAAAAGTCCCAAGAAAACTAGATTCCTACCACCCATAAGAGAATACTGAAGCTTTAACAATTCAGCTGTTTAGAATTGCAGCATAAAGTACAAGCAGCAATTACGTGTGAGTCCTTACCTTCCATCCCAAGTCCTACACATTAAAGAATGACATTCCAACCAGGCACCCCCCTCCCTACTTCTGGAGCTCCTCCTGTCCAAAGCAAGCTCATATGTTAACACTACTAACAAAACATGCAGAAATTCAGAGCTTCAGAAAATCAGATGTATCTTCAAGAAGAGTGAAGGGGTGTGTCATAGTAGTTACCAAGTGTTACAGTTGCCCATGATGCGTATTGAAGTAAAACAATATGAAATATATATATAATAGACTTGTAACCACTAAGAATGTTGAACTTGTACTTTAAAAACTCTCAAAAAGGAAATCTCTCAGTCACAGAAGAAATGAAAAAGTAACCTGCAGCAGGGGAAGAATGTTTGCATATGATACATCTGAAAAGGGTTAATATCCAAAATATAGAAGGAACTCATAAAACAATGCAATCCAATTATAATTGGACTATAATAATCCAATTAAAAAATAAGCAAAGAACGTGAATGGACATTTTCCCAAAGGACACATACAAATGGCCAAGAGGTATATGAAAATGCACTCAATGTCACTATCATCAGGGAAATGCAAATCAAAACCGTAATGAAATTTTGTCTCACACCTGTCAGAATGGTTGGAGTCAAAGAGGCCAGAAATAACGAGTGTTGGTGAGGGTGTGGGAAAAAGGAACTGTCAGTGGGTCTGTAAATTGGTGTGGCCACTGTATGGAGGTTCCTCAAAAAATTAAAAATAGAATTATCACACGATCCAGCAGTCTCACTTCTGGGAATATTTCTGAAGGAAATGAAAACATGACATCCAAGAGACGCCTGCACCCCTATGCTGCGACCGCAGCACTGTTGACGGTAACATGGAGACAGCCTCCGCGCCCATGACAGATGAACGGATGAGGAACTCGTGGTGCACACACACACACGCACACGCACACGCACACACACGCACACACGCACACGGGAGTATTATTCAGCCGTAAAAGAGGAAATCCTGCCATTTGCAACAACATGGACGGACCCTGAAGGGATTCTGTTGAGTGAAATAAGTCAGAGAAAGACAAATACTGTATGACATTACTTATATGTGGAATAAAAAGAAAAGCACCCAAGACACCAGCAGAAAAAGAGATCAGCCTTAGGGTCCCAGAGGCAGGGGGTGGGGAGTTTGACGAATGTGGTCAAAAGGTAAAAACTTCCAGTCACTCTGCAGGTGAGTCCTAGGGATGTAACGTGCCACGTGTTGTCTGTATCTGCATGGTTTCGAGAGTGTAAATTCTAAGAGTTCTCATCACAAGGAGAAAGACATGTTTTTTCTTTTTTGTGTCTGTATGAGATGACGATGTTAAGGAAACTGCGAGAGCCATTTTGCAGTATCCGTGAGTCAGGCTACTACGGTGTCCCTGTTGAAGTGGTGAAGTGCTGTGGGTCAGTTACGTTTCAGTAAAACTGGAGAAGACAATAGGAACGATTTTGTTGAGGTTTGGCAAACGGCCCAGGCTATGTTCTATGTCGTTAGATGGAAGCCTTGAAGCGAATGTGAACGCTGCTCCTGTCGGGTGGCGGGTGTTGACGGGTCCCCGGCTGACGGTATTGTGGCGCTCCTCCCTGCTTCCTCGTTTTCTCTTTAGTTCTATCAGTTATTCTGAGAGAGGGCTTGCAGTTCTCCGCTACCTCGTGCATTGGTCTACTTGCGGTTCTATCAGATCTTAGTGTTTGCGTCACATATTTTGCTGCTCTGTTATTTGCTGCACACACGGCAGACATTGCTCTGACGTCTTTTACCATTTTATGATGTTCTTTTCTGTCTCTGTTCATCATCTCTGTTCTGAGGCTTGCTTTACTGATGTTAGTATAGTAACTCCAGGTTTCCTTCAGTTAATGTTTCACGACACGTCTTTTCCCCTCTTAATTTCAACCTGCCTATGTCGTTATATTTGTTTTTTTAAAAGATTTATTTTTTAGAGGGGGAGGGGCAGAGGGAGAGAGAATCTCAAGCAGACGCCCCACTGAGCGTGGAGCCCAGGGCATGGCTGATCCCATGACCCTGAGATCACGACCTGAGCCGAAGTCAAGAGTGGGACACTCCTCTGACTGAGCGACCCAGGCGTCCCTGTAGTTATCTTTGAAGTGAGTTTCGTGTAGCAGCATATAGTTGGGTCATATTTTCTAATCCTCCCTATTAATGTCCATCCTTTAATGGGTGGACTAAGATTGTATTTAATATAATTATTGATATGTTAGGGCGTCAGTCTGGCATTTTATGTTTTTTTGCTTTCTGCTTATTTCTGTGATTTTCACTTTTTGTTCCCTTTTTTGCCTCTTTATGGAGTACTTTCACGTCTTTTAGTATTTCGTATTCGTTTGTTGACAGCATTTCAGACTGTGTCTCTTGGCATCGGTGTTCCGTGGCTGCTCCAGGATGACATCATTTGGGTTCACCTTGCACAGGGTCCTGCTGCCACTGTTTACCAGTTCAAGTGGGCCGCAGTGACCCTACCCTTCTTCTTGTCCCTCTGCTTTCCTCGTCTGTAACATAACGGTCTTAGCAACTTCTCTGACGTACATTAGAACCACATCAGACTGTGATGTGTTTGCTTCTAACTGTCAAACATAGGGACACCTGGGTGGCTCAGCTGGTTGGGCATCTGCCTTTGGCTCAGGTTGTGATCCTGGGGTCTTGGGATCGAGTCCCACATCCAGCTCCTTGCTGAGCGGGGGGGGGGGGGGGGGGGGGGGAGGGGGGGAGAGGGGGAGGGGGGAGGGGGGAGGGGGGCTTGCTTCTCCCTCTGCCTGTCGTTCCCCCTGCTTGTGGGTGCTCTCTCTCTAGCAAATACATGAATAAAACCTTAAAAAAAAAGAAACTGTTAAGCATAGAAAGCTCAAGATGAGGAAAATTTATTGTGTTTACCATATTTCTTGCTTATGTATTTTCTTCCTTCCTGATGTCCAACATTCCTTCTTTTATCATTTTCTGTCTGTTTGGAGAACTTACTGGAGCCGTTGTTTTAAGGTAGTTCTGCTGACAGCAATTATCTTAGTCTTCCCTGATCTGGAAGATCTCCTTTCCCCTTCATTCCTGAAGCATATTCTCTCTGGATATAGTATTCTGGATTGACAATTCCTTTCATTCAGCACTTGAAACATGTGCCGCTCTTCCTGACCTCTGTGGTTCCTGATGAGATAGCTGCTCTCATTCAAACTGTTTCTCTGGTTTCAATTTTTTTTTTCTTGTTTTTAGAGTTCGGAAGTTTTGATTGCTTTTTTTCCGGTCAGCTGATGACTGTTCTCTAAAAACCACATAAAAATACAGATCTCCAGTTCAGCAATCTTTATAGAGATCATCTCTGTAAATCAAAGAGTAAACAAGGTTGCAGTCCAGGTGCAAGTAGAACCGTTCTCTCCCACACGCTTGCTGTACTTATATGGAGACCACCCAGGGTAAAACAGGAGTCCATCCGCCTGAACAGGGACTTGAACCCTGGACCCTCAGATTAAAAGTCTGATGCTCTGCCGACTGAGCTATCCAGGCTCACATGATGTCATCTTCCCATGAGTATCTAACCTAGGCTGGCTTATTTGGCCAATTCTTACTATGTTTCATGTCCTAGTCCTCAAATATCATGCCTTGAATTCTACTCACAGCAAAGAGGTGCCCTTGAGAGAGACGTTACAGTCTCCGGGAGCCTTTCCCTTTTTTCTCTCTTCTTTGCCCCCCCCCACCCCAGTTTTTCAGAACCGGAGATGCCGTGTCTCAGATGAAGCCGGCAGGTGTCAGGCCACGTTGCTAGATGCAGAAGGTTTCATTTCTTGCCCAGAACCTGACCTAGGTTTTTCAAGTCAGCACTCACGCTGCTTCTGTTTGTGTCCTTCTGCTTTGTCTTGCAGCCTTCGTAGTCAGAGGGGAAGACAGTTGAAGGAGGAAGAACTTGACGGTGCAAGAAAATGTTCCGTATCGGGCCCCTTTCTGTTGGTGGGCGGGACTGCCTCGCCAGCGCCCCCTTGGCCAGTAGACCCAGGGGCTGAGCGGTGACGGGGACAGCCATGCAGGGCGGTGTGGTGGGGTCAGCCTGGTACGCAGCGCCTCTTCCCTGGGGAGGTTGTGGCCTAAAAGTTTTAGAAATAGGAGCGCGAGGCGTGCCCGGGCGGCTCAGTGGGTTAAGCGCCTGCCTTTAGCTCAGGTCATGATCTCAGGGTCCTGGGATCTGCCAGCAACCAGCTCCCTGCTTAGCGGGGAGCCTGCTTCTCCCTCTCCGTCTGCTGCTGCCCCTGCTTGTGCGCTCTCCCTCTTCTCAAATTAAATAAATAAATCTTTAAAAAGAGAAAGAAAACAGTAGTGCTAAACACAGCGAGCCTCGTTCTGCCAACTATTCCTTCTCCAAAGACTCACAGACGGTGGTAATTAATCAGGGACGTTTTCTTAATAGCCAAGTGTCCACAGCAGTGTGCCTGAGTGGGACAGGCAGTGCCCAGCGAGCAGAAGCCCCGGGCTCGTCCTCGGCGCCGCCACACTTTCCTTCGAGATGTAACTGTCTGAGCCCTTGCTCCTTCCTTTGACTTCCCTGCTCGTTCGTTCCGCCTTCTCCCCCGCCTCCTCCATCTCTTCCTCGCCCTTCTCCTCGTCCTTCTCTTCTCCCACCAAGTTCACCATCTCTTCATCCTTCACGTCGTTTCTCACTGTTTGCTGCTCACATAGAAAGTGAAAGCGTTTCCGTGGGCCCTGGTAGCACCACTGTGACTGAGCCAGCACGGGGAAGGAAATTAGATGGAGGAGGCGAGGACGCGGCTTCCTCAGGGTCTCTCCAGCAGGAGGCAGTAACTCCACAGAAATCACACGTGCACCTTTGGCTCCAACCGCAGCATTATTAGAAAGCAAGAAAGAGAAAAGAACAAAAACAACATCGGAAAAGATGACCACAGATAATTTCCTCTCCCTGTTCTCTCAGCTGTGTCTGCATCAATGAGACACACAGGACACGGGATGTGCTGTGCTTTCCAAATTCAAGAAATAAGGAAATTATTAGGGTCACAGATTAAGTGGCTGACATTACCACATTGGGAGATTCTCGCTCTAAAGGTGTAAATGTGAGATGTGATCCATGGTTTGGCAGGTTGTCTGATTTAGTAAAAAAAAAATGGGGGGGGCAGGACAAGGAAGAACTCTTTTTTCAAAACTATATCACAGAAGCCTCTTCTGACCATGAACACCCTCCTCCATCCATTCCCTCAAGTAGAATATCTCGACAGACCGATGCAGCAAGAACAGGAATTCCATGCTTTCCAGGCTTCCTTGGATTCCTCACAAAATACTTTCGTTCAAAATATTTAAACATTTTAAAGAAATGCTGCCTAGAGCACATCAGATAAAAATCTCAGAGAAAGAAGCACTGGACGGCTTTGGAGGGAACGGTATCATCCATGTGAAGAAAGGTTTATACGCTTTTCAAAAGCTATTTATTAGTTATTTAGTATCATTTTAAAAATGTCTGTGCCAATCCTTCCTGTCGCACCCCAGGCTTCTGTGGAAAGAAGAAATGTTGATGGTTTTGCTCAGTCCACAACCTTACTCTGCTGCTTATGCCTACCTGTGAATTTTTTCCTCTCCCAGACTGAATTAAAAAATATCAGTTTTTGAAAATTTTGTGTTATCTTGAGGTTTTAGTCTGCTATTCCTCGACCACAAAATCCACCCAACTGAGAACGATCTCCACGTGTGAGCGAGTTTGAGCGTCCGCCGGAGCACTTGTGCCGGTTGGCACCTTCCCAACAGCTGTGTGGCTCGATTCTCAGGCTCCTCTAAACGGGGACCCAAGGGACCATTCTCCAGGTGGACGCTTACTGAATCCACCTCAAGAAAGGGGCTTAACTGAGTGAATTCCATAGGAAACATCTGGAGGCATTTCCTTGGTCTAACCAGGCCCTCTGGTCGGGCTCCGGCCGCTCACGGGCTCGGTTAGAGGTGCAAACTGATCTCTCTGGGAGGAAAGCCAGTACCGGACACGGGAAAAGAGAAGAGTTGTTTTTTCTAAATAACGCGACACTTCCAGGAAACCAAGAGGATGCGAAAACTGAGTCTGTCATTGCTTTCCTTTAGGACTCTGTGGGTTCCCCATCTTTCCGACCCCACCGAGCGGCACAGTTGGGAGGGTGGTCACACACAGGGGTTGTTCCGAGGATCAATCCTCGGGGGCGCCTGGGGCCCACCACCTTTAGGCAAACTGCTTGGGGTGTGAAGGGGTCGGCGAGGCCGGCACTCCTCGGGGCTACTGTGGCCCTGCCCCCTCCCCGCCCTGGAGTTTGGAAGACACCACGTTGTGTCTCAGACGTGGCAGCGATGTGCCCCATTCTCTCGAGGAGGCTGGGGACCCATTACCCTGCCCCATGTGGGGTGATTCTTCTCATCGTCTGGTGGAGAGTCAAGGTATGAATGAATTATAGTAAAATACTTTCACGATCTCACCGTGCAGTCGTTCTAAGTAATTGTTGCTAGGGATTCCGCATGGAGTGTCATTCCTTTTACTCCTTTTTTTAATGTTGATAATTAAATCTTCCTCCAGTTGCAGTTAAAACTTTGAAAACAGACACTATTTCATCTCAGCTTCCAAGCATGGAGATGCCCTTCTATCAGTGGGCCGCGTGGCCTAATGGATAAGGCGTCTGATTCCGGATCAGAAGATTGAGGGTTCGAGTCCCTTCGTGGTCGCTCCTTTCTTGCCAAAGGAGAAACGGGAACTCCTTTGTTTGACTTCCATGGGGGGACACTTGAGTACTCTTTGGAAACCTGAAAAGACCAGCCCTGGGTGGTGCTGACTTACTAATAACTTATTTTGTTATTGGCCTCTAATCACTAAATAAGAGTAAAGGAACACTGATGAATGGTTGTCAACAGTGTGTCAAGCCTGGCTTTCTGGCTGGAAGCTCTGCTCTGGAGCTGGCTGACCGTGGCCAGCAAAAGGCTGGGAGTGGTAGAGAAGCCGACTACAGACATTGCTCTGGAAAGCTGGGCTCCAAAGCGCTTCTATTTCAGAGTTACAAGTAGGAGTTTGGAGGGGGTGGGACACGGAGTCCAGAACAGGCCCTGGAAATCTGAACCCCATAGTGTCTGTGGTTTATCAAACTGAACTATCCGGGCTCAGGGATCCAATTTTTCCTGAGAATTTACTCAAAGCTACTAAGTCAATTATTCTCAATCTTTCCCGTATTTGCCTTTACTATAAGCACAGGGTGTTGGCATCTTCCGTCACATGATTTGTGGAAAAATCCTGTGAAGGTTGACTTGATGTTGACCAAAATGGCCAGTCATCTTACCAAACTTGGTTCGGAACCAGGGATCAGGTCAGCTCCAGGCCGTCCAGTTTGAACAACTCGGAGCCACTCAGCGCGATTAATATTTCAACTGCTGCTTCAATTGTTCATAAGGTTTTTAACTTTCAGTTTTGGGAGATTTCATGTTCCTTAAACACTGTCATTCTGTACTGTCCACTCATGTGCTTACACGCACATTTGTTTTGTTTCTCTGGAGAACCCTGACTAATACAGTCATTAAAAACAAGAAAAATCTACAAAACTGTCACAGCCAAAAACAATAACAACAACCAGAAGCCTAAAGACACCTGACAACTAAACGTAGTGTGGTGCTGTGGAACAGACAAAGGTGACGAGGCTAAAAACCAAGGAGATCTGAATAGACTATGGAATGTATTTAATAAACAAGCGCTGGGCTGGCCGAGTTGGTGGAGCGTGTGGCTCTTGATCTCAGGGTCTGCTCCCAGGGTTGTCTGGAGGTGGGAAGCGGCGGCTCTGCGCCTTGGGGACGGAGGAAATCTGCGCGCCCGTGCAGGGAGGTCTACAGAGAGAGAAAGTGAGGTTCGCAGGCTGATCCCAGCCGCGCTGCGCTTCCCTCCCAGCGCCGGCCGCTTGCTCTGAAAAAGACGCTGTAGCGACGCAGGTGTCCACGTTTGTCCTCTGTCGTCCGCCTGCGCGTATTGTCTTCAAAACCCGAGCTGCCGCCGAAACTGGCCGCCGGCACGTCTCCACAGCCGGGCGCCCACCGCCGCCGTTTGCAAGAGCGTGCAAGGCTGCCCGAGACGCGCACTTGTCGCTCGTTTTCCGTCGAGTATCGTGACTTAGTTCCCTCTGGTCTCAACTCCACACCAGGATCTGCATTCGCTCCCCGGAGCTCCCGGGGCGCGTCTTTGTATCCCCCGCCCCCCGCAGCTTCCAGGGCCTCAAAGGACGTTTTTAGGAAGGGAGCATCTGAAGACCTACAACAGGTTCAGTCGTCGTGGACGACCGGAGCTGGCAGGACGGGCAGTGGGCTCGGGCCGCCCTTGATGGGGAAAAGCTGAGGGGTTTTCGGTTCAGAATGCATTTCTGCGTCTCTTGGCACAACTGTGAGACAGGGTGCGGTCCCGAGGTTTCACGGATGGAGGACTGGCCAAGTCTTTAGACGATGCTATAAATAAGTACTATGGGGTCCTCCCAGGCTCTCACCCGCCAAGGGGGTGTAGCTCAGTGGTAGAGCGCGTGCTTAGCATGCACGAGGCCCCGGGTTCAATCCCCGGCACCTCCACTGACCGTTAGGTCCCGCCACCCGCTCAGCTGAAGACGGTGGTCCATGGACGTTCCCGCATTTCCCTTCCCTAAGGTGCGTGCCGTTGGGCACTTATCCATTTATGCAACCAGACTGCTGCACAAAGCAAAGCCAGAAGAGCGTGCGCCCTCAGAAGCCATCGGAAAGCTTCGCACCCTCCGTAGACTGCGGTTCTCTTTCGCTGCAAATTCTCATTATTATTAAGAAGTGGGGAAGAAAAAAGAGAAGGTGGGGGAAGGAGGTCCTTGGAAAAACTCCTTTATTTTCCCCCACCACTTTCCCTCAGCTGCGCCTGGGTCCATGGACCGGACTGCTGGCCCAGGAGAATTTTGTCCTTCCCCTTGCCCGGTCCTCACTTGCCCCTGTACCCCCCCCCCATAATTTTGATTGGGCAGCAAAAGCTCGGCCCAATCACCAGTCCTGGGGCGCTGTGATCCCAGCTTTTTCTTGTGAAGAAGTGTTTCGTCCACTGTCCGAGGGAAAAGCGCTTCTGGTGAAACTCGGAGGCTTCCAAAATCCATCGTCCAGACAGTGATTCCCAGAGGTGGGAAGAGCAGCGAGCCGCCCTCAAAGCCGCTACGGAGCTCAAGGGGGGCTAGGCCTTCCCGTGGGACGAGCGGTTTTAAGCCCACTTTCCGCAGGACGAAGAGAACCTTCTGGTTTCTTACATCCCCGGTGTAACCAGAAACAGAGGCAACGCCCGCACGAAGTGCCTCCCCGCTATCCAAAGCCTCCGCGCCGGCGAAGGTCCTCGGTGCAGAGATCTGGCCCCGCGCCCCTTTCTCCCGTCTCCGTCTGGTTCCTCCTCCTGCCCCCCCCCCCCCCACGTCCTGTGTCGCTTCTCCTCCACTTTTCCTCCCTGTGCCCCCCATCCGCGCGCATCGCCTCCTCCCCGCTGGACGCTCGCAGCAGCTCGGCGCACTTCAGGACGGCGGCTGCGCGTTCTAGGTTAGCGCTTCTCCCACCTGCACGGGCCGGGCGGGGGGGAGCATGTAGTTCCATAGGCCTCCCGCCCCCGCCCCCCGCCGCCAGCCTTCGCGCGCTCAGGAGCTATCAGGTGGAAGAGGGGAATTTCCAAGTCCCGAGCGGCCCCCCAGGCTCGGCAACCGCTGCGCTCGGACCCACAATCTTCACCTCCGTGTTGGAAGGTCGCTTCTGGGCGATGAGGTTATTCACCAAGTGACTTTCGCATGTCGTCTCGCCTCTAAGCGCGGGTCTCGGCGACGTCCCGGCGCCAACTGAGCCTCGCCCTGTGATTCGAGGGAGAGGAGCGGAGGCGGCTGGGGCACCGGAGGGCTGATCTACAACTTACTGGGATATTCAGGAACGTACGGATTTCGCACAGGGAGGAAAGTATCCGAATGCAAAGTAAGAAAGAAGACACAGTCATTGACACAATCATTTAGGATTTCTCCCCAAACGCATATCTGGTTGCCGAAAATTTGGAAGAGGAGGGAAGTGTCTATTCTTTGTGCCCCTGTGATGCTGAGGTTTGAATATATGCCGACGAGCAGCCGATCGGGGTGGGGAGGTGGTTACAACAGTAAGCCTGCTCCCGGGAAGCAGCTCTTGCTCTGCCTCCAGAAGGTCTCCCTGTGCTGCTTTGTGGGTCCCAGAGACCGACGGCAGAGTCCTCCAGACAAAACCACTGCCGGGTTTCCCGACCACCATGCCGGCACCAGAGTTTGCTATAGCAACGACTGATGACATACAATTACTGTTTTTTTTATTTGGGATGTTTCCTTTTTCCATCTGGATCTAACCTTCCTGAGGCAACGTTTCAGGTCCTGTTCTTTGGGGCCCTTCCTCTAGCGATTCCTGCTGGGACGACAGCCAGAAGGGTTGCAGGTGCAGAGCACGCGGTGTAATGATGTGGGAAATACGTGATGCCACCAGACGAGCCGGGAAGGAGTGACACATTCGGAGTTCCAACCTGAAGCCACCTGAGTTGGGATGGGCCATGCATGCCTGTAGTTGAGGCTTTGAGGGTCTGCAGGGCAGTTACTTCCTTCCTCTGAAAAAACGTATCCCACACACGGATGCCCTCGAGGGTTATGTGCCCAGAGTTCCGTTGCTTTATGGTGACTTCTTATCTCTCATGGCTTTTAACAGCTGCTTGAGAGATTCTCTGAGGCAGTCTCAGGGCTCCTTGCGAAATACAGTGAGGCTGTAAAGAGCAAGAGGAAAATCATGCCTGAGAATGGGTGCTTGGCAAAATGGAAGAGGGTGGTCCAAAATGGAAGAAGCTGTTTTCCACTGCTCATTACTCTGCGTCCCAGTCAGGAGGCAAGAGAATGAGAAGGAAAGCTCATTCACTTAGCCTTTGCCCTGAAATAATATAGAAAGTGGTGTGACAACAACATAGCTGAATGAGGGTAGCCCAGAGATGGCCCTGGCAGGGGTCTGTGGCTCAGCGGGCTAAGGCGGCTGTTTGGGGTTTGAGACCTGAAGGAAACCGAGCTTGTGAAGGATCCCTGCTTCCTCACCTTTTTAAAAAAACTATTATTATGTTATGTTAGTCACCATACAGTACATCTTTAGCTTTTGATGTAATGTTCCATGATTCATTGTTTGCGTATAACACCTACTGCCCCATGCAATACGTGCCCTCCGTGATACCCATCACCAGGCTAGCCTATCCCCCCACCTCCCTCCCCTCTGAAGCCCTCAGTGTGTTTCCCAGAGTCCACAGTCTCTCCTGGTTCATTCCCCCTTCTACTTACCCCCCCATTCATTCTTCCCTTCCTTCTACCAATCTCCCTGCTATTCCTTATGTTCTGATCTCAGAGGAGCTAGGAGAAACATGGTGTTAGCTTTTCCAAATGCAGGAATTTAGACATCGTCTTTTAAAGTTTGACTCCACATTGTAAAGCATCCTTTTCTAATACAAAAGGTAACATGTAAAAGCTTTGCAGAGATAAATGGAACGATTCTGGTGCATTCACCCAACATGCGATTTGCACAGAAAACAAAGTGCAGAGCATTAATATTCCATATTCCGTAGCTTGTACCAACTCTTTGACAAGTGCTGTTTGCTTAAATACAAGCAGCTTAGATATTTGTCCTTATTCCCACCGAAACACCTTTGGCCACATCTTCCTCCGGACATTCGCTGTGGTGCTACACGGACGGGGTGTTCATTCATTTAAAGATTTGGGAACAAAAAGAGTTCAGCGAGGGAAGGTCGAAGGTAAAGGAATTTGAATCCGTCGTCTGCCAGTGTTTCTGAGATTGAGGTCGAGGGGCTGGTGCGGAGTCAGTGGGAGCCCTTCCAGCACACGTTGTCTGTGAACTTCTCGTGAAAGTCAACGTGGTAGGGAATACCGGGAACCGTGCTGCCAAATTCCAGGGTCCGTCCTTTACGGCCCGCGGGCGCTCGCGCATCGGCGCGCGGCTTGCCGTCTCCAGCTCCCAGATGATGCTCTGACGTCCGCTAGGCGCGGGTCTCGGTCGCCCCTGACGCTTGCGGGCCGCGCCCGGCTCCCCGTCCCGCAGAAGCTGGGCCCGCGCCCGCACACCGCGGCTCCTGGCGCTCCCCGAGCCGGGGAGGGGGGCAGGGGAGACCTGCCCCTGCGCCTCGGACGCCGCAGTGCTCGCAAAACCTAGGCAACTTCACAGATCTTTTCTGGATTCTGCCAAATGAGACCTAAAGTGCGTGGGTCTGTGGATGTGCCCGCAACTTGGTGTTCCAGGCGGCGTCGCGGCCGGCGAGGGCGCTTTTCCCCTTCTCTCTTCTGCGAATGTTCGCATCTTGGGTGGCATCAAGTCCCATTGAGTGGACATGGCATAATATTGAAGGGAACGCATTGAACTATTATTTTAGTGGGAGCAGGGGAAACATGGTGAAGAGCACGAAAAAGCACGGATGGAGGAGCCGGGGGTCGAACCCGGGGCCTCGTACATGCGAAGCACGCGCTCTACCACTGAGCTACACCCCCAGCCGCTGAGGGCCCCCCTGGGGATCCTCTATAACATTAAAGTGTCCCTGTCGCTCACATATTTCTGTTGGACTAGATTTCAGGAAGCACCTTTGTCGTGAAGTGGTAGAGGTCAGCGTGCAGTTTGAGCCCCTTAATGGGAGATTTAAGAGTTCAGTTCAAGGCCGTTTGAGGAATTCTTTTCCTTTTCCTCTCCATTGTTTCCAGCTTTTGTATGGAAACCCACTGGAGCTTCGCAGGAGCACGCTGGTGTGCGCTCCTCCACTCCTCGCAGCCTGCTGGTGGCTGGACTGGCTTCTGAGCAGCGGCGTCGGGGGCAAACTCAGGCTGCAGCAAAACGAGAAAGCCACACAGGTATGTGGTCCGGTGATTTTTTCACTCCGTCCTAATCTCACCAGGCAACCTCCAAGGCTCTTGCAAGGGTCTGCTAGATAAATAAAACCACGAATTTAACAATGACAGGCCAGGGAGGAATTGGGGAACAAGGTCGATTGACGCGGGAGTTGGACTCTTGCTGGAGTCTGAGACTTGGTACTTAGGAAGGACTGCAGGTTGCACCGGGCAGGAGGTGATGCCTTCCGCAAAGAATAGTAAATGTAAGAGGAGGGTGAGAATTCTGTTAGTTTGGTGTTGTTGTTGGTTTGTTGGTTTGTTTTTGCTTTGGGGGCGTAGGTGGAGCGATAAGGGGGAGACGTAGAGTTTGGGTTTGGATATGACATAATTAGAGTCTGAGTCTGGGATTCCGCAGACTTCTCTGAACCGGAGTTTCCGACATTCACGTGGCTGGGAGGAGAGGGCGTCTCAGAAGTGGGTAGAGTAAGGACTTAAAGTCATCCATCAAGACCAGTAGATAAAGAACTTATTATTGGTGTTGATGAAAAATGAAAAAAAAATGAGATTGCTCCTAGACTGATCTCATTTTAAGAAAATTTATCCTCCTTGTTGTGGTCTTACATTTTCCTTAGAACACCAGTAAAAGTCCCATTTCCTACCAGCAGCTCCCCAGTAAGGTGATTGTCTCTTCTTTCTCCCTCCTTGGGAACCTGTGACTACTTTAGTTACATAATGTCATGTGTCAAACTTCTCAAAGTCAAGGGACTTTAAACAACCACCAATTACATTGGCTCACAGTTGCCTGGGTCAGAAGTTTTGTCTGGGCCGTCTTCTGCTCCTTGGAGCTGGGGTCATTCACTGCTCTTCATTTAGCTGGTACCAGGGTTGGACTCGAAGGTCCCAGGAGGCTCCACTCTGGGGCACCAGCATGACCCTATGTGGTTTTCTGTTCACGTTTCTCTCCCCATTCTAGCGTGGGCTTTCTCGTAGCATGGTGACCCCATCGTGGTCAGACTCCTTGCAGAGCAGCTTCTGAGAGGGGCTATTTCCTGTGCAAGGACATAGCATCAATTCCTCTAGTCCCCAAAGGACCATCTTTGAGCAGAAATAGTCCACAGGGGCTGGTTTATTGAAAGGGAGGGTCTCCTGCCTCCAACACACACCTAGTGCAGAGCACCTCGTTCTCAACTTTTTCAGGTACAGGGGAATGGGGAGGAAACAAGGAGATGGCTGACTTCCCAGGAGCCAAGACCTCTCCATCACGTGGATTTATCTGAGAGCGAAGCGTTCTGTATTGCGGGGGATGAACACTACTTTGTCTCCAAAATTAAAGCAGCTCGACAATGGGATTTTCCTCACTTTGTCATTTTTCAGGCTCTTACTGAAGAAACAAAAGTCCGTGTTTGAATTCATGTGCTCTATTCCTGGTATGTAATAAAGGATCGTGAATACTTGTTTGTCCAAGGCATTCAGTTTCCAGTCCAAAGTCTTTTTCCAGACAGTTGGAATCCTGCTCACATCACCCTAATTTTTCTCATGCCTTTGTCTTTAGGATTAGTTGTTCTGGCTAAGGAAATTGCACGGGTCTCTCCCTCTCTCTCTCCTCCTCCTCTTCCCTCCCCTTCTCTCCTCCACTCATCCCTTCTCTCTCCTTCTCTCTCTTCCTCTTACTTCGGATCTTCCTTTTTAAAAATCCTATTGTAAAATGATAGTCCAGGTGACAAAGCTGGCTGCATTGGGGAATGTTGAATAAGTCTTTTTTTTTTCCCTTTCTTCTTTCCGATGTGGCACATAATCGTTTTTATTTTCCATGTGAGCAGAAAACAGAATTAACAAAAAACAGAAACAGAAAAGATTTGGCATCCAGGAAGGAGTGTAGGGATACGGAGCACATTGGAGATAGGAAAACAGGAAGTGCCCTTGGAGGTGCCGGGGATCGAACCCGGGGCCTCATGCATGCAAAGCATGCGCTCTACCACTGAGCTACACCCCCAGGCAAGAGCTGCTTACTTTATGATATATTAGGAAATATGACTATCTTCTGTACTCTTTGGCAAGGCCATATGTGTGTGTGTGTGTGTGTGTGTGTGTGTGTGTGAGAGAGAGAGAGAGAGGGAGAGGGAAAATTTACTCTGTTAATGACACCAGTTCTACAATTTCTGAATTGGATTTTTTTTTTGGCTAGAGTCAAGTATAATGAATTCTAAGGCCAAATTGATACCATTCCTGCTCCTAGGTTCTTCCCAGCCATGGTCAGTCTTCTCTAAGAGCTTCTTACCATCCTAATGCCTGTGTTTTGTTTTGTTTTGTTTTTGAGAACCACTTCTCCAGAAAAATCTCAGGTTGGGACTTTCACTTGTCTTCATTCTTTTTCTCTATGGTGTCTTTCTCCTCCATAGATCACTCTACCTAATCTTCATTGACCATCTTGTCCATACCCACCTCTTCAAGTGTCTTTCGTCTGTAATTACTCTCTTCCTCCACTTTCTACACTGAACCTTGCCTTACTTACCAGCCATCTTCAAGAGCAGGATATCTTGCTCTAGAAAACCAAAACAGCACATTGACAGCCTATATGCAGAATGAACATAATTATTCCTTGTTTCCAATTGCGTTGCGTCCCTCAATTTCATATCTTGAGAAATGGTCTTCACCCTACAGATGGTTGGCAAGTCTAGAAAAGAGAAAGAAAGGGAGGAAGGGAAGGAAGGAGGGGGAGAGAGAGAAAGTTGGGGTAAGAGAGAGGAAGAAAATGTTTGAGTTCAGCTTCCTTCCTACTCATCGCTGCCTCTCCATTCCCAAGCAACCACTGACCTAATTCCTGTCACTGATTAGTTTGCATTTTCTAAAGTTTTATACAAATGGAATTGTATCAAATTTACTTTTTTGGTTTTACTTCTTTCACTCATCATAATTATTTTGAAATCACCCATGTTTAATGTATCAATAGTTTATGCCATTTTATGCTGAATAGTATTCCATGGTATGGATATATCACAATTTGTTTCTCCGTTCACCCATTTAAGATAAGCATTTGGGTTGTTTCCAGTTATTGGCTATTATAAATAGAGCTGATATGAGTATTTGTATACAAGAATTTGTATGGACATAATAGTTTTATTTTTTTCTGTTGGATACATATTTAGAATTTGAATGGTTGGATCATGGGGTTGGTACATCTTCAGCTTTTTAAGAAACTGCGAAACTGTTTCAAAGTAGTACTCTTTTTCAATACTGCTAATGGGGTATGAGAGTTTCATTTCTTCTGCATTGTTACCGACATTTGGTATGGCTAGCGTTTGCAAATTCAGCCACTCTTATAACTGCAATGGTACATCACTGTGGTCTTAATTCGTGTTCCCTTAATGACGGATATAGAGCGTCTTTTATCTGCCGTCCTTATAGCTTCTTTGACAAAGTCTCTGCTTAAATATTTCGTATTTTTAAATCAGGTTTTCTTATTGTTGGCTATTTAGAGCCCTTTATATGTTCTAGACATAAACCCTTTATCAGATACATGGTTCGCAAAGGTTGTCTTCCGGTCTGTGACTTGTCTTTCTGTTCTTTTAAACATGCTTACACAGAGCAGGATTTAACATTTTTTGATGAGGTTAAATTTATCAAATTTTATGCTTTTGTTGTCATAGCTACAAAATATTTCTCTGACCCAAGGCCGCAAAGATTTTCTCCTATGTATGGGATCCCACGAAATTTTTTCTTTAGTTTCCTTAATTTTCTGAGATGTGTCTGGGTTAACCGGCAAGAAGCGGAAGAGCAGGAAGCCTTTCTATTGGAACCCCCTTACCTCTCCGGTGTCTCCCTCCTCCCCCTACCGCCCCACGCTGCCAGGAATTGGGTCCAAGCGATAAAGGCGGAAGACAATAGGTCCCCCAAGTTTCTGGGTGGATACAGTTAGACAGCAGCACTTGAAGAATCTGAAATCTCCTAAAATGGAAGTTGGAAACAATCCATGTATTGAAAAATAAATATCTGGAAACACCATCTGCAGGTGGCCGAAATAGCTCAGTTGGGAGAGCGTTAGACTGAAGATCTAAAGGTCCCTGGTTCAATCCCGGGTTTCGGCAGGTTGTTTTTGTTGCCCCCCCCCCCCCCCCCCCCCCCCCCCGGCAGGCCGTTCCCGCAACCCTGAGACCTGTGTTTGCCACCTTGAAACGTCATAATAATTACACCTTGGAATTTGCGTTTTGTAAGTGATGTTCAATGGCACAACTGAACTAGGCGTCTGAACAAAGGCAATGAGCGCGATATGCGCTCTGGCTTTCCTTGCTTCTCTTTCTGCAAACAGCGCTTGCCGTGCCCCGTGAACCTTGACGTGTGAGATAAAGGTGAACAATAATATTCATACTGATAATTCACAATGTGCATTCCACTTAATTAGAATGACATTAAATAAGCAAATGGGAAATGCATTAACAGGTCGAGAGAGACCAAGGAAGAAAGGGGGAAAAAAAACTTTATATTTTATTGCTACTTTTAATGAAACTTTCCCTCTCCTTTAAAAAAAATTAATTAATCTATTTATTTACTTATTTGCTGGGCTACAGGGACGGTCAAGAGGAAGAGTCGATGTTGGGGTGAAAGCCACAAACCACTGCTTACACATGCTCCCAAGAGCGACGGCGTTGTACCTCAGATTCTTATTTCAAAATAATTAAAGCGAGCCCTTACAAGCACCGCGGTAGAAATTCTGGATTTCTGTTAGAGCTCAGCAGATATCAGCCCCGAGTTTACACCCCGGAGGGAGGAGCAAGTCTTCTGGCTGGAATACAGCCGGTGGAGACCACCAGCGCAGGGCCAAGCTGGCAGTGGCCGCAGGCTTCCTCTCCTGTTTTGAGTAAGGGCCCTTACATTCTCATTTTGCACGTGGCCGGCCGTTATGTGACCCGTGCTGATGACCATTCAATCAACATTCACAATATGCTTTCACACATTTCTGGGGTTGAATACACCTGCCTCTGCGCCCCCGCCCGGCTCCCCACACACCTGCAGTTGAGTTATAATCTCAAGAGCACTGGCAAGTACGGTATTAACATTCACGCCCACGGAGCTCCCTCTCTGAACTTCGATGAGTCCGCGCACGAACTGCATGAAATCAGGATTAGAATACCCGACATAACATTCACGGACAATCCCAAGGGAACTTGTGGTTTGTATTTACAAGAAAACACATCAAGAAAACAGGGTAGCACAGCCTTGTTTTGCGTGGCTGTACCAAGATCAGCTCCCTTTTGTGTCCAAGGCCTTGGGACGCTACCTGTTACGTCCACAGTCGGGGATGGCGGGGTGAAAGTTGGGGAGTAGTGTGGAGGGAGGCCTTCGCAATTTTTATTGCGAAATAAAAACG
Organism: Ursus arctos; assembly: GCF_023065955.2. Lineage (NCBI taxonomy): Eukaryota > Metazoa > Chordata > Mammalia > Carnivora > Ursidae > Ursus > Ursus arctos. The sequence goes on from NW_026622997.1 coordinate 877,616, forward strand.
GCGAATCCAAGTTTACAAAAACAGGCGAAATACCTCTTGGTGGAACGAGCAAGCCTGTAAACACAGCAGCTACCCAGGCCCCGCTGGGATTCGAACCCAGGATCTCCTGTTTACTAGACAGGCGCTTTAACCAGCTAAGCCACGGAGCCCACGCCAGCGAGCTGCTGCAATTTCTTGCATGCGGGTATGATTTTGCACCGCAGCTGTGTTTCTGAGAGACCCCCCCCCCCCCCTTTCTCGGGCTTTCATCGGCTCGGAGCCGCCCGGGCGTGAACAACCGTGACCCACGCAGGGGTTCAGTGGTCTTGTCGCTGCTTCGCTCTGCACAACTTCTCTGCACTCGGAGCCTCGACGCGGCCTCGGGGAAGCTCGCGCAGACGGAGGGGAAGGCGCTCTGCGCAGACACCCCCGAGAGCGCAGAGACGCCGGCGCGGGAAGCCGCACAGGCCCGTTTTGTCGGGGACGGGACGGGCGACAACGCGTCAGGGCCTCAGAGCTTCTTCTCCCTCTTCCGCTGGCGCCAGAGGTGGGCGGCGAGCCCCCAGGCCCCAAGACGACCCTGCGGACCAGGCCCTGCGCCTGCGGGCGTCCTGCGTCGTCGCGCGGGGGCCCTGCTCTGCTCCTGAGGTCCGAGCCGCTGCCACCGGCGCTCGGCGGGGCTTCGGGGGCGGCAGTCTGCAGAGACCCCCCGGGAGACGGGCCCGCGTGGAGACAGAACCCCAGACCCGCAGGACCAGAGGGAAGACGGGCCCGGGCACTGCGCCCCGGTCTTCTCCCAACGCGGCGGTCGGAACCCTGCAGCCGGGCGTCTAACACTTGGTTTTGAAAACCCCAAAGTCGACACCCTCCCATCGGATACCGGGCTGCGGTGGGCGGTCTCTACCAAAGGGGGACAACCGGAGGGGACGGCAGGTGCCCCTCCTGCTCCGCCCGCCTCGCCTTCTGCGAAGTCCTGCGGCCGTGGGCTCTGCCAAGTTACGTTTTCTCACTTTGCTGACGTGTTGTCATGAGAGTCTAGCCGGGCGATGTTCATGTAGATCGTATCCCTCCAGCAGATGTACACCGTCCCTGGATTCCATTGCTCAGCGTTTCCGGAGAGAACGACAGACGAAAGAACGAAAAGAAGAGAAACATGTCGAACCTCAACAGGTATTTCCTTTGGTTTCTTTTATTCTCTGAGAGGTGCCTGGGTCTACTCGCCAGATGCCCAGGAGCGGAAGGCTGCAGCTTTACCCCACCATCGCCCTCTCCCGCCCCGTCCTCCACCTGCCACCCCCGCCGCCGGGACCCCCGCCCCCTCTCGCACCCCTCGTCTACCTGCCACCCCCGCCGCCGGGACCCCCCGCCCCCTCTCGCACCCCTCGTCTACCTGCCACCCCCCGCTGCCGGGACCCCCGCCCCTCTCCCGCACCCCTCCTCCACCTGCCACCCCCGCTGCCGGGACCCCCGCCCCCTCTCGCACCCCTCCTCCACCTGCCACCCCCGCTGCCGGGACCCCCGCCCCCTCTCGCACCCCTCCTCCACCTGCCACCCCCCGCCGCCGGGAATCCGACCGACCCGCGCACACGTGGAAGACGGTGGGCTCCGAGTCTTTCTGGGTCGGCAAAGATACCCGACACCTAGACAGTCACACTTAAGGGCTCTAAACCACCCGAAACGCAGGGTGAGCGCAATGCGAGCCTTGAAGGGGGAGGGGGAGGGGCAAGAAGAGGCTGTCAGGAGGCGGCCGAAATAGCTCAGTTGGGAGAGCGTTAGACTGAAGATCTAAAGGTCCCTGGTTCGATCCCGGGTTTCGGCAGACCGAGCCTTTTGGTCCCTGCGCGGGGTCGCTGCGGTTCCCGGGAGCCCAGGACTGTGGATGAAGGCTGTGAGGCTGTGACTTTATAGGTGCGCGCTGAAATTGGAACGTCATGAATTTCGGGTCTCACGAAATGCTGTTCTTCCTTCACTTTCTCCAACTTTTGGAGCGGTGACCGGCGCCGGCTGCTTTCCCGCGGCGTCCGAGCGCGGCGTGCTCACGGTCCTGCCCCCTCCTGCCGCGGCCGCCGCGCGCCACGTGCCGCAGTGACGGGTCCACAGCGCTGCCAGGCCCCGCGCGCCCGCCCGCCTTCCTACCCGCGCGCGCACGCGGACGCAGCAAGGGCCCGGGTCACGAGCTACGCCCAGCCGCGCACGGTGTTCTCTGTGCAGCCACCGCCTTAGCTCGGCTGATGGTATCCACGGCACGTTCAACCGCCCTGGGCTCCCGGGAACCGCAGCGACCCCGCGCAGGGACCAAAAGGCTCGGTCTGCCGAAACCCGGGATCGAACCAGGGACCTTTAGATCTTCAGTCTAACGCTCTCCCAACTGAGCTATTTCGGCCGCCTCCTGACAGCCTCTTCTTGCCCCTCCCCCTCCCCCTTCAATGCTCGCATTGCGCTCACCCTGCGTTTCGGGTGGTTTAGAGCCCTTAAGTGTGACTGTCTAGGTGTCCGGTATCTTTGCCGACCCAGAAAGACTCGGAGCCCACCGTCTTCCACGTGTGCGCGGGTCGGTCGGATTCCCGGCGGCGGGGGGTGGCAGGTGGAGGAGGGGTGCGAGAGGGGGCGGGGGTCCCGGCAGCGGGGGTGGCAGGTGGAGGAGGGGTGCGGGAGAGGGGCGGGGGTCCCGGCGGCAGGGGTGGCAGGTGGAGGAGGGGTGCGAGAGGGGGCGGGGGTCCCGGCAGCGGGGGTGGCAGGTGGAGGAGGGGTGCGGGAGAGGGGCGGGGGTCCCGGCAGCGGGGGTGGCAGGTAGACAAGGGGTGCGAGAGGGGGCGGGGGTCCGGGCAGCGGGGGTGGCAGGTGGAGGAGGGGGCGGGAGAGGGCGATGGTGGGGTAAAGCTGCAGCCTTCCGCTCCTGGGCATCTGGCGAGTAGACCCAGGCACCTCTCAGAGAATAAAAGAAACCAAAGGAAATACCTGTTGAGGTTCGACATTTTTCTCTTCTTTTCGTTCTTTCGTCTGTCATTATCTCCAAAAATGCTGAGAAATTTTAATGATAGGGAACACTAACTTTGAACAAAATGTTATCCCCAAGGATAATTCTTCTAATTATTATTAGTAATAATAATTGTACTCGACTATTATTATACTTTAATTTCATTTTTAAAAGTGGAATTTTGGGGCGCCTGGCTGGCTCAGTCAGTGGAGCGTGCGACTCTTGATCTTGGGGTTGTGAGTTTGAGCCCCACATTGGGTGGAGAGATTACTAAAAAAAAATAAAATCTTTAAAAAAAAAAAGTGGAATTTTTTTCTCTCTTGTTATATAAGTACCTATATCCTTGATTTTGCCGTGCGACCTGCAAAATCTAAAATATTTACTTTTTGGCCATTTACAGAAAAATTTTGTGGAAACTTCCGGTCTAGAGGACTGTCTTCACCGGGTCCTTGAGGAATGTGTTGGTGAGGACAGCAGCCTCCTTCCTGACAAGCCTCTGCGGTAGGTACTCTCTGCTGTCCAGGAGTGGCAGTCGCAGATGCTACAGTTAGAATGACTCCCCAAATCCAGTTGTGATGACGGGATGCTGGAGGGGCTGTGCATGTCTATTCTAACCAGGCATCCTGGATCTTGGGAAATAACTCTGAGGCAGATTCAGGGATTCAAACAGACCTGCAGTAAAATACACCCGATTCTATTGATCACATGACCTCTATAAGCCACCTCTGACCAGCAGACCGCAGTGGCATTTCGTGTTCCAATATTTAATATCGGTTCACAGTCACGTTCAATAATATCCAAACTTTCTGTTTCCAGCACACAATTGCCTTGATAAGTGGACTTTTTTTGGAGAAGGCTAGAAAAGAAATATTTGCCATATACATTTTTAGCTGTGTACCAAGTTCCCTTCTCACATGGAGCCAGTCTCCTCTTCGTTCAAGGAGATCTGGATTGGATTCCTGACATGTGAGATATGAAGTGAGGAAAGGCCAGCTGGAAGCCACGAGTTCTCGCTACCCACCCAAATAATAGACACGAAGGATATCGCAGTTCTGGAAGAATTCTAAAGATAAGTGCCATCAGTAAGAAAATGTACGGGCTGGTGGTTCTTACCACGTCTCCATCCAGTTTGCCTGTTTGGCCTGTGCAGAAGACAGAGTCATCATGGAAAGTGGCAGCAGACTACTGTGAATTTGAGGACATGGTGATTTCGATTCCAGCTGCTGTCCCAGCCATGATTTCCTCACTGGAACAAATCATCGTAGCCACTGGTACGTGACATGCTCCTATTGCTGTAGAAAATAGTTCATTCTTTATGCTGATAGAAACTGACCACTGTGTGGGGTTGAATTCTGTCTCTCCAAAATTATATGTTGAAGTTTCAACCCCCAGGACCTCAGTCTGTGGCTGTATTTGGAGATAGGACCTTTAAAGAGACAATTAAGGTACAATGAGGTCATATGGGTGAGCCCTAGTCCAGTATGACTTATTGTTGATAATCATTCTTGATAATGTTGCTATAAACATCGGGGTGCATGTGCCCTTTCAAATCAGTATTTTTGTATCCTTCAGGTAAATACCCAGTAGTGCAATTGCTGGGTCATAGGGTAGCTCTATTTTCAACTTCTTGAGGACCCTCCACACTGTTTTGCAGAGTGGCTGCAGCAGCTTGCGTTCCCACCAACAGTGTAGGAGGGTTCCCACAGGGCGTCTCCTATAACTGAAGAAGGTTTCTGGGTGGTTCTGCGTCATATGCTGGCGCCACACAAACCGAGAAGCTTCCAAGGTACCTGGAGGCCAGTGGCAAAGCAAACCTTCCCAGTGGGCACATCAAGCAAGACACCCGGCTGCTTTGCCTGCAAGGACGAATGTGAGGTAGAGGTCTACGCTAATTAATGAGAAATAGCTAATAGTTCGGGTGGATGAGTAGAGGTTCGGAAGGGAAATTATTGGTAAAGTGGTGACAAAGAAGTGTGGGAAGGAGGCAGATGGACAGATTTCCCCAAATGTGCAGAATCTAAGGATAGTTGTTTCCCCATGAATGCTCCCCAAGCAGCAGCCTCCTCAGCGGGGAATCTTCATAGGCAGGTGAACAAGACGACCCATCCTGATGGAGGACGCCTGTAAGGTTCTCCTTAGTCATCCCTGTCCTTGTCCAGTGAGCTGATGAACAAAGTGGCCGTGGTGACAGGGATGAAGGCCGTGGATGGGCTCAGAGCGTGGAGTTTTATACAGCGAAATAGATCTGGTTCAGCCTCTAAATGACCAAACTACCAGCATTACAGACACGCCCTGGGCCTCCGTATGCTATCATTCCACGGGAGAGCCAGGTTCAGCACCATGGACCACGTCCGAACTAGAGGGCCAGTGTGTATTTTCACCCCAGTAGAAACTTACCCTGGATACAGCTTTGCCTTTACCTCTCACAGGGCTCCTGCCGAACTACCGTCCACGAAATTACTGCGTGTCTTAGGTCCCACGGCGCTGTGTCTGAGATAATACACCATTTTACAGCAAAGGAAGTATGGCAATGGGCTAATATTCCGGAGTTTGCTGGTCTCCCCATGTTGCCATCACTCTGAAGCAAGCACCTGGCCTGACTGGACGGTGGAATGACCTTTGCAGTACTTGGTTATGGTACAAGCCAAGAGACAACATTTCCTGGGAGCTAGGGTAGTGACATGGAGGAGGTGGTCAGTGTCTGAGTCAGCGAGCAGGACGGCACTGTCTCTCTCTCATCGGGATTTACTGTTGCAGGAATCAGAGGCAATGGCGTGGCGTCCTTTCCCCCTTTCCCTGTCACAGCTGATGGCCACAGGAACGTTCTGCTTCCTGTCCACGGCACTGACAACCTTCATTCTGACTCCAAAGCCTTTACATGTTTCTTCCAGCGCTCTCTATGTGAGTGGAACTTGGTACAACAGGCATGATTTTATTTAAAGAGCTAAAAACAGCTGGGGAGGCAGTTTTCGAGGCGGATGCCGAGGAGAACTTGAAGACGTGAAATCCCTACATTCCCTCTGCCAGTGCTCTGAAGAATTCACCTCAGGAACTGGGTGGGGGATGATGTGGTCTATTAGACTGTGTGAACGAGCGGAGGGATGAGAATTCTTTAAGACAAAAACAGTACCTTTCCTACATCCAGTAAGGATGGGAGGCCTATTCTGGTTACACCAGAACGGTGTGGGTCACTGACCCCTGACTTCCACCTCCACTTTTCTCAACCGTGGAAGCACCAAGCTGATGGAAAGAGTGATTAGTTCTCTTCTGTGGAGTTCACTTGCGTAGGAAGAGTCGTGATCCACGGCTCACTGCTTCGGTGACTGTGCAGGATAATCTGCAGTTGGAGGGAGAAGGGTAGAGAAGAAGGGGGCTAGTCCCCGGGCAGATTTGCTTCTCCTTGATCTGCAGCTGTGGCACTGACCCAGGCACAGTTGAAAAAATAATGCCTTTTCAGAGATAATTGACTGAGAATCTCTTATTGCTTCTTTCTCTTCCTGTTCTTTTCCTCTTGCGCACCTCCATCTATCGCCAACGGAACAGAGCACTCACGCTCGATCTGGGGCTGCCGTGTCTGTGGTCTCTGGTTCCGCAGATCCTGCGTGAGCTGGACCTCTCGTTTTTGTTTTCTTCACTCAATGTTCCTTGGGAGGACAGGCATTGTCAGTAATGATGGGGCCCATGGAGTTGAAATGGGTCAGGAGCAAAGGCAACCCATAGAGGGCATGCATCTAACTTTGATATGAGCAGGAAAAAGTGAGTCAATTAATACGAAGACAGGAAAGTGAGAAAAGTTTGTCTTGAGAGACTGAAGGGGAAGGGCAGGAATGGTGGTGCTAGAAATTGAACCCAGTACATCATTTCATGCTCTCCACCACTGAGCTACGCTCTCTGATAATCCAAGAAGTTCAGAAAAATACTGTCTCTGCTGACTTCTATTATTTGCTACTGGTCTCCATGAAATGAGTGTAGACATGGAGATAAGGACTTAAAAATGTTGTAGAATCTTTTACTAGCTCTGACCCCCAAGTGCGTGCCCAGGGGACCTGACGCATCTCACCGTGTGGGGTCTGGCACAGGCTGTCCAACTGCTCAGTGAGTAGAATGCAGAGAGAGCAGCAGGCTGGTACAGGGAAGTGAAACTTCGCCTCTACCCGTCGTAGGTTTTCAGCTGGGACTCTTTAACACAAGGTAGATTAACGAGAGAAAAACACAGTTTATTAGCATGCACAGATTGTATCACACGGGCACGGGATTACCCCAAGTGCACAGTAACTGAAAGTGGCAGCTTAGAACTTCTCAGCATCTTCTACAAAGAACAGTACATGTGCAGAGAAATGACAGGACAGAGGAAAGCAGTTTCAGGCTCCAAGTGTAGCAAACTGGGAAGGTGAACACATGGGAGGAAAGTACTGGAGGTTTGTTTGCAGATCCCTCTGGCGCCTCTCTGGGCGGGTAAGTGTCAGTCTCCTGAAAAAGGAGGATTTATGTCCCGACTTTAGGCAGAAGTGGGGGAAGGGCAGATAGAGCTTTTCTTGTGTTTGCTGCTTCTTAATTGCCTTCTGTTCAAAGTGATTTTTATGTCAAAGTGGTATATTTTAGGTGACATGTTTTGGCTTCCTTCCCTTCACACGTCATGTGTATGGGGCCATGTTATGTCATGTGATATTTTAGGGTTAATTTGTCAACTAATCCAAAAGTGTATGAAGACCTGAGAAGTTACAAGTATGTCTTTTTGGATCTTGTTATATTTAAATGCTTTCAATTAAGTCCATTTTTAAAATTTACAGTTTAACATTGGTAGCTAAATTAGAATTTTAAAGTTATGTCATTTATCAAAATAGGAAACACTAGCCAATGGAAAAAAGACAGGCTCTTCAACAAGTGGTGCTGGGAAAATTGGACAGCCACATGCAGAAGAGTGAAATGGACCATTCTCTTAGACCATACACAAAGATAAACTCAAAATGGATGAAAGACCTCGTGTGACACAGGAATCCATGAAAATCCTCAAGGAGAACATGGGCAGTAACCTCTTCATCATCGGCCACAGCAACTTTTTGCAAGACACGTCTCCAAAGGCAAGGAAAACAAAGCAAAAATGAACTATTGGGACTTTATCAAAATAAAAAGGTTTGCACAGCAAAGGAAACAGTCAACAAAACTAAGAGGCAGCCCACGGAATGGGAGAAGATATTTGCAAATGACATAACAGATAAAGGGCTAGTATCCAAAATCTATAAAGAACTTATCAAACTCAACACCCCAAGAACAAATAATCCAATCAAGAAATGGGCAGAAGACATGAACAGACATTTCTCCAAGGACCACATACAAATGGCCAACAGACACATGAACAAATGTTCCACATCACTCGTCGTCAGGGAAACACGAAGCAAAACCACAAGGAGGTACCACCTCACACCAGTCAGAATGGCTAAAATTAACAAGCAGGAAAGGACAGTTGTTGGCGAGGATGTGGAGAAAGGGGAACCCTCTTCCACTGTTGGTGGGAATGCAAGCTGGTGCAGCCACTCTGGAAAACAGTATGGAGGTTCCTCAAGACGTTAAAGATAGAGCCACCCTATCCTTGATGAAATTAGGTTTTCATATCTGGATCTTTATGACCTTAGTTTTCATCTGCTTTCAGATTTTAGTATTCTAATCTCAGCAGTGAACTTATCCTTCAAGAATGTTTAATATTGTTCTTTCCTGGAGCCCTTAAAATTTAGACATTCCAGACAGGGGCAAAACTGCACCAGCGATGGCATGTTATCTGCAAGGCTGTCTGGCAGTAAGAAAAATTAACAGACTCAGTTAAAATGACCAGAGATGTTCAGTAATTTTCCCCACGTCACCGGAGAAACCAAGATGGCCTAAGGTGAAATAGTTTCTCATACAGCAATCACATCACGCCCCCCCCCCCGCGCGCGCGCGCACACACACACACACACACACACACACACACACACAGATTCTTCTACGGCCCTTTCACGGCACACATACAAAGCCTCTAAGCAGGAATGAACTAGACTGTTGCCATGTAGCATATCGGAATTCTTGCCCTCCAACTTTTCTAGACTTTCCCAATTCAACTTTAGATTTTTAGGGGCATCTGGGGGGCTCGTTCAGGTGGGTGTCTGACTCCTGGTTTCGGTTCAGGTCGTGATCTCAGGGTTGTATGATCAAGCCCCAGCTTCGGCTCTGCACTTAGCTCAGAGTCTGCTTGAGAGCCCCTCTCTCTCTCCCTCTGCTCCTCCCCCCAACCTCGTGTGTATTGCTCTCTCTCTCTTAAATCAGTCAATAAAATCTTTTTTAAAAACTTTAGATTTTGGGGCACCTGGGTGGCTCAGTCGTTAAGTGTCTGCCTTCCGCTCAGATCATGATTCCAGCATTCTGGGATCGAGCCGCTGAGCGGGAAGCCTGCTTCTCTCTCTCCCCCGCTCCCCCTGCGTGTGTTCCCTCTCTGTCAAATAAATAAATAACATCTTAAAAAGAAACTTTAGATTTTTATTTTTAAATTTTTAAATGCAAGCGCAACCAGAATAGATCAGCTAGCACAGCTGATGGCTGTACAATAGGCCGTTTGGATGGCCAAGTTTGACACCAAGCTCTTCAGCACAAAGGGGGATACAGTACGAGATCAGGGAGGCAAGCTGATTTTGATGGGACTCCCATGATTGTGATTATTCAGGCATCTGGGCTGGAGAAGCCTGAGCCAGGGACTGACTTCTGCCATGAAGGTGGAGAAAATGACATGCGAGAAAACAGGAATGGGGGGGTGGTTAGCCAGGGATGGAATATCGGGAAGAAGCGGGGATCTGAGGAACACGCTCCGGGAAGAACCTGTAAGAGGCGACTGGCCAGGGGACGTCTCCACTAGAAGAAAAAACAGTCTTTCATACAATCCATTTATACTGCAGGTTTCAGGAACGCGATCTTACCAAAGTTGAAGAATCACTGCCGTAGGGAAATTATCTTCTCGGAACTCTGCAAGAGACACAAACCTGTAAGTCATTTAGAATTTTCTTTAGGATTCCTTTGATCACTCATAACCAACTGAAAACCGCACACTGTTTACAGACCGTCGTGTGGCATAAAAACATTGTCTCTTATGAGTAAGTACATATTTACAGAAGTCAAATTAAGGAGTGAAGATATTTGGAGGACAAATAAGAGTGTGATCTTAGAACGTGTTTGGCGGACTCCGCATCCGCAGTGAGGGGTGGGTAGACAGGTCTTGGGAAGAGTGGAAGGCACGTCTTCCCCGGGTTGGATGCTGTGTGAAACCCGGAGGCACAGAATTGCTGGGCGGCTCCTCTCGCAGGAAAGGAACCTTTACTGTGGGTGAGCACGCCCCCTGGAGTTGGTGTAAGTTAATTCAGGGAACAACTGCTGATGGGCATGACTGGCCAATGTCGCCCACATTTATGGGGTGGGAGAGGTGCGAGGTTCCTAAACTCTTGAAGCAAAACCTTCACAGTGCTCGTGATTAATGCCGAGGTTTGGTTTCCTGCAAGTGGCACGTTATTTGTGACAAACAGTGGATTAACACAAACCAAATCACCTCTTTTGTGATCAAGAAGAGCCTTTCTCTTTCGCTCAGGTCTCCCTGAACTCTATCTTCTCCTGGTTTAGGTCAGACATCAGAACTATTTTACTTTATAAGCTGGGTTACGTGACCAAACTCACGAGGACTCATCAAAGTTATGATTGTTGTTGGGACGGTGGATGTAAAGCCCCCTGTGGAGGAAGGTAGACTTGTCCCACAAGCACCGAGCAAGCGCCCTACGTCAGGGAGAAGGTGCGCTGGGTCCTCGGATGCTCCCCTAAGGACCTGGGACTCCTGTGGCTCATCTTTGGCAGCCTTTCCAAGAGGCGCTGCTCTGCCAGCTACACGCGTCTGAGTTCAGGGCCAGTGGGAGGGGGAAATTTTCCTGCACTCTGGCCACTTCTTTAATTTTGGAATCCAAACAGGGCCGGGCAGGTGACAAGTGTTTGTAGTAACCGAGCATCTCCTGCCTTCTCAGCTCACACCCAGCATCCCTGAGCAGCTCTCAGTCTTTCCAGAGATGGCGAGGGAACCGAGGGCAGCCTGCTTCTTCAGCTGGGAGACCTGTCACCCGGCCTGTCCTCGGGGCCAGCTGCAGGGGACGGTGACCAGCGCGGCTGGCAGGGCTCAGGGCCCAGCAAACTATGCAGCCGGCTGTGCTGCCTCTCGTTCCTGGGCAATCCCTGTTCTTCGTTCCAGAGGAGAAACTGTCCTCCCAGAAACTACTAGAGCCGGTTGACTTTTTCAGATTTTCTACGACTTTAATTTTAAGTTTTCCCTCATCCAGGAAAAACCCTCTTGACCTGGTTCCGGATGCTAGTTTGGGGCGCATGGATGCCGACCTGGGTATGGTTTAACTGTCTTAGGAGCTGCCCTTGCAGGAGAGGTTCCTTCTCCGAACTCAGATTTTCCCCACACCTCAGTTTTTGTGCAGTGTAAGACTTTAGAGCCACCTTTGAGTAAACGAGCATTAATCATCACCTTGTATTCCAAAATGACTAGGCAGTTCGGAGCACTGCAGACAGAAACCTGGATTTTTTTTCATTCAAATATTCCCTGCACAAGGGGTACAGGAGGAACTTGGGATGTGGAGGTGCCGGGGATTGAACCCGGGGCCTCGTGCATGCTAAGCACGCGCTCTACCACTGAGCTACACCCCCGATGCCCTGCTCGTTTTTTTCTTCTTTCAGAAGCATGTTAATCACAGCCCTGTACCTACCCCCAGTCCTGAGGACCTGAGAATGCTAACGAAAGACTCCTTCTATACAGCTCCCTTGTTTCTGAACCTCCTAGATTGCATCTCTTTCCCGCTGCGTAAAGATGAAGGCAGTGATGCGCGGCAGACGGGCACCTTTCCCAGATCCGTTCAGGCTGGTCAGCCCACCCGAAAGCTGGGGCCACACACAGCCTTAAGAGAAGACGGCAGGGAAGAGCCCCGTCCTGGCTCTGTCCGCTGCATGGAAACAGTGACACCCTGGGGACTTTGAGGAAAGCTGGTCTCCTATCCTAATTTCCTAATACAGATCCCCAGAGGCAGGAACCAAGGCGGCAGGAAGAATTTGCTGTCACCCGAGGGTTGCGGCAGGGAAATCACAAGAGGAGCCTGGACCATCGCCTTGCCAGAGTGTAAGAAAGTGCTCAACAGATGATGGTTTAGACGCACACAGGGTCTGCTACACAAATCTTGGAAGCATTGACCATTAAAATGAACAAAAAGCAGGGGCATCCGGATGGCTCAGCTGGTTAAGCATCCCGACCTTGATCCCAGTGCAGCGAATTCGAGCCCGAGGGCTGGGAGTGCAGCCCACTTAAACAAAAATAAATAAATGGATTCTAATGGGTAAAAGAAGAATGCCTGAGTCCTGGACTGATGAGGGAGAAGAGGTTTTCTTTGCAACGGTGTGCATGCGTCATTATGGTTGGAAAGGACTGATTTTTAGTGTGTTGTGCTAGGAACGAATGAAGAACGAGTTCGTTTCTTTCGCTTCCTTCAGGTTCCCCGGAAACATTTTTTTCTGAAAGAGGTGCAATGTCCACAGGAGCGTGTTTCCTAATCCCCTTTCCTGTCTCCCGTCGTTGGGGCTCTCAGACCAGAGAAGCAGCCCCGGGACAGCATGAGGACGCCCCTCTCCAAAGATGTGGGCGCAGCCATTTAGGAAAGTAGTGACTGACACGCTCTGCTGCTCATTTCACACCAGTATTGTGAGGTAGTTGCACTGCAGTCTTACCGCCTCGCGCGGACCTGAATTTCCTGAGCACCTCTGTGGTGCTGGGTTTTCTTTTCCTTCCTTCCTCCCCTCCCCTCCCCCACCCTTGCACTCGATCCTCTACACTTGCGGGTCTCTGCGTGCCCTGCACCACCTCGTGCGCATTTCGGAGAGCGCTGCAGACAGGGGGGAAGGAGGTTGAGGGACCGGGAGAGTATTCCGTCCGGAGACTCTCCTTGGCGGTGGGCGGGAAGTGGGCCGCGAGCAGTGCCCCGGGCGCCCGGCAGCTAGCAGAGCCTCCTTGCGTTCGGCGGCTCTGCGGTTCGGAGGGTTTCCCAAACCGCCCCTGTGCACCGGGCGGACCCTGCCCCCTCGCCTCGCTCTGGCGCACCTGCAGCCGTGGTGCCAACCAGTACGGCGGAGAGCGCAGGCCTGTGGGAGGGGGTGTAGCTCAGCGGTAGAGCGCGCGCTTAGCATGCGCGAGGCCCTGGGTTCGATCCCCAGCACCTCCACGCGGGCCCTGCTTTTGCGTGAATGCCGTGGCTTCGACTCCTGGCGACCTGGCCGCTCCGGGACACCGATCTGAACGCCCGTCCGTGCCAGGCACGTGTGAGCGGATGGGGAAGAGCGGGCACCGGAAAATCAAAGGGCGAGCTCAGATCTTCTCTACTGACACGAGCACAGCGCGAGAAAACGGAAGCCTAGGGGTTTTGTCCGACCGCTTCTTCGTCTTTTTTGTCTTTTCCTTGCTCTTGTTCCTTCCTTTTCGTGATTATTTAATACGAATCCGTTGCAATTCCGAGGGCCTCGGTTCCTCCAACCTCGCTGCGTCCACACCGCAGTAAAAGGACTTGGCAGAGTGAAGAGAACGTGGCCCTTCGGGAGCAGGTGGAAAGAAGTCGCGGCCTCCGAGCTCCTGTAAAAGCCACGGCCCGGGCGGGGGCCGCCTCGTGGAGGTGCTGGGGATCGAACCCAGGGCCTCGTGCATGCTAAGCACGCGCTCTACCGCTGAGCTACACCCCCACCCCTGCGCGGGGACCCTGCGTCTCCAGCACACTGGCTACCACTGCGGTCTGCAGGTGCGCCAGGCAGAAGCGAACGGGTCAGGGCCCGCTCCGCGCGACCCCGCTGGTTCGGACACCCTCCAGCGCTGAGACGTTGCGTTCCTGTGCAATGGGCTTACAGAGGCGCAGGTGTAGCCTTCAAGGACGTTTCCCGGGGGGAGCTTTTAATAATCGCACGTACTGTGATTAAAGTCCTAAGAACGACACTAACCGCGCACAGGGAGCCCTGCTCGGGAGACGGAACTCTCGGCTGTGAAGATTGACTCCTTCCGCCAGATGAAAAGGCTCAGCCAGCCGCGGAGCCTGTTGATGGGACGGGAGTAGGGAATGGGGGTGGAGGGGAGAGCTGTAAAGGCCGGCCAGGGGCAGACGCAAGGATTGTAGGCGCAGCCGGCCCTCCTCTCCCCGCCTCCTGGATTGGCGGCTGCACCACTCCAAACCCCGTCTCTGTGGTCACACGCCGCCTCCCTGCGTGTGTCTGTTCAAATTCCCTCTTCCCACAAGGACACCAATCATATTGGATTAGGACCCACCCTCAAGGCCTCATCTGGACTTGATTACATCTGCAAAGAAACCCTCGCCCCCCAAATTCAAACATGGCTCCAAGTCCTGGGTCAGTCTACACTCAGTCTACATTTTTCTTGTACTCCCAAATGTGTCTTTCCATTTTCATGCCTAAATTCACCCTTTTGTTCCCCCATCTACAGCTTGTAAGAGTCTCTAAAATTGTCTTCCTGCCTTCAGTGGGAGGACAGAATACAAACAGTGCGGAGTCGCCTACATTTGACCCATGGTTTTCTTATTCTATTGCAACTCTGGCTCTGCTCCCTCAGAGTCTTGACTTAAGAAGCCAGTTGAGAAAATAGGAAGATGTATGAAAGGAGGTGCACACTATAGGAGAAAGCCAGGCTTCCGTTAGCCTCTAAGAATCAGAAATATGCAGGTGAAAGGAAAGACTGACCTTAACCCGGGCCTTAAATTCTGAAATCTCACATTAAAAGACTAAACCATCACCGGCTGAGCTATGCTGCTTCCAAGGCAAAGAAAGCACAGAAATCTAAGCAAGTGAGTTTTTGCCTCGTGCTTTCTCTTTATTCCAGGTCTCCACACTGATTTCACTCGCATGTGTACCTGAGATGTTCAAGCCTGAATCAAGTACTCAACATGGCTCCCAACGTACTACACACAGGGTTTCGGGGAGGCTGGCTTCCTGTGGGTCTTCCGGGAGCTGCCTGCAACGGAGGCTCCTTCACCGAGGGACCCCAGACCAGCCCAGGCATGTCCACCTTGTGCACCCAGCACAGAAAGGGCAGCCAGGCCCTGTCAAAGCCATAACAGCTTGGGACTAGACAAGTCAGACCTTCCAGTGGGACACGCGTCTTCAGCGCCTTCTATTTCTCTAGGAGAAAGGGAACCTTGTCCAGTGTGTGTGTGTGTGTGTGTGTGTGTATGTGTGTGATCAGAAGATGGGGAGAAAAATAGAGGGGACCATCTGTAGATACATCTCCTTTTGGATGAAATTTTGGCAATAAATCAATCCAGTCCAATCTCTGGTGCTTGATTTTTCAGGCTAGCGGTTCCCAGACTGGTTGGTTAACAGAAGCGCCTGGGAGGCTTTAAACTCACAGAAAGTATTGACTGCTTCTCCTTGAGGGTGTCTTAGAGCCTGCTCCAAAGTTCCTGTGGGAGGCGCCCGGGGGGCTCAGGCAGATGAATGACCAACTCTTGGTTTGGGCTCAGGTCATGATCTCAGGGTCAGGGGATCAAGCCCCACTTGGAGCCTTGCCCTGAGCCCCGTGTGGGGCTCTGAACTCAGTAGGGAGTCTGCTAGAGAGTCTCTCTCTGCTCCTCCCCCACCCTTGAGCACTTTCTCTCTCTGAAAATAAATAAATAAATCTTAAAACAACAACAACAGCAACAGCCAAGTTCTGTGGGAGTTGACTGCCACACAAAATAGTGGCCAAACTCAGGGCTACTCTTTGTGTCTTACGTGATGAAGTTGAGGACTTCTCTAAGCCTGTGGAGGTTTTCCAAGGTCTTAGATTTTTGCAAAGGCTTTACAAAACCTCATGTCCCAGCTCCCATATTGCCTCTTTGTGCTTTCTTTATTTAGGGGAGAATTCTGTCCAAAGAAGGCTCTATAATAAACTGTAGCTTTTCCTTCATTTTTTCTTCCCTCTTCTTTGTAAGGGGTCTCCTGAGCCCAGAGCAGAAGCATTCACTAACTGGGTCTACACCAGGGATTACTAGAGCGAGACGGGTAAAGCACACTGTTCTTCATTTATGACCAAGTTTTGTGAGAAATTTATTCCTCGTCTGTCGAATCTGCCCCATGTTAGCCTAAATTTTTAGATCAACCCTCATGTCACCCATCTTACTCTGCTTCATTTCTCACCAACATTTTTACTTTGGTCCACTCCTGCCTTTTCTCCCACCCGGACCTGATTTCCTGGAGGTAACACTCTGCTAACCTTCTACATACCTGCACTATCATGGCTTATCAAAAATCAGACTAGCACAATAAAAACCACCAAATCAATAAAATAGTACTTAGTAAGAGTTTACTGTGCATATAATAACAGCTCGTGAACTGGGGAGCTTTCAGATTTAAAGCTGGTATGAAGCCCAGGGCATGACATCACAGGATGCTTTACAATGTGAACATAAGGAAGCTGTTTAATTATTATAGTGATTGGTTGTTGCAGTGGGGGTTCCAGATGGCAGGGGATTGCTTAGAAGTGATTGCTTTACAACAGCTTTAGCATTATCGGAGGCGTTTACAAGAAATAACCTAGGTTTCACTTCTGTTCATGAGGTAAGCTAGATTTAGTTCGGCTTATGTGGCTTGAATCATTTTGTCTGCCCCGGCAACTTTCCAGTCTGATCTCTGTCTTGTATTTAGTTTTAACAGGGTCTTTCTTGCCTTGTAGTCACAACAGAAGTTGAAAGAAAAGGAAACTGGAGACAGAAGTGAATATTCCAGCTGGGATTCTCCCTGGAGCAGAATTAGAACTCCGAGGTAGACTTTTGGTGGTGAGCAGACCTTGGCGTGGGCTAGGCTGGGGGCGCTTAGTGGCAGACTTTGGTCTAGCATTCAGATATCCTTCTCATGACATAGGTTAAAAAAAAAGTTTCGGCCTAGGATTTTGTGAAATAAGGAAGTTAAATACAGTAAGCCTTCTTCTACCAACTGTCCGATCCTGTAATAGTGCAGAGATCAGGGCAATCATCCGTCGTAGGGGTTTACCGTAGTCTGGGGTCTATCCGGGAGTGCAGCTCTGTGGGAGGACAGAGACTCCACGTGCAGGAGAGTCCGGTTTACTCCTGGGTTCCTTCAATACGGTCCTTCTCTTTCCCGTTCAAAGCTGTACGCATCCAAGTAGCATCAGAGCAAGGAAGACAAGAAGGAGTGAAAGAGAAGGAAAGATCGTGCTCACTTAGGATCTCTGGGAGGGAGAGGAGTCAGCGAGCTATGGCCGCACGAATAAGCTTCTGCTCCTTCCGTGGGTTTCACAGCTCACCAAGGAGCAGGAGAGAGGGAGAAAGAGCAGGGGCGGCTGGCTGGCTCGATTGGTGGACCGTGCAGCTCTTGATCGTGGAGTTGTGGGTTTGAGCCCCATGTGGGGTGTACAGATTATTTAAAAATAAAATCTTAAATAAAAAAAGCAAAGAAAGAGCAAAGCAAAGAAAAACAGGCCCTTGTGCAATGTTTGTTAAATTTTCTTTTGTATTCTCAATTGAACCTGTGTGAAGGCTGAGGAACAGAAAACCTACCCACTGACTTTTCTCTTCCCTGATTTTCCTTACATATAAACACACACACACCACAGAGAGAGAGAGAGAGAGAGAGAGAGAGAGATCAGTAGGCCAGATCAATCACCAAATATGGTGGGGTATTGATCCCAACTTCCGAGGGCGGGAGCAAGGGCAAGACCTCTCTCCAAGACTGCAGTGCTTTCTGAACAGAAAGTTGGGAAAACTGTTGGTGTCCATGGAGTCAGAGGTGTGGTGGAAGTAAGTCAGGAAAGCCGTAGACTAAAGGCCTCCAAGTCCCGGATCCCCAGTTTGGAAGGCCCACAGGTGACATCAACGGATTCTTCTTCCCACAGCATGTCACCTGATGGCAAACGTCCGTCTGGGTTCATTGTCTCCGGTAAATCTTCCAGAGGACTCAGAGAGGAGAATCAGAACTGGGAGCCTTCCATTTTCCTCACCTTCCCTAGCAAACACTTCCCGTTTTTAAGTCTTTAAATGAAAATCTGCAAGAAATACATTCGTCAATATTACATGAAGCCCTTGGATGAAGAGCCTTAGGTTTTGAGGCAGTGAGTAGACGTCTGGCGGCGCAGACAAGGCAGAAAGCGAGCATTCCACAGCAAATGGCTTTTCCTCTGTCTTTCCCAGACAAGCAACCCTACTTGCTTTGAGAGTCCAGGACTCCCCGAATTTTCCAACCCACCCACGGCACCACTTGAAAGTTTCCAGGGCCCTTTGACTTTATTCTTTCAAATATCCGTATCTAGAGCAGACTTGCTCGCTGTGTCAGCGGGTTTCAGAGCCAAGGCAGTTCGCCGGGTCCCCCAACTTTGCTCCACTGCCCTACGACTGTCCTCGCGCCTGTTCATTCCTCCAGTCCGCGGGGGAAAAAGTCGCTTCATTTAAAGTGGAGAGACTTTTGAAGTTGCTGTTGTTTGTAAAACCCTTTGTGGACATAACCGTCAAGAGAGGGACAGAGAGGGAGAGTGGAGCCTGACTGAGGACCGGCGCTGAGCGGGCGCCGCGAGGCCAGCAGGTGCCAAGTTCAATGGCCGGTGCCCCTGAGGCCGGGAGGGCTGCCTGGGACCCGCAGGGGCGTCGATCTGAACCGTTCCCCCTGCGGTCTTTGTAGGAGACGTTCTTGGAACTTTCCTGGTGGAGGCAAGTAGCTTTCCCCCAACACGGCTGGTGAGCGGACCCTGGAGCAGGTTACCTGAGGGGGGAGGTCTTAGAGCGAGAAAAGGCGCTATTCGGAGTACAGTCTAGTTACCCAGTGAAGCCTGTAAATGCTACCCAGTTTAATAATTTCAAAGATAGTGACATTTAGCCCAATAGACGTTCTGTTGGCCAATTCCTGTATTTAAAAAATGGGAAAATAGAAGTAATATTCTACAAAGCAGAAGAAACGGAGAGAAGCGAGGGGGTGTAGCTCAGTGGTAGAGCGCGTGCTTCGCATGTACGAGGCCCCGGGTTCAATCCCCGGCACCTCCACTCTTCGTTTTCTCCAGGATTAGGAAACCTACTGGATTGCTTTTACTTCTCCCCCTGGGGCTTACACCTCCCGGCACCCGCAGTTGCAAAAGGAAGACAGACGGAGGAGGCGCAAAAGAAGGAGCCAAAGTCCGTCGGAATCTCCTCCTTCGGAAGCAGGAAGCCGCGCATTCTAAGTGGGTTTTATTGGGTCGCTCCAGAAAGCGCAGGACGGAAACAGGACAGACTGAAAGGAAACGAATCTACACGCTCTCTGTGTGTCAGTTCTCTAAGCGGTCCGCTGTGCTCGTCAGATCCGGGTGGTCCGACAGGAGGAGGACAGCTGCCCCCCAGGCCTCGGCGGTCGGTGTCCCCTCCGCTCGCCTCGCGCGCGCAACGACCGCCGATCACCGCGCGCGCAGCTGGGGCGCAGGGGCGGATCCCAAACCTTTTTGGGGAGCGACTGGGAAAACGCCGGGCGACCCCAAACATCGGCGCTTCGGGACCGTGGACGCTGCCAACGCGAACGTTGAAAAGGCAGTTGGAAGCGTCGAGGCTGGGGGCTCTCAGCCCCCAGGAAAAGCTCGATTTGGGAAATTAGGCGGAAGGTATTACAGGCATTTTGCTCAACGCCAGATTTTGGCAGAGCGGTTGTTCTTGTAGAAGGTAAATCGAGTCTCTCTGGAGATTTCCACATGCCACGTGGTGGAAAACACCCAAATCTGTACACACACGTGGCTGGACTAAAACCGCAAGGGTGTCATTGGCGAGCAATGAATGCAGTTCTTTCCCTTCCACACGTCTTACCTCCGCGCCCTGGATTCTAGTTTCTCGTGTTGAAATACTTTCCAGGCCCAAGACCGAGCAGCTTCTGCGGGGGTGGGGGGTGCCACGTCAGCAAACCGAAATTAAGGTAACTGCCACATCCCTGTGAATGACCTGCTGGGCCAGTATCTGGTGATTCCCCAAACACCAGGCCAACTCTGGGCCTTCTGGCCCCAAACAAGGTTGAGGTGGCCCCAGCCAACCAGAAATTTTCTATTTGTCACTTCCTTGTTCTTCATTCTTTCTCCTATAAAAGTATCCTGCCTTCTACCCCATTTTGCAGTTCTCTGAGACTGGCCACTTCAAGTGTTAAATAAAGTTTGCATCACCTCAATTGTCTTCTGTAATCATTTTTAACACTCGTTTTTAGAATTTTAAGGAAAGTCGTAAAGTGGAATACATGAGTTAACACCACACCAAAGATCCCAGAGAGAGATGCAGCCCAAAGGGACGGTGTGTGTGTGTGTGTGTGTGTGTGTGGTTGTGGGGCTAGGAGGAAGGGTAAGGATAGATAGATGTGTGTGTCTTGTGTTTCCTAAAACAAACACTGTCCTATAAAGGGGGAGCCAGTAAAATTATAGAACTACTTTGTTTCTAAACATGATTCTCTCCTGTGTGGATATATCAAAATGAGTCCTTTTTAAAAAAGATTTTATTTATTCATGTGAGAGAGAGAGACAGAGCACAAGCAGGGGGAGAGGCTGAGGGAGAGGGAGCAGGGAGCCCCGGATCATGACATGAGCTGAAGGCAGAAGCTTCACCCACTGAGCCACCCAGGCACCCCTCAAAATGAGTTGTTTTCTGGAGACAGGACTCCAGACGGGAACTCAGGATGCCCTGTTTATGCCGCGGGCGCTATCACCACCTGAAGCACACCTGTCCAAGGTGCTTCTAGACTCGCCCGCTAAGAACCACTGTTAGAAAGCAGTGGCTATTTCAGGGCAGATGCCAAGTAAACACTGCTTTTAAATTCCTTTTTGGGTGAATTGGCTGTTCTCTTGAATTTTCCTTCTGGTGACTCTTGGCAGAGAACTCTTCTTCCTCTTCCTACTCTCACTGGATTAAATGTGAAGCCTCTCTATGGCCTCAGTAGGGCAGTGGGGCAGAACCATGAAAGACAGAACGTCTCCATCGAGCACTGGGAGTCTGGCCACCGTAGTCTCCAAGGGAATCCATATGCTGGGCACCCTTCCAGGAAACAGCTACTACCCAGGGCATCCAAACCTCCCCTTTGGCTCCCACATGGCCGCAGGGGTCAAATGGCCTTCAGCTTGGACCTCCAGATCTGTCCCTGTTGGTAGCATGGGTTTCCGACACCGTCACCGCGGGTCCCTGCAGCTCCGCGGCTCCCGACTACCAGAGACCTGCCGGAAGATGCAGAGGAGGCGGCACGAAGGGAAACACACGCGCGCGCGCGCACAGACACTGAAATGCTGTCTCTGGAAATCTAGTCTAGACGGAAAGAGAAGACAGAAAATCGTCAGCTACTGAAGGAAAGGGGGAGGAGTCCGCCCCAGTCCCCGCTCTGGCGGTCCTCGCACACAGTGAATTTGGAACGTCGACGACGCGTCCTCAGGAGGACGGTGACAAGGTCCTTCCAGCACGGTCGTCCGTGAGCGGGATTCTGCAGAGAGCTCGCGCCCGGGGCCTGGGTTTCCACGCGCTTATCCGAGAGGGCGGTATCGTGATGTTGCGGGGGCGGGTCCCACGAGCGCGCGGCGAGACCCGCTGGAACGGGCCAGTGAGGAATCGCTGGTGTTATTTCTGCAGAACAGACACAAGGCTGGGCTGAGACTGATTTTGGGCCCCGGGATTCGTCGTTCGTGCTTCACGGATCTCCCTGGTCCTCTCGGGGCTCCGAGCTCCCGTTCCTCGGCTAATTCCCGGGAAGCATTTCCACTCGAACCGGGAAGTCTCAGGACGCGGACGTTTACTCCGGGCTTCAAGCGCCTCCTCTCCGCCCACTTCCTCCGGCTCTGCCTCCAAAGCCTCCTGCGGGTCCGCGGAGGGATCCAAAGACGAGGCCGGCGGCGCGCGGCCGGGGCGGGGTTCCGGCTTTTCCGGGAGGAGGCGGCGCCGTGACAAGTCACCGGACCCGGCGGGGCGGACGGCGCGACGGTGAGTGCCGCCAACCCGGGGCCGCCGCGCGACGCCCCGCGGAGGGTCAGTTCGGGCGGGGGGAGTGGGACGGAGGAGGGAGAACGCTCTCGTCGGAGCCAGGACGGCTTTCGGAGGGAACGTCCCGGAGTGAGGAACGCGCGAGGGCGCCGTGCGCCCGGTACTGTCCGCGGCCTGGTGCCCCGTGCGGCCTGGTGCCCCGTGCGCCCTGAGCGCGGCTCCGGCCAGACCCCGGGCCCCGGGAGCGCGGGCTCTCAGCCTTCGGCCTGCCTGTGTCGTCGTCACGCGTGGCGCACAGAACTTTATACTAGTGAGAAGCTCCCCAGCTTGAACGTCTGGCAGGCCCGGGAAGCCCAGACCTCGAGAGCTGGGAGCCCAGAACCCGGTAGCTTGGACCGCGTAATTGGGAAGGAGGAGGCGGCGGAGGGAGGGAGAGGGGCTGAGGCGTGGGTGGTTGGGGCGAGGGAGGAGGCCGCGGGGGGAATTGGGGAGACCCGGCCCTGGGGCCTCCACGCAGCCCGACCCGAAGATGTCGGGGAAAGTTCTGGGCCTCAGGAGAAGGAATTCAAGGACAGCGCGCAGCACGGGGACTGAGGGACACGAGCGGGAAAGTTTATTAAAGCAAAAGTCCACTCTCGAGACGTGAGGGAGAGACGCAGAGATGCGTCCTGGGGGCTGGGTTCCTATCCTTTACTGGCAGCTGTGGACTAGGGGGCGGAGTATTTGTTATGTGGGGTCGGAAGCAGGGTTTCCCGCTTTTCCTCCTCACTCGCTCAGGGGTTTCCTGTCGGGGCGCCGCCATCTTGGGCCTGTCTGGTGGGATCCGGCTGCTCGTGGATGCGGCCAGGACAGGCCACTGACCTTCCCCACAGCCGGCCGTGGCCTCCCCTTGCTGGCCTCCGGGCATCCTGTTAGAGCCTCGGTGCCTGCCTGCTGCGACACGGTTAGCAAAGCAGGGAGAAGAGGGCCTGAATGTGGATCTTCAGACACGAAGAGCATTTGGGTAGATGGGTAGGAAGCACGCGTCCAGCTCTAGGCCTTTCTCTGCATCCTCTAGGTACAAGGAAACACTGGAGTCCCGTGTATTTTAAGGGAGGTGAGATGAAAACTTTTGTCCCACGAGAAGATCCTACTCATTTTTGCACAAACGGTGGGATTTCAGAGCGGCTGGGAGCCTCTTTCCAAACCTGAGCCCTTGGGAGCGCGCCCTGTGCTTGGGTTTTGAGGGAAGCCCGATGGTTCCAGGCCGGAGTCAGGCTGTGCAGAGAGCACTTAGTGAGGTGGGCGCGGGTCGCCGGCTGCTTTGTTGGAGTGTGTGAGTTGCCTGTGGAAATGATCGCTTTCAACATGTTGCCCAGAAAGATGGAAGTCAACAACAGCCTAACACACTTCCCTTCACTAGGCTGTGAGAGAAGAGGGAGCCCATGAGCCCGGATAGCTCAGTTGGTAGAGCATCAGACTTTTAATCTGAGGGTCCAGGGTTCAAGTCCCTGTTCGGGCGTCAAGTTCATTATTTTTCTCCCCCGTGTATTCTGACTTTGGCACGGGGAGCACGTGCTCTGTCTTGGCTTGTGTAGGGGGAGGTGCCTTTTCCCAAGCTGTATGAAAAGAATGTTCTCCACCTTGTTGGAAGGTGGTTCTGGGAACTTGGATTTGAACCTGATTAATTTAAGATACCTACACATTTAAGGTGCAGCCTTGTGAAGATACTTGACAAACACAGCGATCCTTGAGACTGTTATTCTGTAGGAATCTCTCATTCTAAGATTTTCTTTAAAAATTATTATTATTATTTTAAAGATTTTATTTATTTATTTGACAGAGAGAGGAAGCGAGAGAGGGAACACAGGCAGGGGGAGTGGGAGAGGAAGAAGCAGGCTCCCGGTGGAGGAGCCTGATGTGGGGCTCAATCCCAGAACTCCAGGATCAGGCCCTAAGCTGAAGGCAGATGCTTAACGACTGAGCCACCCAGGCGCCCCTAAAAATTATTATTAATTATGTAGCTAGCTACAGGGGAGAGGGACAGTACATAGAGTGAGAATTGAGAAGTGTTCATGGTGATTGGAAGATTGGGAACGCATTAATGGTGTTCATGGAAAATCACATAGTAAGCTAGAGTGATCTTGGGCTCTGGATTCACTCTAGATGGCATAATGCTTCTGGAACTTCCTTAGAAATCCCAGGAAGTGCTTAGAAATTGAGGCGCGGTTTTTGCTATCTCCTCTTTGCCTTCTGCTGGTAAGAGACCCCTGTTCATGTCCCCAGAAACCCCCTGCAGTGGATTGTGAACTTCTTGTGTGCAGAGCTCGTCTCCCAGTTGTCTCATCAGGCTGCTGGACTCTGAGGAGGAGACACGTGTGAGCTGGGGACATGGCTGTTCTGACTTGGTTCTGTGCCCTGGTGCAAAGCGCAAGGAGGTCATGCCCCGTGTTTGGTAAATCATCACTCTCCCGCGGTTGCAGCGGGCTGTCCCCCAGGGGGCTGTTGCACATCCCTGACACGGATGGGTCTTTCCCATTTACTTCCAGCTATACGTCCAGAATTCTCCCTGGATTTCTGTGGCGGCGTCCAATCTTTCTTTGCCAGTGTTACCAAGTGTTCAATGGAAGGGTGCGGGATTCACTCTTCAAGTTACAGAATTTTTTGAGAAACTGAGGAACTCATTTTAATGAGAAGACAGAACACACCCATGACCAATATACTCTATTGAGAAAACACCCGAGTGTGGGGTGTCTGGGTGGCACAGCCGGTTAAGCATCCAGCTCTTGGTTTCAGCTCAGGTCAGGATCTCAGGGTCCTGGGATCGAGCCCCATGTTGGGCTCAGCGTGGAGTCTGCTTGAGAGTCTCTCTCTCCATTTTCTCCTGCCCCTTCTGCTCTTGCTGTCTCTCTCTAAAATAAATAAAATCTTGAAAAAGAAAACCCTGGAACATGGAACGTGTGTCTAACCCATCTGTGCCCTGAGGGGAAACAGAAGCCTTCTGTGCCTTTTTGGAGGGAGTCCAGGCCCATTGAAGGCATTCAAATATTTGTTTAATGATGTTCCCGCTTTCCATTACCATCTTTAGCAAATCCCCAGTATGACGTCATAGGTCAATTGTCAGAAGTTAAATCAAGCAACTTTTTTCATTTCTGCAGTTTGGAGTAAGGAAGTACCAGAAGGAACAGAGTAATCCTGAGGGACTGAAGTAGAGGAATACAGGCCTCTTCAGTTAGGACATGAGGTCATCCTGTGCCAGAATGCTCTCACTTCCCTTCTATAGCGGGGAGCGGAAGAACTCTGTTACTTGCCTGTCCAATCCAGTTTTCTCAGGGATCCCTTATAATACACCAATATTAAAGGGAAGAAACGAAACACTTTCTAATAGTCCATTAGAAGGAAGTCTAGGAGAAGCCTGAATACAAGTAACGAGCTGGGAGAGGACAGAAGGTAGTGTGGTCTTCAGGGTGCTCTTGCCTAAGTCAGGGGCAGTGAGAATGAGGGTCGGGGTGGAGAAACCTTAGGCAGGAACTAAGTGTATTGTAAGAAATCATATTTATCTTCTTCGTGGCCATTAACTCCAAGTTTACTTTCTCATTGGACTTATCTAGGAAAATGCTGGGGTTCATGCAGAGCATGAAATCGGCCGTAATGCCCGGCTGGCTAAAACGTAACCTGGAGGCTGCTGAGGGCAGGGAAGCTTTCGGAGAAGGGCATAGGCCCTAGGACTGTGGAGGCCGACGTCACCACTCTGCCTTTGGAATGCCGCAGGGAGTTCCCTTCCCGAGGTTTTCCTACCCAAACAGTCGCGCTGTGATCCGAGACATGTAGGCATTGTCCCTTAGGCTCTGTTTAGGAGAACTCGTAGACCATCCCCAAAGTAGCATATGTGTCTTCACCGTAAACAGATCCTCCCGGTTCCAGGAAGACCCCTTGTCACACGTCACGTGCTTGAGGAACAATGATAAGGATTTGTGATTATCCTGAAGGACCAGTGAAAGGTGGAGCAAAGAAGAGCAAGGGGTCTTCATCTCTGACCCCTGACCCTCTTGCCCTTTCCTCTCTTTCACGGCCAAGTTTGGAGCAATCCTTCATCGGTCTGTACAGGGATTGCTCGCCATTCCCGGCAGGAAACTATTTCAGAATCTGTCTCCTCCTTCCTTACAGTTAGAGGAAAATAGATACATAACTTTACGTGTTCTGTGTAAGTGATGTCTGCACACACGTGCACACACACAGCCACCCGTCGTTCGCTCGCAGGCTGTCCATGGAGTAGCTGAGTGTAACAGTAGCCAAGAGAAAATACCGACCTCCAGGTGGAAGTAGGATTTTGTTTACTTCAGAGACTACATCGTCAGTACTTTATAATGCTATCACAAAAGCTAAAATTCACTTCTCAGAGTTGGTCTTCATTCCTGTTGTTACACATGCCGTCATAGAAAAATAGCGAGGGGAGAGAAATTTTAGTGTGATGAATTATATGCATTAAAAACCATAGTCATTCTTACCGGAAAGAATAATTTGGATAAAGTCAGGAGCAACAGGAATGACATAAGAAAAAGGCATCGTATCAAAAAATACTACATTTTCTTCTGATAATACAATTACATTTATGTTACATTTATGTTCTGATAATACAATTTGCTATATCAAGAGATCCAAGCAGCTAAAAACCTATAGAAAGTTCCTACAAAGGCTAAGCAGGAAATAAATATATACCAGTGTATTAGCTACCATTGTTGCATAAGAAATTACCCCATCTTTTATGACTGGTCCCTCAGATTGTGCAATTCTTCTGCCTCATTCTAATCATTCGAAGAGAGTCATTAAGTCTAGTCTATGTTCCAGGCAAGGGAAATTAGTTTCCTCTTCTTGAAGAGAGAAGTATACATTTTTATACTTTGTATACATTTTTAAAACACCATAACAGGCAATAATCAGAAGGAAATATAGGGGAAATAGATATTTGTAACTGTAATAAAAATGTAAACTGATAGTAAATTAAGTTAAAAGTACATCAATGATATAAAGAAATTTTTTTTTTTTTTTTAGGGAGGGAAGGAGGGGAGGAGCAGAGAGAATCTTAAGCTGAGCCTAATCAAGGGTCAGACACTTAACTGACGGAGCCACCCCGGAGCCCCCAAAAGCAACATTATCTTACTGAGGGGCTTATCTGTTTTAGCGCATGGAGAGAATATCCTGTTCCTAGGTCAAAATGCTTAGTATTTTCACATATCTGTTCTCCCCATATTAGCCTATAAATAAAAAAATCCTTCCTGAAAATTCAGATGTAATTAGTTTGAATATTGAAAAAAATGTCAGAATGGTAAGAGACAGTTTGCCTTAGTAGATATAAAACATTATAAATCTACAATAATTAAACCAAAATGGAAATGAATCAGGAATAGACAGAAAGTTCAGTGATAGTGCTAAAAGTATATGGGACTAGATATACATAAACTTCTAGTTTAAAATAAAAAATAAGGGGCTCCAGGGCGGGTTTCCTTGCTTGGTGTGGAGCCTGCTTCTCCCTCTCCCTCTGCCCCTCCCCACCCCCACTCATGCTCTCTCTCACTCTGCTCTCTCTCTCAAATAAATAAAATCTTAAAAAAAAAAAAAAGGCTTATATGCAGGGGTCCGTTATCCTGGGTTCAGATCCCAGCTCTGCCATTTACTAGTCATACGACTTAGGAGGAAATATTTGGTCTCATTTTCTGGGCAGTTAAATGAGGATAATAATAGTAGCCACTGCATAAGATCTTTATGAAGGTTAAATGAGATAACACAAGGGTAAACTAATGAAAGATTCTGAACCCAGAGCCCAGTGATCCCCAGTGGAGTCTATGGATAGATTTCAGGGGTTTAAGAACTTGGATGGGAAATAATTACAAATTTATATTTACTAACCTCTCACCGTAATTTGTTATTCCTTTGATGAGTATAGGCAGCAAAGCACAGGAGTGTGGGCAGCGTCTGTGGTTTTGGCATCAAGAGAAATCACAGATGTGGTTTACGTTCATCCCGAGTTGAAACCACAGAAGTCCTAAGACCAACCACTGAACTGCATGTTAGAGAACGTAGCTGACCAGCTCTGGCAACTCTCTACCCAACGGCGGGTCTCCTGTTCTCAGGCCGGCGATCCAGGCGTCGGCACTGCACTCCAGTATCTCCATCACAGTCATTTATTGCTCATTATGAAAAGGTGGTAATCCTCACTGTTCAAGTTTTGCAGCACTGAGTGTTTCAAATGAGAGTTTTTAATTCTCGGAAGGCAGTGTGGCCTTGGTAATGAGGATACACACACTAGCTTGCACTGTGAGACAGGAGAGCTTGAACACAAGGGGCAGTTGAGACAGCCATTCAGTTGTGCTTCTTAAAGAAGATTCCTATTGGTCCTGAAAGATTTTTCCAGTGATATGGGTCATTCACATTGTTTTCTTTGTTTTGTTCACTGAGGGTTTTTTTGAGTTTATTCTGCTTGGCTGTTTTTGTCTGTGAACAGTGACTATTCTGTTTTTTTTTTTTCCCCAATCATTTAAACCTCTTGCTTTTATTTTGCTTTATTATACTCTTTTTTTTTTTTAAATATTTTATTTATTTATTTATTTGACAGATATAGAGACAGCCAGCGAGAGAGGGAACACAAGCAGGGGGAGTGGGAGAGGAAGAAGCAGGCAGATAGTGGAGGAGCCTGATGTGGGGCTCGATCCCACAACGCCGGGATCACGCCCTGAGCCGAAGGCAGACGCTTAACCGCTGTGCCACCCAGGCGCCCCTGCTTTATTATACTCTTACTCTTTGTATTCGTTTACTGCTGGGGAGATAAATTTTAGTACATTAAAATAATATTATACAAATACTAAAAAATGACATGCTAGACATTGAAGATACAAAGCTGAATAAGACACAGTTCCCAGCATGAAGGAACCCACAGGTTTGGGGGCTGACAGACAGTACAATTACCTAGATACATTTGAAAATATATATGACAGTGTATTTCCAGTTTATTAAGAAAAATGAAACAAACACAGACAGGGAAAAATACCAGAATCACAGACAGCAAAATGTTAACAGATTTGAATTTGAGGTAGTGGAATCTGTCCTGATTTTTATTTCAACCTTCTTGCTTATCTTCATTTTTCCCATATTTTTTTTGTGAAAAGCATGTATTTATTCTAAAATAAGAAAAAGAAAAAACCTCTAAAACTTATCCTGAAATCAGATCTTTCTAGAACTCACAATTTGTCTTTGGTCCCTTGATAGTCACTGCAAGGAGTTAGTCTTCTGGAAGGAAAGAAACCAGAAACCAAAGCTTCCAGCACGTGAGACAGGCCCACAGCAGTGCTAAGAGGGGGCAGTCTGGAGAATATGGTACATCCCAGAGCTCCTGTGATTAATCACTGATTTGCAAAATTGAATGTTAAAGGTGATAAGACATAACTTGCTCTGTCACCTTGGACGATACATTGAGCAAAAGCATGGTAGTGTTCTTGGGGTGCACTGCCCAATATAATGTGAGCCACAAAGGCCAACCACATATAGAATTTTTTAAAAAAAGATTTTATTTATTTATTTGAGGAGAGAACGTACACAAGCGGGGGGAGCAGCAGAGGGAGAGGAAGACACAGGCTCCCCACCGAGCAGGGAGCCCCACTGCAGGGCTTAGTCCCAGGACCCTGAGATCAGGACCTGAGCTGAAGGCAGATGCCCAACTGACTGAGCCACCCAGGTACCCCCCAATTTAAAATTTTCTAGCAGTTACACTGAAAAAAGGAGAAACAGGTGAAGTGAATAACATATTTTATTTAGTTCAATATATACAAAGTATTATCATTTCAACAAGTAATCCACATAAACATATTGCCTAGATATTTGTCTAACATTCTGTTTTTTCATGCTAAGTCTGAAACTGGTGTGTATTTTATACTGACGGCACATCTCAAGTCAGAGTGGTGCTCAGAATTTCCATGTACCAGGCTGTCCTATCGGGCAGCAGAGTTCTAAGAACTAACACGTTGGAACAGACAGAAGAAAATACATAGAATGTGCAAAGTGCTCCAAATTAAAGCAGTTCCATGACTCACATTCAAAACCTGTATTCAGATGTTCGTTCATTTTTGTCCTTAGGCAGGCATTGGTAAATTGCCGCTATTTAAAGTCATCTGGGGCGCCTGGGTGGCTCAGTTGGTTGGGTGTCTGCTTTCGGCTAAGGTCGTGATCCCAGGGTGCCCGGATTGAGCCCCACATCAGGCTCCTTGCTCTGCGGGGAGCCTGCTTCTCCTTCTCCCTCTGCAGCTCCCCCTGCATGTGCTCTCTCTGTCTCACACAAATAAATGGATAAAATCTTAGGGGAAAAAAAGTTATCTGAATTCTTTCTGATAAAGTGCTTCATATTTCATATTCTTTTACCATCTTTTTTCTTCTTATTTGTATTTTCTGTGAATGACAGAAGACTGTCTTCTAACCAGATCATTCATTCACAGGATGGATGTGTTAAGGTTTGAAACAAAAGAGCCGTCGGCCTCTCTGCCCTCGTCACTACCTGCGGGTGGGTCACAACCTGCGGGTGGGCGGGAAGCCATATTTAAATTTCCAAGTCTGTGGTCCTTTTTCCACAACCCTCTCAATCCCTTAATGTTCCAGAGATTACTTTGTGATCCACTGGGGAGAGAAATTCCTGTGTTCACAAAAAAAATCACCTTCAAAATGTTGATAATACACTTTTAAAGCTATTCACGTATGTATATGCTTTAAAAACAGAATGTGTAACAGTAAAAATATAAAATATGTATTTGAAAAGAGATTCAGATACACATATTTGCAGCAAAGGAAATTATTATAAACAAGGTAAAATTCACATCAGGAAGGAAACTCAGATGCACATTTGAAAAGATAGCAAGTCACAGTGTCTTTCAGGGGAAGAAAATGAGGTAAGGAAGTAAAAATTTTTAGTTGGGCTTTAGACTCTGTAACTAGTACAATATTTTCATCATGAGGGACTTTGTTCTCAGGAGTTCTGTATATATCTGTTCGATCAAAGTGGCTAATTGTCGTTAACTAGTCAACTAGGCTCAACTATTCTCTATCTATACTTTCTCTCGGCTAGATTTATAACTACAAGCCTAGTGAGTTATAATCTTCCATTCTGGGTAAAGATGGGCTGTTTAATTGATGTAGCAAAATCTGGGTAGTTATCTAGAAAGAAAAAATTGATTCCATATTCCCCAACATAAAGTAGGATGAATTCCAAATGGTGTTTCCAATTGTGATTCAAAAATTCAAGATTATGAGTTCCTGGGTGGCTCTTGACTTTGGCTCAGATAATGATCTCAGGGTCTTGGGACCAAGCCCCACGATGGGGCTCCGCACTTTCCTTGGGATTTCCCCTCTCCCTCTGGCCCTCCCCCTGCTTGCCCTCTCTCTTTATCTCTCAATATAATGAATAAATAAAATCTTTAAAAAAATCCAGAATTATTTAAAGGAAAATATTGACAAATTTTATTTCAAGAGAGCTTCTGAAAGACTGGTAAGAGTATAGCGAATTTTCCCTTAGTATATTTACCCTTCTACTTTCCATACTTTATGCAATAGATATGTATGATTAGAATAATCATGGAGTGAAACAAAACCAAACCTCCTGTATGACAGAGTAAAACTCCACAGGCAACGTTAAAGAGAAATCTCAGGCTAGGAAAATAGAATTGCTATTCATATGTGATGAGGTTGGGAATATAGGTGAGGTTCAGTGGGGTGGAGTCCGGAGCCGATGACCAAGAAAGAATTCTTGAGACGTCTTTGGTGCAAAACGGTGGTTTATTAAAGCGCCGGAACAGGACCCGTGGGCAGAAAGAGCTGCTGTGGGGTTGGGGGAGGTAAGGAAACAGGGAGGTTGAGAAAGTACTTTCATATGTTAAAGAAGACACACAGGATACCGGAGGCCTTGCCATTGTCAAGTTAAGGTTGTTTTTCCCTCTAGGAAGGCATTAGCATTGAGATAGTTGGGAACTTCCTGGAGGCTGCAGATTATGAGGACATTTAAGTGTATCTACATTCCCTTCCCGAAGCTAGGTTATTGGTAGAAATGCTTCGTTCTTGTAAACTGCTAAGACATTTGTAAACTGAAGGAGACTCAAGTCTTGCAGGATTGTGGTCTCTATAGGTTAACTATTTCTTTGCCCTTTAGGGCAGCCAGGGGTGCCTGAGGAATGTCACCTACATCCCATGGTGGGGGGGTGCAGGGTGTCAGTTTCTGCTTTGTCCTCAGCTTGCCTTCTGTTCCGTCATTAATATCACCAAAAGGATTCCCCGTGTCACTCAGTGTAGGCTTGATCACGGTGTAAGAGAAAACAGCCACAAAATCTCAGTGACTTAACAATAAAAGCTTATTCTTAGCCCATGACATTTTTTCTCTCATTGGTTGGCTGATGGCTTTCCTCCGCAGGCTTCTCAATCTGGGATGTAGGACTATAAAGTAGTGTAGGGGAGGAAAGAAGTCTTTTTCTATTACCCAGTTTAAATTAATTGCCTGGGGCCCTGCAAATTAAACTGACAAAAACCAGATGAACAGGAGGAAACAGAAGTTTACTTGTGCTTGCTGCCTGTGTCACCTACGAGGACTTCATGATGCGTGCGTAAGAGTAGCTCAAACTTGGGCTTATAAGCATCTTAGCAAAGAACAATACATTTGTAGAGTAGTGGCAAAATAAAGGACAAGGGTTTTGGACTTCCAAGGGCAGCGAACTGCGGGAAGGTCAATACATGGGGGAAACCAATGGAGTAAGGCTTGCCTGTGAGAAGCCATCTCAGTACCAACTTTCTATTTCTTTGTGGCCATAAAACCTCCCCAGGAGAGGGAATTCATAACAGTCCTCATTTCTCAGAAATTTTTGCTTTTACTTAGATAAAGGAAGTTCTGGGAAAGCTGCTTTTTTGCGCCTGTTGAGTCTCATTCGCCTTAAACTTAAAATAATCTTTTTGCCAAAGTGACATAGTTTGGGGTAGCATATTTTAGCTTCTACCGAGAATATTGTCAGTTGCTGTTTCGAGGGAAAGACAGCGCTGAAAGAATTATGAAAGTGAGCTCTGAAGAATTAGGCACGTGCCTTTTAAAGTTCAAGTGAGAAGCCACATGCCTTTGGGGTGGAAAAAAAAACGGTCACACCTGACTTCAAGGGAGCAGAAAAACATGTCCAGAACATGTATCCAGAAATGGAGAAGGGACATATTTGGGAAAATACCAATTACTACACTCCTATGCATTTAAAAGGAACCTACAAATCAATTAGAAAAATATAAAAGATTTAGCAGAAAATTTGGCAAAGAATATGAAAAGATGGTTCACAGAAGGGAAATCGAAATGGGTCTTAAGTATACAAAATGTATGAAAAGATGCTGGAACTCATTCATAGGAACGGAATTGCGCATGAAAGCTACTGTATGAGGCAAATTGGTTACGAGTTGGTAATTAATAAAACTGGATATGTGGAAATTCATTACAATATTCTTTTTGTTCTCATATATTTTAAGATGTTCTGCAATAAAAAGGGAAAGGAAAAATTACACCGATTAATTCACAAAAACCCCAGAAAATCTGAATAAATATATATATATGTTAAAGAAACTGAATGAATAAGCAATAACCTTCCAAAACAAAGCATAGAGACCAGATGGGTTCATTGGGGAATATGCCAAACATTTAAGGAAGAAATTATACCAAGTCTCAACAGTCTCTTTCAATAGATAGAACCATTAGGAGTACTTAATCATTTCCTGAGGCCAGCTTTATCCTAACACCAAAACCAAAGAGATTCCCAATAAAGGAAACTAGAGACCGATATCTCTCATGAACATAATGCAAAAACCCTCAAAAAATAGCAAATCAAATCTAACAATGTATTAAAAAAGAATTGTCCATCATGCCCAAATGGGATTTACTGCGGGTATGCGAGGGTAGTGCAACATTTGAAAATCGGTTGATGTAATCCATCACATCAGCGGGCTAAAGAGAAATCGTATGACCGTGTCAGTAAATGGAGAAAACATTGGACAAAATCCAACTCTCATTTATGATAGAAACCCTCAGCAAACTCAGAGTAGAAGGGAATGTCCTCAGCTTGATAAAGACTAGTATCTGCAAAATCCTGCAGCTAACAGCTGATGGCGAGAACGGGAATCTGCTGGCTAAATCAGGAGTAGAGCAAGGATGCCCCCTCTCAACACTCCTTCTCAGTATGGTTGAAAGTACTGGCTGATTGAGGAAGAAAAGAGAGAAATCAAGGGGATGCGGAAAGAAGGAACAGCTGCGTGGGTAGCTCATTACCACCCAGAGCTTGTGGTTTACGTTGTGTTCACTTGGGTGCTGTGCAGTCTCTGGGTTCTGACAGATGTGTCCGGGCTCGGATCCACCATTAACAGGATCACATTTAACCGCTTATTGCCAGCACTAAGTCAGAGTTGCTGTGGGTCCACCCCCTCCCCAGCACCTGGTGCTCTTGGTACTGGGGTTGTCACTGTCCCAATAGGTGGGTCCTTTTATCTCATCATTGTTTAATTTGCATTCCCTGAGGACTTTGGTGTGGCCCATCTTTTCCTCTGCCTAGTTGGCATCTGTGTATCTTCTTTGCCGAGTTTATTTGAAGGTATTTTGTCTGTTCTTTAAATCAGTTGGCTTCTTAGTGAGTTTTGAGAGTTCTTCCCATATTTCAGATGCCATTCTGTTATCAGGTCAGTGCCTTGCACAAACTTCTCGCTCTCCATGGCTTGTCCTACTGTCTTGAGAGTGTCTGTCCCAGAGCAGAAGTTTTAAATTTTAGTGAAGTTCGACCTACCAATGACTTTCTTTATGCATCGTGTGCCCTTGGTGCTGTCGTTTTTACTTTGGAGCGGTCGCTGTTCTCTCCTGTGTGACTTCCGAGGTGAGACACAGGAAACCGGGCCGGTGGCTGCCACGGGGTCCGACGTGGTGACCCTTCTAGCGGATGGCGGACTCGCGGGGCTCGGGCGGGCGGGTGCGGGGTTCCCTCTGCGCAAACCCCTGGGGGCCGGGGCGGGCGGGTGCGGGGTTCCCTCTGCGCGGACTCGCGGGGGCTCGACGGGACGCGAGCAAAGAGAAGCTGGCACGTGGATCAAGCAAAGAGGGAAAGAACCCGGGCTTGTTGAATCCGAGATTCTCCACGAAGCCAGGGTGCACAGGTGCGCGCTCCAGTGTCAGCTGGCGAGGTGTGTGTGGGCCCAGCCGTTGCCTCGGGAGCAGGATCACGGCAGGATTTGCGCGCGTTGGTCTATCTCAGGTTTTTCTCTGAGCGGAGTCAAGTTGGGGGCGGCAGGTCCCAGATTCGGTCCCCCTTTCAGCCGACTCAGCGGCGAGGAGCTGGGGCGGCGTTTTCTGTGAGCCTGTGGCTGGCCGGAGCTGGTTCCGCGATCTGGACGGCCCGTGCGCGCCTGTGCCGGATGCTGCGTGTGGCCGGGGCGGAGACGGGCGGTGCGCGGCTCCGGGGTCGGCGTCCGCTCGCGCTGGCAGCGAGGCTGCAGGTGGGAGCCTCCCTCCCGGACCGCACGCTCGGGGTGGGGACCGAACAGCGCCGAATAATTCTGCGCTTTTAACAGGACAGGAATGCTGCCCGGCCGCTGTTCCCCGCCAGGGGATGTAGCTCAGTGGTAGAGCGCATGCTTCGCATGTATGAGGCCCCGGGTTCGATCCCCGGCATCTCCACTCAGCTTTTTATTCCGGTTCTTAACTAGTCCAGCCTCTGCTCTAGAATTTCCAGATGAAACATTTTAGTCCCTTCTCATCTTTAACCGTTATCATTCCCTTTAGGTACAGCTCTTTCCCGTCTGTGTTTATTTCTCTGACATTTGATTAAGCACCGCATATTCCCTGCTTTCTGGAAATTTCCCTGGGGTGTTTTATTACGCAGTGAGAAGTACAAAGTCAGAGGGACAGTTCGAAAGAAATTCATCCTATGAAAGCATCGAGGAAGAGGGGATACAGCTGCACGTCATGAGGTCCCATCCATTCTCACGTTACACTGGAAAATTATCAGAAGTAACATATCTTTCAGTAATTTTTAAAGGGACGGGTAAGGTAGGATTTTGGTATTGAGGTGGGAGTTGCGTATCAATATTCAAGAGTCCACCCTAAGACCATTCGAGGAATTTCTTCATAGGCCACAGTCACTAACCTAGTTACCATTTTATTTCTCACTGCCTCTTTGGCTTTACTTAAGGATTCTGTGCAGGAGAGCTGGTCTTGGGCCAGTGCAGGAGGCTTGGGAAAATAGTTAAGGTTAGAAATAGCTCGTAGAAATGGAAGGCAGAGTTGGTTAGAAACTGGCAGGAGATTGCCTGACAGCACCGGAGGTCAAAGTGAGGCCCCGTTCTGGCCATCTCTCAGCAGATGGGGTTTTAGGCTTATGTGATTTCCGATTGCATTTACATTGATTCCTTGATTCAACTGAGTGCTTTGAAATATTGATAATGTAACAATAATTTACTGTTTCCATTCACATTAAAAAATACAGTAAAATGGTAGCATGTATTTGCCCTTACTAGAAGGAAATCCAATAATTTACTTCATAACCCTCCGTCGGGTGCTTTTTCTATATTGCTGTGTAGCTGTGCTGAATCGGGAGGCAACAGCGGAAAGGAGGGGAGAGGATTTATAAACCATATTGCAACTCTGTCATAATTCGCATGTTGGAGGTTTGTGGGAGATACTGGGTAGGATCAATTCTGAGGAGGTAGGTCAGGAAAATCTTCCCAAAAGAAGATACTAGTGATGTGCATTAAAGAATAAGTGGGAGTTTGCAGCTGGAAGTGAGGGTCGTAGTGTGATTCTAGTCGTAATAAATGCACATGGCATGAAGACAGGACACACAGTGCTGGACAGTTTGGGTGGTTACATATGGCCGGATCACAGGGTGCTCTAGGGAAATGTAGGACTATATGGCCCGTCAGCGGTTTTGGACTCTATCAGTCAGTGTTCTTGGTTGCAAAAAGCAAACACTGAATTTGGTTAACTTAAGTGGAAAAGAATATCTGCTTGGCCAGGTTTCGATCAATGCCCGTAACCTTGAAAGCAAGCATCTGACTCAAACTGTCAGAGTCCCTAAACATCATAAAGGAGTGCAGACACACACGTTTCCGATGACAATGTCCCTGTGTGTGCCTTCCCGGGGGACCCAGTCGGCAGTGAGGAGACAAAGAAGCATTTTAAAGAAGACGTTGCCACCATCAGGTCATTCTGTAAACAATGTGAAAAAATGGATTAGGACTGGTGGTGAAAGAGAAAACTAGATTCATTCAGTCATGACTGCAGGAGTCAGAAGAGCTGTGGTGGGGACCTCCACCAAGGAGTAAGCCTCAGGACATCAAGACTTGTGCCAAGACCGTTCCTTAGAACCCCAGAGTGAGAGTCTGGGGCTTGTGTGCTCCCAGGGACCTGCACAGTAGGCAGGCTCATTGTTTTCAAAGAGATTGAGGTTCGGCAGGGGATCCATCTCTGGGATGAAGCTAAATTCTGAGAGCCTTGCTCGTTTCAATCTCTTAATTTCTTAATCACTCCTCACCCATTTTTCCACTTCCAGTGGGATCTTTCGGACTATGGAGAGTGGTTAATTTATTTGGAAACCATTTGGCCGGCTAAACCCTCTGTCTCTCTCTCTCTCTTGCTGTCCCAGTTCACCACTGCAGACATGAGCCCGCCAATTCTCTACCCTCTCTGGTACTTTCCAGGATGTACATACCCTCTGTCCTTCCATTTTAATGACTTAAACATGCAGTCCTTCTCACCTGAATACTTCAGCTCCACTCTTTGTAACTCATATTTCCATGTTTAACAACCCACCTAGACACACACTCCTGCTTTAACTTCAACCGGCTCTTCCTAGTGAGATGGCTATTTCAAGTAGAATCAGCACGCTCTTCAATCTCAAATCAGGAGACGGGTTGGCACCTTCCCGAGACCTCATTCCAATTTCCAAACCATTAAATTTCGTTCTTTTTATTTTTTTAAAGATTTTTATTTATTTATTTGACAGAGAGAGACAGCCAGCGAGAGAGGGAACACAAGCAGGGGGAGTGGGAGAGGAAGAAGCAGGCTCCCAGCAGAGCAGGGAGCCTGATGTGGGGCTCGATCCCAGGACCCTGGGATCACACCCTGAGCCGAAGGCAGACGCTTAACGACTGAGCCGCCCAGGCGCCCCCCAAACCATTAAATTTCTATCTGCATTAAAAAACACAAAACTCTGTCCCTTGGAAGCTGTGGTCTGTACAATTATGTCACATTTCTCATCGAGAAGATTCTTCCTAGATGAATGGAGACTGGTGCCTCGCTTCTTCCACTTGGTTTGGTGACGTCAGCACCTGTGAAGACAGGTCACCCAGGACCTTAGCTTCTGGCTCCCCAGTCTCTGATTTCCCAAAGACCTTTACTTCCCACTCTGCTTCAGCCACTCACATCCATGACCATGCTCTCCATATTAACACGAATCCCTGTTATACTAAAATACTAAGTCTGTGTGGTATACAGTGATTAAAAAAATATTTAAATTTAAATTTAATTTAGTTAACATTGTATTAGTTTCAAGGGCAGAATTTAGTGATTCATCAGTTGCATATAATACCTGGTGCTCATCACATCATGCCCTCCTTAATGCCCATCACCCTGTTACCCCTCCCCCGCCCCAACCTCCCCTCCAGCAACCCTGTTCGTTTCCTAGAGTTAAGAGTCGCTTATGGTTTGTCTCCCTTTCTGGTTTCATCTCATTTGTCTTTCTCTTCCCCTGTTTTCATGTGTTTTGTTTCTTAAATTCTGCATATGAGTGAGATCATATGGTATTTGTCTTTATATGACTGACTGACTTTGCTCCCTTTTTCCCTTGTAAGGACCCTTGTGATTACACTTGGCTCACGTGAATAATCCAGAATAATCTCTCCATGTCAAGATTTTCAAATTCGTCAAACTTCTAAGTCCCATTTACCGTGTAAGGTAACATTCTCAGGACTGGGAATTAGGACACGTGTGTCGTTGGGGGCCATTATTCTATGTACCACACTAGCCTGCAGTCTAATTCTAATCTATCTCTCCTGGTTATTTCATCCAGGTACTTCCACAACTTCTCTTTTTCTACTGAACTGAAACTCCCAGTTCCTTAACATTTTGTTCTCCCTGTGAATCTTCAGTTCCTGCATGTTGCTCTTTTCATATTGCTGTAGACTGAATGTGACCTCCCTACATTCATAGATTGAAACCTAGTCCTTAGTGTGATAGTATTTGCAGGTGGGCCTTTGGGAGGTGGTGAGGTCATGAGGGTGGGATCTTCATGGTAGGATTAGTGCCCTTATAAAGGAGAATTCAGGGGCACCTGGGTGGCTCGCTTGAGCATCTGACTCTTGTTTTTTTTTTTTTTTTTTTTTTAAAGATTCCATTTCTTTATTCGACAGAGATAGAGACAGCCAGCGAGAGAGGGAACACAAGCAGGGGGAGTGGGAGAGGAAGAAGCAGGCTCATAGTGGAGGAGCCCGACGTGGGGCTCGATCCCATAAAGCCGGGATCACGCCCTGAGCCGAAGGCAGACGCTTAACCGCTGTGCCACCCAGGCGCCCCTGACTCTCTTGGTTTTGGCTCAGGTCATGATCTCAGGGTTGTGAGATCAGGCTCCCTGCTTGGTGGGGAGTCTGCTTGTCTCCCTCTCCCCCTGCACCCCCCAACCTCTCTCTCTCTCATGTGCTCTCTCTCAAATAAAAATGAATAAATCTTAAAAAAATAAATAAAGGAGACCTCAGAGAGCTCTCTTGCCCCTTCCACCCTGTTAGGACACACACGACTCAGGAAGCACGTTCTCACCAGACACCAAATCTGCCTGTGTGTTGACTGGACTCCCAGCCTCTGGGACAGTGAGAAATACATTTCTGTGGTTTATAGTCGTCCAGTGGTGCTGGAGCCATTGTGTCCTGCAGTCACAGGGACCCTGCTCTCTCAATTATTCTTACTTCCACCTCTCCCTCTCTCACGACTTCTTATTATTACCTACAGTGGCTCAGGTTTCTCCCCTGGCTGCATGTTGTCTTATGGTCACCACTCTCTTCCTCCCCTCCAGATCCCAGCCATATTTCTCACAATGCCTATTTCTACCCTGTGTCTCCATTCCTCATCTCACCCTCCCTTCTCTACTCTCGGAATGTGGCCTTGAATCCTAGAGCTCTAGTGGATTGGTTATCAGAGTCACCAGTGACTCCTTTGTCTCTAAATCTAATGCACATACTTTGGTAAATGTTGGTGTGTTTCAGAGTTCAGACCTTAGATGATTTTCTTCATATCCCACACGTTCTTCCTAAGCCGTCTTGTGTCCTAAACTGCTCTAAATGCACTCTACAAGCGGATACTTCTCAAAACACATCTTCGGTCCCTTACAAGAGTCAGAGGCACGTAGCCTATGGCTTTTCTCCACCTTGCTGTTCCATGGGTGCCTTGCCCTGCTCCCCCCCCGCCCCCCCACCTGCACATAGCTAACCAATCACCCAGGACTCTCAGTGCTAGTCTCCATTACCTGTCAAAAGCATACACTACTTTCCTACTCATTCACTGTAGTACGCATCTCCAGCCATTCTTCAAACTCATAAATGCCCGTAAGTCAACTTCCCTTCTCTCCTTGCATTGCACGTGCTGGCAAGGTCCTTAGTCAAGGTGGAAACTAACTGTGCCGATGCCTGGGAAGCCCAGATTTTCCAAAGAACAACACTCAACTGTGCTCATTGGATTCATTTTAAATTCAGAGTAACAAATATTAAATGGGTAGACTGTGCTGCCTGGAAATCCCAATATTGTTCCCTAGTGATTTGCTTTCCCTGTCTTAATAATCATGGCTGTTCATTCTGGCATAATAAGAAATACATTTTGTCTTTGTCCCAGATTCCTAGCAGAGAGCTCCTAAAACCCGGGTGCTTTCCTCAATGACCGGGGTACTTCTGTTACGGTAAGGAGCTCTTTTTGACCTCACCTGAATTTATGCTAATGAGACGACTTAGGGTGGGACCCGCTAGGTAGCCTTCGATGGGCTGATCACAGGAAGACCCAGCGGGTACAGTGTGGCAACTTCCAGCCTCAGCCACCGGCCTCTGGGAAGTGAGGGTCTAAAGACGAAGCTGCACAAAACTCTGGAGCAACAGGGTTTGCTGACTGTCCCTGCTGGTGAAGCACCTACACGCTGGAGGGCCGTGCACCCAGGTCCACATGGACAGAAGCTCTCGTGCTCGGGACCCTTGAAGATCTCACCATGTCTGTCTCCGTGTGACTGTTAGTCTGTGTCTTGTAGTGTACCCTTTTTAATAACGCAGTCAGGGAGGTACCCTGGTGTCAGTGACCTGGTTGGTAGAGGTCTGTGAGCTGCTTCAGCAGATTAATTGGCTCTGAGGAGGCAGTCGTGTGAACCTCCGTTTATATCCAGCCAGGGAGAGGCAGAGGTAATCCACATCAGACTTGTGATCTCACTTGAAACTGGGCTTGTCTCTTGGGGGGCATCAAGCCGAAAGACACCCCAAGCCAAGGAATAGGAGCAGGGACGGTTTTATTTGCACAAGTAAAGAACACCAGGGATGTTTCCCAGAGCAGTGTCTCCTCAACAACAAAACTGGGAGCTTTAACCTAAGAGTGCGGCATACTCGCCAAGGGCTTTTGCAGTGGGAATTCAGCGTGAACTGGGGCAAAGGTCGCCTCCAGGTGAGAGTCCAGGTCGAAGTCCCTGGGCCAGCAGGGGTCGCACCATCAGTTCTCTGGAGCTGACCTAGTGTGTCTGAGGCTCATAGGGGATTAGGTCCGGCAAAGGTGACTTTGGGCCGTCTCTACTTCCGAATCAGCCCTGGGAGTTTTCGCCGCGTGGGACAGGGTTGGGTGATCTCCTGGTCTGAGAGTGGCAGTTCTTACGTTCTTCTGTTTCCTGAGAACTATCCGCTGCTGAGGCCTATTCCTCTTCAATTGCTATGTATCTCAGGAAGTTCTGCAAGTAATGTTTTTTGGGCAAGTAGTGTGGGTCAGGCATAGATCACAAAAGTTATGATTCACATGAAACTGTCAGGTATTTATTGTGTACAGTGTGCGTGATTTGATACACATACACGCTGGGAAGGGTTTCCCCATCTAGTTAATTAATACATCCATCACCTTCTTTTTATGTGTGTATTTATTTTAGAAAGAGAGCGAGAGTGCACACGCAGGGGGAGGGGAATAGGAATAGGGAGAGGGAGAGAATCTCCAGCAGACCCCCCATGAGCAGGGAGCTCACTCTCACAACCCTGAGACCCTGATCTGAGCCAAAATCAAGAGTCGGACACTTCACTCACTGAGCCACCCAGGCGCCCCATCCATCATTTTCTTTGTCGTGTGTGTGAGAACATGGAGGCTCTCCTCTCAGCAGATTCCGGTTACACAATCCAGTGTTACCAGCTCCAGTCCCCGTGTTTTACGGGAGATCCTTGGACCCTACTCATCTTCAAGGTGAACGAGGGGAACATTTGTACCCTTTTGTCAGCCTCTGTTTCCCCCACTTTCCTGCCTTCTGCTCTGTTTTTATGAGTTTGACGCCCCCATTCCCCATAGAAGTGCTACCACGCAGCATTGGTCTTCCTCTGAGACTTACTTCACGTACATAACGCCCCGAGGGGCCATGAATGGGGTCATTACTGGCAGCATTTCCTTCCCTCTCAGGGCCGGGTAATCCTGCATTGAATACGTGGACCACATCTTCATCCCTTCCTCCGTGGATGGCCACTTTGGTTGTTTCCGTGTATTGCTACTGCGATTAATGCTACAGTGGACATGGGAGTATAGATATCTCCTTGATACCTGTTCTGATTTCCTTTGAATATTAAAAGGTGGTTCTCGTCACCAAATTACACTGTGTGTGTGCAGGGAATTTCCCACACCAGTAAGCAATGCTCTGTGTCTCAGCTGAGCGTCCTGTCATTCGGCTGAATTCTGACACTGTCTACCGGGAGACAGAATCAGATCCCACAGGTAAAAGGCTCGTTCCAGCAAAGAACTGTTTTCCCCTCCCACTCGCTGTGCCTGCCTCAGACACCAGCGCATGTCCGAGTTGTTACCTGCGCTCTCACTGACTGGCTAGAAATAGAGGTTTCCATGACCCTCTCTCCTTGGGTTTGATTAATTTGCTGGAACAGCTCACATTATTCAGAGAAACATTTTACTTACTAGATTAAAAGGATGTAACTCAGAAACAGCCAGACGGAAGAGATGCTCAGGAAAAGGGCGTGGAGTTTCCATGCTCTCCAGGTGCACCACTCACACCACATCTCCACGTGGTCACAAACTCAGAAGTGCTCCAAATCATCGTCTTCGGGGGTTTTGTGCAGGGAAGTCTCCATGCCTAGGCATGACTACGTACAGCGGTTGGCGATTGATTGAACTCCCAGCCCTTCTCCCCGGCTTGAAGGTGAGAGAGG
The DNA here is from genome assembly GCF_023065955.2 of Ursus arctos. Taxonomy (NCBI): domain Eukaryota; kingdom Metazoa; phylum Chordata; class Mammalia; order Carnivora; family Ursidae; genus Ursus; species Ursus arctos. Next base: position 920,999 of record NW_026622997.1, read on the forward strand.
TAGGACTGGAAGTTCCAGCCTTTAATCTCCGGACAACCAGCCCACAACTTAGGTGCAGTCACTATGAACATAACCAAAGACACCTTCGTTGCTGTAATGATTTAGGAAATTTGATGGATTTTAGGAGCTCTGTGCAAGCAACAGGATGAAAATGAAATACGTATTTCCTATTATAAATCACAACATCACAGATAGACATGATGTGGGAAACAAAAGCAAAAGAAAAATTTCCTTACTACTTACAACCCATTCACAAGTCCTTAAAGGCAGAGTGTGACCTTCCTCTGGGAGCTCAGCTGCCTGGATGCTGACGCTTTGCTGAGGGCAAAAGGCAACCTCAGCCCGACCCCCGGACCCTGTGAGTCTCCTTTAACATATAGAATTACCTTTGGAAATTCCTTTATTTCTACCCCCAAGATACATGCTGGCAATCATCCCCCAAGCATATGACCCACCCATCCACATCTGAGGGGTCTCAGGACTGAGTTCTTACTAAGCAGTAATAAACGACCTTTCCTAACAACAGCTGCCCCCTCAGGGTCCTGGGAGGCTTGTGCTGTCCCTGCCCCTCCCAGCTTGAAAGCATATAATGGGCCACTCCTTGTGACCCCGTGCAGCTCTTTCTGCCCACGGGTCCTGTCCCCGTGCTTTAATAAAACCACCTTCTTGCACCAAAGACGTCCCAAGAATTCTTTCTTGGCCGTTGGGTTCTAACCCTAAAACATCCTTCCCACGTCAGCACACACCCAGAAGTAGAATTGCTGGATCACATAGCAGTTGTTTTTAGTTTTTGAGGAACCACTTTACTGTGTTCCCTAGTGGCTGCACAAGGGTTCCCTTTTCTCCGCATCCTCACCTGCGATGTTGTCATTTGGCTGACAGCCATTGGAACAGGTGTGAGGTGAGATCTCATTGTGGTTTTTATTTCTGTTTCTCTGATGATGAGTGATGTCGAACACTTTTTCATGAACCTGTGGCCATTTGTGTATCTTCTTTGGAAAAATGTCTGTTTAGTTCCTCTGCCCATTTTTAAATGGGATTATTTGTTCAATTTTGCTATTGAGTTGTATGAGATCTTTATATATTTTGGATATTAACCCCTTATCAGCTAACTAACCAGATATATGATTTGCAGATATTTTTTCCCATTTCAGTAGGCCGCCTTTTCATTTTGTTGATGATTTTCTTTGCTGTGCAGAAGTGAAGCTTCTTGGTTTGATGTAGTCCTGCTTATCTATTTTTGTTTTTATTGTTTCTGCTTTTGTTGTCAAATCCAAAAAATCATTTCTGAGACCGATATCAAGGAGCTTACCCTCTACATTTTCTTCTAGGAGTTTTATGGTTTCAAGTCTTCTGTCCAAGTGTTTAGCCCAACTTGAGTTAATTTTTGTGTGCAATATGAGATAGGAGTCCAGTTTCATTCCTGTGCATGTGCTGTCCGGTTTTGCCAGCAGCATTTACTGAAGGGGCTGTCCTTTCCCCATTGTATATTCTGGGCTCCTCTGTCATAAATTAATTGGCCACATATGCATGGGTTCATTTCTGAGCTCTGTTGTGTGCCATTGATCTCTGTGTCTGTTGTTATGCCAGTACCATGCTGTTTTGATTACTCTAGCCTTACGATACAGTTTAAAGTCAGGAAGTGTGAAGCTTCCAGCTTTGGTCTTCTTTCTCAGGATCATTGTGGCTCTTCAGCTTCTTTTGTGGTTCCATATAAATTTTAGGACTTTTTTTCCTATTACTATAAAATATGCCATTGAAATTTTGATAGGAATTGCACTGAATCTGTAAATTGTTTTGGGTAGTATGGGTACATTTTTAACAATATTAATTCTTCCGATCCATGAACATGGATATATCTTTCCATTTTCTTAATGTCTTCTTCAATTTCTTTCATCAATGTCTTTCATCAATGTCTTACAGTTTTTGGTGTATAGATCTTCACTTCCTTGGTTAAATTTCTTTCTAGGTATTTTTTTTTTTTCTTTTCGATGCAACTATAAATGGGTTTGTTTTCTTTCTTTTTTTAATTTTTTAAAAAAAATTTTAAAGTTCTTACTTAAATTCCAGTTAGTTAACATACAGTGTCATGTTAGATTCAGGTATACAATTTAGTCATTCATCACTTACAGCACCCAGTGCTCATCACAAGTGCGCTCCTTAGTCCCCATCACCCATCTAGCCCATCCCCCACCCACCTCCCCTCTGATGACCATCAGTGTGTTCTCTATAGTTAAGAGTCTGTTTTATGGTTTGTTTCTCTCTCCTTTTAACCCCTTTGTTCATTTGTTTTGTTTCTTAAATTCCACATATGAGTGAAATCATATGGTATTTGTCTCTCTCTGAATGACTTATTTCACTTGGCATACTACTTTAGTTCTATCCATGTCTTTTCAGATGGCAAGAGTTCATTCTTTTTTTGTCTGAGTAATATTCCATTCTGTATATATACCACATCTTCTTTAAAATGGGATTGTTTTCTTAATTTTTCTCAGATAGTTCGTTATGAGTGTATAGAAACAACTGATTTTCGTATATTGATTTTGTATCCTGCAACTTGTTTATTAGTTTCCAGTTTTTGGTGGAGTCTTCAGGGTTTTCTATATACATACTATCACGGCATCTGCAAATAGTGACGGTTTTACTTCGTTTCCATTTGGTGAGCCTTTTCTTTCTTTCTCTTGCCCAGTTGCCCAGCGAGGACTTGCAGTCCACGTTGAGTAGAAGTCAAGAGTGCGCTCCCTCCCTTTATTACCTGTCTGTCTTTTCAGCCTTGGGGGCAGCAGTTTGGGCTGTGTCCTCACCCCTCTCACAGATCCAGAAGAGTTGTTGATTTTTCAGTCTGTTTTGCTTTTTACTTGTTATCAGGATGGAGTGGTGACTTCCAAATTCCCTATATATGGAATCAGAAACTGGAAATCTGTTCCAGTTTTTTATTTGTGTTTTTGCCTCTGTGTTCATTAGTGAAATTGTCCTATAATTTTTCTTCCTTAAGTTTTCTTCATTGGCTTTTGGTAGCACTATTATGCTTGTATCTTCAAATAAGCTTTTCTGTTTTCTGGAGTATTTTGTATAACATAGAGGTTATCACTTCCTGTAAGATTTCATACAACATGCCGTAAAATTGTCTCAGACTGGAAATTATATTTTATGGAAATTTTGCTTGAATTCTTGATTCAGTCTTTAAAATGCCTGTATATTGAATTAGGTTACAATTACTCTTTGGTAATTTATGCATTTTTACAAATTTTCCATTTCTTCTATTGGAATTGAGAGGGTTGACAGCAAATTTCATGGTTTCTTCCATTTAAAGTCTCCTAAGTGGCCCCTGAAAGTACTCTGTTTATTCATGTTTACAAGCGTCTCTGTCTCTATCCATTCACTCATTCACTCTTTTTAAAAAATGCTTCAAGTATTTACTCATGCCACGTACTGTAGTCCGCACTGAGGTACAATTAGGGATAACACAGTCTCTTGGCTAACCTTCAGAAGGCCCAGTGAGATCCTTGCCTCCCCATTACACACCCTTGGGCAGTTCCCTCCCACTTAAATCAGTCGGGGAGACAGAGGTGAGGAGGGACCGAGGCCTCCTCCCAGCATCTTGAATGCAGATCCTGCAGACAGAGTCACACCTCAGAGGCTGCCTGCCCTGTAGACGCCTGAGTTCTGCTTCACAGGACACCTGGGGCCAGAACCCAGCCAAGCCGCTCTGGAGTTCCTGACCCACACAGTCTGCAAGATAATACACATTTATGTTCTTAACCCATTAAATTTTGGAGTATTACTCAGCAATAGATAACTAATATTCACAGCAAGCCTTCAAGAAAAGTTTCTCTTTGGTAAATAGTCATTATTTACAAAAATAATTTTTATCTGTTTCTCTCAAGATACCAGACTATTATCAGAAACCATATTCCTTGAAAATCGAATTGGAAGGCTAAATGAAGACGTGCGGTTGTCTTCTCCCGTTTCCCTTTTTATCCTGACAAGAACCTGAAGTCTTTGGGCGGACTGGCATACCCTCCATTAAAGCGGTCACTGGCAGAAAGAAAGGGTCAGGCCCTAATTACTTTAGACAACTCAGATTGCCGCAAACGGTGTGGGCCCACCATCCCTGCTGCGGGAACGGAGTTCAGGCGGTCTTGGCAAGGTGAAAGCATGAGGAATGCTGGGGTGCTGCGGTCGCGCCGGCTTCTGCGGCGGGGTCTCCTCGGGGCCCCCAGCCCCCCAGAGCAGCCGCCCTGAGCCGCCCTCCGCGCCTGTGCAAGCACAGCCTCAGCTTCCCCTCTTTGCTCCTGGGCACCCCGTCCGTTCTAGCAGACACAGGGCACCGTGCCCGGGCACGCCCCTGAACGCCAGGCAGGCGTAAAACCTCGGGTTGCACCCTTGGGGAGGGAGGGTCCGGGATGGCGGGAGAACCGCTCCCTCTGCAGCAAATAAAGCGGCGGGGAAGCAGGTGTTTCACCCCAATCTTACAAGTAACGCGTTTCTCAGCTCTTTCCGGGCCCTTTGTTCCGAAGCATCAGAGCGGGATCCGAGGGTTTATACTGTCCAGGTTTGATTTGCATTTTTGGATAAAATGAGGGTCAGAAGGCCGCAGGCAGCAATCCAGCCTCTCTCCCCTTCAGCCCTCCAAGTCGTTTGCAGTGGAAGGTTATTCTTTAACAGAATTCCCTCCACCGGCTCCTTGTTTTCTGAGAAAAGGCGCACGGCGGTTTCTGGAGCCCGGGAACAGGGTGCAGCCAGGCGGAGGAGAGCTGGCGGACTGTGGTGGCCCCGGTTAAAGACGGTCATTGCCAAAGCGTTTTTCTCTTTCCTGGAAGCATCTTTCCTTTGACCCACAGGCCTTTGGAAACACAGAAAAGCGCTCAGACACTGAGGACACGTGTGGGCGAGTTTCTTGCCGAGATTCGCCCCCCAGCGTGTTCTCCTCGGGTCCTGAGTGTCGGCAGTTTGCGGGTCACAGTTCCTTGCCAGTGGATTTCTATGGAGGAAAGTGGTGAAAATTCGAGTTCCCTTTACGGAAGAACAAGGCAGATTTTTGTGAACTGTTAAGAGGGATAAATTTGCCTCATTTCGTGAAGTCAGTTTAAAAAGCACCGTGTGCGTGTAGTGGGGATGTAGCTCAGTGGTAGAGCGCATGCTTAGCATGCATGAGGTCCCGGGTTCGATCCCCAGCATCTCCATTCCTTTTGTCCCCTTGCTGGGAAGTAGCTTTCTTGTTCCGGCCTCAGCCGGTTCCCGCAGGATCCCAGGAATGGTCGTCTTGCTCCCCAACGCTCGCGGTCGGCTGGGGTGGCTGGGGTGTGCGCGTAACCTTTCCGCTGCAAACTGCACCCGCCTCGCGCCCGCAGCCCCTGCCTGCGCCCGCCCACCAAGCGAGTCCGGAGCGGCCCTGGTCCCTCCTGGGTCCAGAAAAAAGCACTACTGACGTTCATCCGTGTAAACTCTGAACTAGAAGGTTTGGGGACCAGTTCGTGTCTTCGCTTCGTTTCGGGGCCGGGGCGCGCGAGCCCACCTGAGGTTTCCACGTTGAGGCTCGCGCGGGAGACGAGGCTTTCTTCTGCGGACGCTCCGCGGTCACGCGGGTGGACCTTCCCCCGGAACGTGGCCTTCGCTCCGGGGCCACCCCCGCGAGCAGGGCGGAGCTGGCGGCTTTGTTCCGAGTGCGCTCGGCGCTGCGTCCGCGCGGCGGGAGCCGGTTTGCAGGTTGCGTCTGCGGCCGCTCGCCTCGGCCCTGCGCGAGAACCCGCTGCCCTAGGACCCGGCTGCTGCGGGTGAGGACGGTCGGCAGCGGCTCCTCGGTGCTCTCGCTTGGAGATCTGCTCGCTCTGCGAACGCGGCGTCTGGTCTCTCGCGCTGAATTCAGCCCCCGCCTCTCCTCCCTGGACACCCGGTCACACGACGAGCGCACGGAACTGAGGAACGGTTCTCTGTGTTTTCGGGTCTTCCCCCAGGCTGGCCTCTGGCCGCTCTGCAGTCCCGGGACCGCGGACGCGACCCCGGGAGTGTCCCGAATTCTGCAGGTGCAGGGACCCGGCCTAAACAATGACGGTGACTATCGTCCTTTGCGTCAGACTCTTTGACGTTTTGCTGCCTAACTCCTTAAGGAGAAAACCCCACAGAATTAAGGTGTAGGCCTTGGGATGGGCCTGTGACCCTGTGGCGCCCTGCAGCTCCCACCCCGTTGGCGTCGGGATAGATCGCGCGTGCTCTTGCCAGTACGTATCCAGGCCGACGAGTGTGACTCTGATGGGCCCCCAAAGATACTGCAACACTCCGCACTAATGAAGACGAGGAGCCGTGGCGTCTACCAGCTGAGTGGTCGGTGAGGAGAGCGTCCACAGGCCTCTCCGTGCGGCCTGCTGCCCATGGCCAAGGAGGGCCGCTGTGGAATCTCAAGAGTTCTACGGAGCAATAGTAACGGTTTTTGTCGTGATCTTTCTTTTCATCCCCATCCTGTCTTCCTTTGTCTTCACTTCGGGTCACCGGACTGTGATCAACTTGGCCAGAGATTGTTTTTCGGCTTCCTCTGTTCCAAACCACACAAACAGGCTCCTTCAGTTCAGCCAATAAAACTTCTAGGGACAGTTCAAGAACAGTCTCCCGGCTAAAGTATTGTATTTGTTGAATACGGTGTGTCGGGGGCATTGGGACAGATGGGGAAAGAGGAGTCATTAGAGTTCCCTGAGCCCACAGATGTCTTCAGAGCTAAAGCAGTGGTTGTCCAACTTGGGGACACACTGGAGTCACCTGGAGGGCTCTGGCACTTCTGATGCCCGGATCCCACTCAGAGGTTCTAGTTTAATTTGTCTATAATGTGGAATGGACACGGGCATTTTTAAAAGCTCCCTAGGTGACTGGAATAAGCCGTCAAGATTGGGAACCACTGGCCTAGACACTCTGTTGAAATTATCTCCAAATATCCACAAAGGTGGGAAGAAGCATCAGAGAGGACATCTGCAGGTTTATTGCTTTTTCAGTTAGGCTTAGCTTGTCTAGAGACACCACTGGCCCTCAGATAGTCATAGACATGTGAGCAGTCTGCAGACTGACCAAGTCAGGGGCAGATGGAGGCTGTCAATGGGATGGAACTTAACTTCTCCACATTCAGTTCTAAGTGGAGAGAAGACTGCTCTCTCTGCTCTCCCTCTCCCCCTCCCTCTCCCCCTCCCTCTCTCCCCATCCCACCTACTCCCCATCCCTCCCCTCTGCCCACCTCTCCCTCCCTTTCCCTCCCTCTCTCCCCATCCCTCTCCCTCCATCCCCCTCTCTCCCCATCCCTCTCCCTCCATCTCCCTCCCTTCCCCTCATCCCCTTTCTCTCCCTCTCTACCCCCCCACCTTTCTCTCTCTCTCTCCTCTTCTACCCCTCTCCCTTTTCTTCCCTTCCCCCTCCTCCCTCCCTTTCTACCCCTGAGATCCCTAATTTGCAAAGCTGGTCATTGGGAAGAAAGTAGATCACTTAATAATTCAGGGCCTTCTGGGACAGAAGGGATATATCCTAAAGCCTACTCCCCCAGATTTAAATTTGGAGGTATCTCTCAGTGATCTGAGAGACTCTGACCTAGTTTCCTGAAATAAAATTATCTCCTGGAAAAGGGGAGTTGATACTGGTAACTTGGGGCTAAGTCTTCGTAAGGGAGGGGTTGTTTTAATGTATCATGTGGTTCTGGCTCCCTGAAAATTAATAATGTTTTTACAGTATTTCAAGAGATGACTATTTTAATTAGATGAAGCCAGATCTCATTTTCTTTAGTTTTTCTGCCCAAAGAATATTAGGAGGAGTAAAGATAGAAAGAAAAGGGGCTATTTTTCTAAAAGCATAGAAATGATCAGAGAGCTGATACCTGGGGGAAATTCTATTTGCCGATCTTTATTCCTAAGCATTGAAGAAAAGGCTAAAGACTCCTTTTATCTATAGCAACAGTGAAACTGCTCTGAGCCTACACTGGGTCTCACTGCATTTAGGAGTTTCTACAAAGCCTTGTGGCCAGAGAAAATTAGGTCATTTCGTGAAAATATACACCTTATATTTTCTTTTCATTGCAAGGAGAGCGAGACATAGCAGATCTCCATTGTAGTACAGGGCAATCCTTGCACAGTTTAATTTTAAATTGTGACCAGTGATCTCTTGGTGATTTACAATAAAATACGTCCCGGTACCTAGATAGCATAGAAGGCTAAAATTTTCTCTTCTTTATTTATGTTGGACCTTCAGGTACAAAGAGAAGACAAACGAGATGAGAAGGAAGAAGTCAATCTCACTTCTCACAAAGGTGACCAGAGTGCCTTCCGAGCAAAAGGATTTCAGCAAAATGGAGCAAATCTGGGAGAGTTCGAACACTCAAGGAAGGGAATCCGACAGGGCTTGGGGAGAATCTCTGAAACATGAAGGAAGTGACCACCTCCGGTCCCCCGGAATGAACACCCTACTGAGAGGAAGACTTTTGGGACTGAGGCGCTCTGCCCACAATAATGTGAAGGGTGAGTGAGACACAGGGGGGATGGTTATACGTTACATTGAATTTGCTAATGGACAAAATGTTCTTAGATATCCTAATGGTCTGCTCAAAGCGACAGTGGAAGCCTCAGGCTTTCGTGACCCTGCTAAAGGGATATTGCTTGTGAGGGGTATAAGGTAGCCGGTTACCAGCTATAGCTTCAACCTGTATGTAGCTCAGTCATTAGATCAGCGGAGTTTATAAGTTCTCCAGGTCTTACATGTGAAGTTTAGGGGCTTAATGGAGAAAGAGTGATGCTGAGAATTGGGGGAAGGTCTAGGAGTTCCTTGAACTCTCAGTTCGCGCTGGTCTTCTCCTGTAACAGGTGTTCTTCTCTTAGCAACCGAGCATCTTACTTTGTGAGCTGGTCAGGGTTCTCTAGAGAAACGTACCAATATTGTGTGTGTGTTACTGTGTGTGTAGAAAGAGACGCAGATAGAGAAAGGGAGAGATCTGTGTTAAGGAGTTGGCTCCCACAACAGTCTGAAATTCGCAGGGCAGGCTGGCAAGTCTGAAGAGGCGATGTTGTAGTCTTGAATCCATCCAAAGGTAATCTGGAAGCAGAATTTCTTCCTCCTCGGGGCAACTCCGTTCTCTTCAGGCCTTCAGCTGATTGGATGAAGCCTCCCTCGTTAAGGAGGGTCCTCTGCTTCACTCAAATCTACCCTTTTAAATGTTAATCACATCTAAACAGATACCTTCACGCAACCACTAGAAGGGGTTTTGACCAAACGACTGTGCACGATACCCTCGCCGAGTTGACACAAAATTAAACTGCCAAACTTTGCTCTTAGACCCTGCAATTCTCTTGTGTAAATTTTTATCTCACAAAAGACGGCCAGTTCTCTAGGGAAGTGATGGTCCCTGAATTTATGAAGAGATAGGAATCACTTTAAGAAGGCACAGAACATGTGTTCTAGAGAAATTTGAACTATCATCACCCACAGCTACATTCTGTTTTGTCAGTTAACGTTTAGCCACTTAGGACAAAGACCATTTCTCTGCCCTTTGTTATTTCCCTCAGGCATTTAATCCATAGCTTTGAAAGTCTAGAAATTCTAGCAATATCTGATGAATGGAAGAGACTACTGCATGTGGGGCACGTAGGCTAATACTGGGAGTTTTGCAAGTGCACTGGACTCTTGCTTTAGTTATGTATTATTTTTCTAATGTGATAATGTGAAAGTTTATGCCAAACTCTTTCATTAAATTAAAATTCATGATGAGATATTTAAAGTATAAATACAGAGACTATTACAGCAGACCTCAGAAACCCATTATCCAAACCTTTCTGTTTCTCAGAAAATAATTCACCCCTCACTTTTCATTTCCCTTCCTCCCTGCATTATACCCTTACTGTACATTTTAATCTTTTACCACATGTATGTATATCTGTAAAAATGTCACGCTGTTTACCTGTCCCACTGCACGTATTTATAACAACCTTCTTTTTGTTCACTATTATCTGTTTCACACAAATTCCTATGATAGAAGGAGACGCATCGCACTTAAACTTTAATTGTGTAGTTAATCTATTGGAGAACGTAAGGCTTTATTTCCAATATTTGCTTCCCAAGCAGTGCTGCAGAGAACATCACTGCTCATGTCTCCTTGGACAATTTGTAAGGAGTTGCTAAATCCAGTGTCTGGAAGTGGGATTGCTGAATCGTAAAGTAAGGATATCTCTGGCTTTTCTAGATATTGCCAGAATGTTCTCCATACTGCTTGTGCAAAATGTATATTCTTAGCAACAACCAATGATAATATCTCCCACTCTCTACCAATCCTTGGCATTGTTGAACTCGAGACGTTTTGCCCGTAGAGGAAGATACATGTATTCAGATTGCGTTTGTCAAACTACTGGTGAGGTTCAGTGTATGTCATACATTTGTTGGCCTTTTATGTTTCTTCATCTGGGAGCTGAGTCTGTATAGCCTTTGTCCGCGTTTCTGCTGATTGTCAGCCTCCGTGTTACATTATGCCTCACGCGTTTGCTACGGGACGACTGGCTTTTGCTCTTACATGGCACAGGGTTCCACAGCTGACGTCAGTGCAGACAGAGTGACCCTTGGGTTAGTGATCAGCCTGGTGAATGTCCTTGTCCCCCGGGCTCACTCACTCACTCACGGGAGGTCCGTCACACCTATGCGACATGACCAATGCTGCACTCCTCTTGAGCAATACCAGGGTTTAACAATGTTGTCATGATGAGTATTGCCCTCCAGATTTCCCCGACGTTGCTGCTAACAGTTTGGTTCGACCTTGTTTTGTTTGTTTGTTTGTTTTAGTCTTGACACACCACAAATTTATCTTACAGTTCTGTAGGTCCGAGTGTAACCCAGCTCCCGCAGAGACCTTGTTCTTCCTAAAGTCATCCAGATGTAACGATTATAGTTCAAATAAATGCCGCTTAAAAATTTAGCTAGAAACTTCCTATTTAGCTCACTGTTGCTTGTCACATCTCACTAGTTCTCGCTCAGTTCCTTTTTCCCTCGAATTAATTACTTCACACTGATCTCAAGATCTTAGTTAATGACAGATTTTTAAAGGTCTTTATTTAATCCTTATTTTTCAATAATTTAGCTAAAGACTTTTGGTCTCAAGAGTTATCTTTCCTCAGCACCTAATCGTGTTCTTCCATCATTTGTCTGTTGTTGCTCTTTTTTGGTTTCTAGTGCTACTGATGAGAAATCCACTATAAGTGTAATGATGATTTCTTTTATTCTAAAGTAACTCATCTTAAATCAAGGAAAAATAAGGTCAGAATTATGAGGTTTTCCCATAAAGTATGATGGAAGTTTGTAAGAAGCTAGCGTTTGCCAGTAAATAGAAACATGGGGGAAAACATTTCAAAGCAAATATATCTTCACAGGTTCCCTATACTAGAAGCCTGTTTTACTGACCCAGTAACTGAGCCCCCTCTCCCCTCTGTGGCCTCCAGCCACACCTCTCCTGGCTGCATCCCTCTGCCGAGTGCCTCTTCCCGCACACCCTCACCCCTGTGCTGGAGTACCAGCCACTCAGTCTCAGATCTCGCTCACCTACCTTCCCGCTTTCCCCTTCTCTCACCTTCCCCCTCCAACCCCCTCTGAGGCTCTAGCTGCCCTGTGCTCCTAGCTCAGTCTTTGCTCCCCCTGTAATGGCCCCTTACCCCATAACTCCTGTTTGATTCTTCTATCCTCCCCAGCTTCTGTGCTACCCCATTCTTACTTTTCCTTCCCAGGCTGTAGCTGTCTTCTTCCCACATGTGTGTCAGATATTCCAGTTCTGAGTGGACCTTACTTGTTTCCACTCTCTCCCCACTTCTGTTTGTTTCCAGGAACTTTGGACCTGGATCACTGATCAGACATGTACTTCTCTGTGCTTTTCTCCTTTCCTTCCCTTCCCTCCCTTCCCTCCCTTCCTTGCCTCGTCCCTCCCTCCCTTCCCCCCTTCCCTCCCTTCCTTCCCTTCCCTCCTTTCCACTCACCTCCCCTCCCCTCTCCTTCCCTCCCCTCTCCTCTCCTCTCTTTTTTACTTTCCTTTTCTTTTTGCCTTTGAACTTTAATTTTTGTTCAGATTTTTAGCTAGGGTATAGAAACCTTTCACGCATTCCTCCCATCACCCCCTGTTCAGTTCCCTTTTAAAATAAATTTATTTCAGTTACGTTTGGGGCAAAACGTAGGAAAAAACTTAGTTCTTCTTCAGAGGATGATGCCTAGGATGGCCGTAACCAAATAAGGCAAACGAGGAGGCTTGAAGAATGGGACTGTATTATCTCACAGTTCTGGAGACTACAAATCCAAGATCACGGTGTAGGCAGGGTGTTTCTTCTGCCCCATGCCTCTCCCTGAGCTTTGGTGGTTCTCTGGCAACCTATGATAGAGATAGGTAATATATATAGACTATATATCAGAGAGGCCCACCCTGCTCCAGGATGACTTGATCTTAACTACTTATGTCCCATTCTGAAGGACTGGGGGTTGGGATGTCGACATAGGAAAGTTTAGGGGGACAAAGTTCAACTGATGACACCTATTAGCTATAGTGTGTTAGCTCGCCCTGTTCTCAACAGAGGAAGCGTTCGCTGAGGGTCGTGAGAAATTATTGCAGTTATGAAAAATCTAATGTCCCGCTATCCATACTCCTGTCCCTCATTGAGCTGTTCTGGGTCTAACGTTAGTCAAGCACTTTTACATCAGATTGCCCCGTGGTCTCGTCTTCCTGTTCACTCCCACATCCGAATGCAAGTCTGTTTCTGGGAGGTCCTTGTTGGAATAGGTTCCACTGGGTCTGCCTCTTTAAAAGTACTTCACAGACCTTCCTACCGTTGGGCTTCGGTCAGATTTATTTCATTACACCTTGGCACAAATTCCTCTTTCCGTTAAACACCTGGAATTAACTTGGAAGTATGAAAGATGTCTTCAAGTACTAATTGTATAGTTCGTGTGTTATATATGACATTTTTCTAGAAAAAAATCTAATAAAGGGAAATGCCCCCCAAAATGTACTGAGCCGTGCACATAGTACCGAGTACTGTGTACGTCACTGTATTACCAGGCTGCACTAAGTGTTCGTCTGTTACCTTGTATTTCTTTTCTTGTAACACTTACAAACTTTATTGAAATTTGTTTCATTTTCGATCATCTGTGGTCATCTTGTACCTAGTGGCAGACACAGAACTCAGGTCAGCCCCTGACGCACAGTAGGTCCTCAGGTGTGCCACTCTTGTTGGGTGATGCTTCACTGTGCACGTTGGCATCCCAGCTTCACTTTTGTGACCGAAATTTACAGTCCTTACCATAAAGGGAGCAGCTAATTAGAATTCAGAAATGCCATGATGTCTGGCCCACTATGACTCGGACGTGCTGTTTTCCACACTCGGTAAATGCACGGTCAATGGAGCAGTGGTGTTCTAGTCGCAGAAGTTTGCTAACATAGATTAAATTTAAAAGTGACCGTCCTGGTTTGCAAGAAACTACGACTGTACTCCCTGCAGAAACGCTCGGAGTGGAACGGAAAGTAGCCACCCCAGAACACTGGGCTCAGGAAAGGCGTTAGGAAGGACTCGGCGATCCCAAGGCGTCAGCGCCCCAGAGCGCGCCCTAGCCTTGCCTGGGCACACGCGCAACTCCGCCCCGTCGCGCTGTGGGCCGGCAGCGGGAGCCGGGGAGGGGCCGGGGGACCCACTGCTTCGGTGAGCTCACGGCCCTCCCTGTCGGCCGCTTCTCAGCAGAGGCCGAGGACGAGGGTGCAGCCGCTGACCGCTGAAGAACGGACGCCTCGTGTAGGGAGTGGACAGTCAGGCGATGCGTGTTTGGCTCCCACAAGCTGAGGCTCCAGGGGAAGCACAGGAGAGCAGCCTCCGCAAACAGCAGCGCCGACAGCGGCGAGCGAGGCGTGTGCTCGGCAGCCGCCCGAGCCGTGCGTGCCCCTGCGCACCTCGGGCGGCCTGCGGGGTGCGGGCGCTGCCGGGCCCCGGCGCTGAAGCACAGGGCGGGTCAGTGACCCCTGAGCGAGCCCCGTGCTGCGGCGGCGGCTGCTGCGTCCGCCCGCCGAGCCGTCTGCAAGGCGCTGGCGGTCGGGGCGGTTTGGGTTGGCTTCGGGTTTCCGGGCGCAGGTGTGCGCTCTTCCACCAGCCGGACGCGCTGGTCGCGTGATCAGTGTTGGAAAGGACCGGCTTTGCTGGAGGAGCCGGTCGCTGACAGTGGGAAGACCCCCTCGGTTGATGAGTCTCTACTGCGATGGGGGGGATGCGGAGACCGTAGCCGTGCGGGCCTCACTCGGAGGAGGCCCCTCGTGCGCAGAACGCTCGGCGCGGCGCCTCCGTGCGCATCCCGGCGGCTTCCGCGAGGGTTGGCGAGGCGGGAGTGCGCGCATGCGTGCTGCTGCGCCGGTGCTGCCCTGCGGCTGGGGCTCGGGGCTCCGGCGGCTCTTCTGTGGGCCTCCGGCTCGGCCCGGCCGTGCATTCCGACGGGCTTGTGCCGGGACGCTCGTGGGCCTCGCAGCTTGTCTCCTGATCCAGGACAGTGTGATCAGAAAAGTACCTTTACCTGCAGCGCGGCTGGCTCTGTGGCTTAGTTGGCTAAAGCGCCTGTCTCGTAAACAGGAGATCCTGGGTTCGAATCCCAGCGGGGCCTGCGAGGTTGTTTTCTTGTTTTGGTAATTTATTCAGACTTTTTAGTCTGAAATCAGCTCTAATCTCAGTACCAGATCTACGGCTTGGGAGCTCTGATCTCTGCAACCTCTCAGTGCACCTGCATGCTCAATGATTCTCTGCTGCTCGCTGTGATGTATCACATGGTTCTGCTGTGCGTTTAACTACTTGGGTGTTGAAGATCAGTCATAGGCAGAATTTCTAAAATAAAATTGGAAAGTTTTTAATTCAAGCTATTTAAAAATGTATTCTGCTAGTTTTCCAGACTCAAACCATCTTACATTATGCATAGATAAGAAATGGTTGCAATTTATTGAACGCGTTTCACTTTGTTATTTTCTCACATACCTTTAAATCCCTAAAAATACTCATAAAAGTGAGCATTATTATGCACATATTATGGAGAGAAAACAGAATGGGAGAGAAGCGAAGTAACTTCCCCAAATCACAGCTAGTAAATAAATAATTAAGCTAGGGTCTTAACCTAATACTTCTCAGTTCAAAGTCATGGTCTTGCATTTCAGATAATTTTATTTATAAAACCAAACAGTATCCAGTGTGGTTTAGAATAGCTCCTAAAATTGTATGGTATATGAACTCATTAGATTATCTGATGAAAACTTGCTTATAACCACCACCAAAAACAAAAACAAAAAGCCAACAGACATATGGATAAATTTTGTATATTCTTTCAAGGTGTTCACTGACCTGGAAATGCAAGCTGGTGCAGCCACTCTGGAAAATAGCATGGAGGTTCCTCAAAAAGTTGAAAATAGAGCTACCCAAGGACCCAGCAATTACACTACTGGGTATTTACCCCAAAGATAAAAATGGAGTGATCCGAAGGGGCACCTGCACCCCAATGTTTATAGCAACAATGTCCACAGCAGCCAAACTATGGAAAGAGCCCAGATGTCGATCAACAGATGAATGGGTAAAGAAGATGTGGTGTATATAGACAATGGCATACTACTCAGCCATCAAAAATGAAATCTTGCCATTTGCAACAACAATTGGATGGAACTAGAGAGTATTATGCTAAGTGAAATAAGTCAGTCAGAGAAAGACAATTATCAGATGATCTCACTCATATGTGGAATTTAAGAAACAAAACAGAGGATCATAGGGAAAGAGAGGAAAAAATGTAACAAGACAAAACCAGAGAGGGAGACAAACCATAAGAGACTCTTTTTTTTTTTTTTAAGATTTTATTTATTTATTTGACAGAGATAGAGACAGCCAGCGAGAGAGGGAACACAAGCAGGGGGAGTGGGAGAGAAAGAAGCAGGCTCATAGCAGAGGAGCCCGATGTGGGGCTCGATGTGGGGCTCGATCCCATAATGCCGGGATCACACCCTGAGCCAAAGGCAGACGCTTAACCACTGTGCCACCCAGGCACCCGCCATAAGAGACTCTTAATCATAGGAAACAAACTGAGGGTTGCCAGAGGGGAGGGGAGGGGGTAACTGGGTGATGGGCATTAAGGAGGGCACGTGATGTAATGAGCACTGGGTATTATTTAAGACTGACAAACCACTGACCTCTACCTCTGAAACCAAGAATACATTATATATTAATTAATTGAATTTAAATTAAAAAAAAAAAAAGATGTTACTGACCTAAGTTCTTGGGTGCCCATGAACCACTGAAAAAAATCCTTGACTTTCATAAAGTAATAAATTAAATCAAAATTGGTGTTAAGCAAACATAAGGTATTTTGGGGAGATATTTTACTTCTTGATGTTATTTTTTATAGGACTCTTAATCTTTTAGTGGACTTAAATGAGGCCATCAGAGGCAGACATCTGGTCAGAGTTGTCATGACTCTGGGCCAGCATGCCAGTTTCAAGAAGTTACATTTCTGGATCTAAGATCACTGCAGTGCGTTCTGGAAGGACTTCTGAGTGCACAAGCAACTCTGATAGCTGGTCTCAAGAAGATTTACCTTCATCTCTTTTAGCCGACAGTTATGAAAGTTATTCATTCATTCCCTCAATTATTTAAAGAATTATGTATTTTATGCCTACTCCTCCAACATATGGAAAGGTAAGCTCAACAGTTCTGGGCTTCACCTCAAAGGAGGTAAGATCTTAGTGGGGAAGGAGGAGGAGATGGAAATCAATTACATGATCACCAAGAGAAAGAAAATGTCATAGCTATGATAAATGCTGCAAAAATAAGATTTAGGAGAACATATGCAAGAGGGAAGTCAGAGAAGGAGAGACTTGAGTTGCAAAGAAAAGGAAGAATTAGGTAGGAAAGAGAGGTAGAGCATAGAGAGAGCCAGGCAGTGGAAACCAGGCAGAGCGCATAGGACTGAAGGAAAGGCAGCATGGCTAGAGCAGAAAGGACACACACAAGCAGATGAGAAATGAGGCTGGAAACGCATAGGGCTAAACGATGACAGGCTTTTATCCGCCATGTTGGGGTGTTTTAATTTTATACTAAGAGCAGCCACAGTATATGTGGGAGTTAACGTGAACACATAATCATTATGAAAAATGACTAACCAAGACAGAAAGTATGAAATTTCAGATTTATTTTCCTAAGTTATTTATTGTTTTATTTTTGGAAAATAGATTTAAAAATAAAAAAAAAAAAAGATTTTAAGCAACATAACCAGAGGTCAGAAAGCATAGATGTAAGAAATAATCAAAGGGAATTGGTATCAAGTTTTAGGGGGAAAATTCCCCAAATTGAGAGAGCCTATTTCTATCTCCCAGGGAGGTATCCTTCAAAAACGACTCCTTTTCAAGATGTTTTTAGAGTGATCTTTGGCAGAAAAAACAGTAGATACATCCATTCCCTCTGCTTAATTATAGAGCAGTAAGGAACATCCTATCCTCTTTCTCTCTTTACTTAATGGGTGAACTCACTGATGTGTTCCTGAGCATTCATTTGTGCTAATGGGGAATTCTCTTTGGAAATTTAAACTCTCCATTCCGTTTCTTACTGGATGTTCCTAACTGTTGATGTAAGAGAATTTGGAGGTCAAGTCTTTTGAGGGTTTTTTTTTTGTTTCTTTTGTTTTTGTTTTTTGCTTTGTTTTGTTTTTGATTTTGAGCTCCAAGAGGGGTTATCTAAGATGCCTTAATGGACCTTTGCAGTCTCCTCAAACTCAGTCAAAAGTTGAATCAGTTTCTTCATAGTGTAAACTTAACAAAGAACTCCTAAGATTCTGCATTGGGCATAAATTAACAAGTGAATTCAATCCAGAGATGCTTTCTCTCTGGGGAAAGCAGTATTGACTCAATGGATCAAATTGTTATTGTAAAAAATAAAATCTGTGTTCGTGTAAGTGCAGAGAACAGGCTGGTATTTAAGTGACTGACCATGCACAGAAGGAAAGGAGCATGGAGTTTGGGGTGACAAAGTCTGTAAGCATGTCCTAAATCTGCCATTAACCACATGTGGACCTTTGTTAAGTGACTTGACTATTCTAGTTTATATTTCATTCTTTTATTTTTCTTTTAACTATTACCTTTTTTTTTTTTTTTTTAGATTTTATTTATTTATTTGACAAAGACAAAGAGAGCACAAGCAGGGGACGGAGAAGCAGGCTCCCCGCTGAGCAGGGAGCCCAACGCGGGGCCCCATCCCAGGACCCTGGGATCATCACCTGAGCCAAAGGCAGACACTTAACTGACTGAGCCACCCAGCCAGGAGCCCCTTTTAACTGTTACTTTTAAAGTAATTTTATTTTTCTAGAAAAGTTACAAGAATAGAACAAATAATTCCTACTTATCCATCATCCAGATTTCCCAAATATGAACATTTTATCTTATTTAGTTTATCCTATTATATATATTACTTTATATATTATATATATAATATATATATTTTATATATAATCTTTGGTGGATCGTTTGAGAGGAAGTTGTAGACCATGATGATCTTTACCTATAAATACTTCAGTGTATGTTTCCTAATAATGATATCCATTTACATATCTGCAGCATAAGTTTCAAAATCAGAAATTAACATTGATATAATACCATTATCTAATAAACAGGGCTTACTCCGACTGTTAATTGTCCCTATAATGTCCTTTTAGAAACTTTCTTACTTTATTTTGGTAAAAACACTTGACCATGAGATCTGTTCTCTTAACCAATCTTTTTTAAGTAAACCCTACCACCAACGTGGGCTGGAACTCACCACTCCGAGATCAAGAGTCACACACTCTACTGACTGAACCAGCCAGATGCCCCTATCTTAACCAGTTTTTAAGTGTACCATACATTACTGTTGACTGTAGGTACAATGTTTTACAGCAGATCTTCAGAGTTTATTCGTCTTGTTTGACTGAAACTTTATGCCCCATTTCCCGTTCCCCCCAACCCCTGGTAACCACCATTCCACTCTGACTCTATGAATTTGACTATAGCAGGCACCTCAAAAAGTGGAATCATGCAGTATTTGTCTTTTTGTGACTACCTTATTTTATTTAGCATAATGTTATCAAAGTTCATCCATGTTTTTACATATTGTAAGATGTCCTTCTTTTTAAAGGCTGAATAGTATTCCAGTATATGCCCATATCACATTTTCTTTATCTATTGATCTGTCAGTGGACACTTAGGTATTTCTCACGTATTAGCTCTCGTGAGTAGTTTTGCAGTGATGATCAAAAGAGTGCTAATGTCTCTTCTGGGTCCATATTTCAGTTATTTTAGACAAATACCCAGAATGGGGTTGTGGGATTATATACTAGTTCTATTTTTAATTTTTTGAGGAAGCTCCATTCTGTTTTCTAGCTCATGCACCATTTGGCATTCCAGCCAACAGTGTGCAAGAGTTGCAATTTATCCACATCCTTACCAGTACTTGTCTTTTATATTTTTGATAGTAGCCATCTCGACAGGTGTGAATGAAAATATCTCATTGCAGTTTTAATTTGCATTTCCCTCATCATTAGTGATGTTGAGCATCTTTCATATACCTGGTGACTATTTGTATGTTTTCATCAGAGAAATACCTATTCAAGTCCTTAGCCCATTTTTAAATCTGGTGGTGAGTTCTTTTTTTTAATTGAGTTGTAGGAATTCCTTATATATTTTGGAGATTAATCCTTTGTCAGATACATGGTTTGCAAATATTTTCTCCCATTGTGTTAAGTTGCGTTTTCAACCTACCAAGAGATTGTTTCCACTCATTTTTTTCTTTCTTCTATGCAGAAGACTTTTACTTTGATGTAGTCCCACTTGCTTATTTTTCTTTTTGTTGCCTATGGTTTTGGTGTCATGTTCATAAAATCATTGCTAAGACCAATGTCATGAAGCTTTTGCACTATGTTTTTATCTAAGCTTTTACAGTCTCAGGTCTTACATTTAAGTCTTTAATTCATTTTGAGTTGATTTGTGTTATGTAAGATAAGAATCCAATTTTATTCTTTTGCATGTGAATATCCAGTTTTCCCAGCACTATTTATTGAAGATACTATCCTTTCTCCACTACTACTCTTGGCACCCTTGTCAAAGATCAGTACCATATATGCATGGATTTATTTCTGGGCTCAGTATTCTGTTCCATTGGTTATACGTCTGTCTTTATGCCAGTACCATATTGTTTCAGTTACGGTGGCTTTGTGATATGTTTTGAGATCAGGAAGTGTGATGCCTTCAGCTTTGTTCTTCTCAAGATTGATTTGACTATAAGTGGTCTTTTGTGGTTCAATATGAATCTTAAAATAATTTTTCTATTTCTGTAAAACATACCATTGGGATTTTCATAGGGATTGCATTGATCTTTTTTTTTTTTTTAAAGATTTTATTTATTTATTTGACAGAGAGAGAGACAGCCAGTGAGAGAGGGAACACAAGCAGGGGGAGTGGGAGAGGAAGAAGCAGGCTCACAGCAGAGGAGCCTGATGTGGGGCTCGATCCCATAATGCCGGGTTCACGCCCTGAGCCAAAGGCAGATGCTTAACGACTGCGCCACCCAGGCGCCCCTGCATTAATCTTTAGATTGATCTGGATAGCATGGACATTTTAACAGTGTTAAATCTGCCAATCCATGAACATGGGACGTCTTTCTCTTTGTGTCTTTTTTAATGTCTTTCATCCGTGTTTTATAATTTTCTGTATACAAGTCTTCCTTCCACTTCTTAGTTAAGTTTATTCCTAGGTATTTAACTCTCTTTGGTGCTATTACAAATGGGATTGTTCTCCTAATTTCCTTTTCAGATAGCCCATTGTTAGTGTGTAGAAACATAACTATTGTGTGTTAATTTCGTATTCTGCAACTATACTGAATTTATCCATTAATTCTAACAGTGTGTGTGTTTTTGTTGTTGTATTTACAGTCTTGAGGTCTTTTATTTTCTTTACATTTATCATGCCATGAATTCATAGAGAATGGGTTCCGGCAGTTCGGGGTCCTTTCCGTTGGTTCTCACAAAATGTGCTTCTCTGGATGGGGCAGGCTGGCACTTCAGTTGAACCCAGGTACCTTTCTCTTTGGCTTCCTTTTTCTGATCATTTTCCTTCACAAGCTTCAGGAAGCTATCTCGGCTCTTTGAGTGTTTAATATGCTCAGTGCATATGTTAATTCTCTTGGCGAGAATCTTGCCCTTAACTTGTTTGTTTACAACAATGCCAGCAGCATGCTGGGTAACATTGTAGACTCTTCCAGTTTTGCCATGGTAACATTTGTGGGGCATTCCTTTTTGAACAGTGCCCATTCCCTTGATGTCCACAATATCACCTTTCTTGTAGATTTGCATGTATGTGGCCAAAGGAACAACCCCATGTTTTCGAAAAGGCCTAAAGAACATATAGCAGGTACGTCTCCTCTTTCCCTTTGTGTTGGTCATTTTGGCAAATTACTGGAAAATGGTGGTTCTGGCCAAAAGGCTCTAACAGTATTTTAATGAAGTCTTTAGGGTTTTCTCTGTATAAGATCATGTTGTCTGCAAACATGGACAATTCTTCTTTTTCTTATTTTCTGGATGCCTTATTACTTACTTTTTGGATGCCTCGTATTTCTTTTTCTTGCGTAATTGCTCTGGCTAGAATTTCTAGTACTATGTTGAATGGAATTGGTCAGAATGGGCATCCTTGCCTTGTTCTTACTCTTAGAGGAAAAGGTTTCAGTTCTTCACTGTGGAGTATGATATTACCTGTGGGCTTTCCATATATGGCCTTTTTTATATTGAGGTGCTTTCCTTCTATTCCTAGTTTGCTGGGAGCTTTTATCATGAAAAGGTGTTGAATTTTGTGAGATGCTTTTTCTGCGTCTTTTGAGATGATCATATGATTTTTATCCTTCATTTTACTAATGGTATGTATCACATTGATTTGTGGGTGTTGAGCCATCCTTGCATTCGAGGAATGAATTCCATTTGGTCATGATGTATAGTCCTTTTAATGTATTGTTGGATTCAGTTTGTAGATTTTGTTGAAAATTTATGCATCTATATTCATTGGGGATATTGGCCTTTTTTTTGTGATGTATTTGTCTGGTTTTGATATTGGGGAAATGCTGACCTCATAAAATGAGTTTAGAAATATTTCCTACTCTTCAGCTTTTGGAATAGTTTGAGAAGGATTTACATTAATTGTATTTTAAATGTTCGATAGGATTCACCTGTGAAGCCATCTGGTCCTCGGCTTTATTTTGTTGGGAGACTTTTCATTCAATCTCCATAATGATTATTGGTCTGTTCGGACTTTCTGTTTTTTCATTATTTAGTCTTGGCAGGTTGTATGGGTCTAAGAATTTACCCACCTCTAGGTTGTCCAGTTGGTGGCATTAATTGTTCGCAGTCAGCTCTGATGATCCTCTTTGTCTCTGTGGTACCAGTTGTCACAAGTCGTCTTTCATTTCTGATTTTATTTGAATCTTCTCTCCTTTTTTACTCATTAGTGTAGCTAGTGTTCATCAGTATTTATCTTTTCAAAACCAATTCTTAGTTCTGTTGTTTTCCTAGTTCTCTATTTCATTTATTTCTGCTCTTTTTTTTTTTTTATTACTGTTTTCTTCCTTCTGCTAACTTTGGGCTTATTTTGTCTTTCTTTTTTCTGATTCCTTGGGGTGTAAAGTTAAATTGTTTATTTTAAGTCTGTCTTCTTTTTTAATGTAAGCATTTGTTGCCATGAACTTCTACTCAGTACCACTTTTGCCACATCCTGTAAGTTTGGGTATCTTGTGTTTTTGTTTTTGTTTCTCAAGTTTTTTTTCTAATTTCTGTTTTGATATTTTCTTTAACTCAATGGTTTTTCAGTAGTGTGTTGTTTAATTTCTACATGTTTGTGAATTTTCCAGTTTTCCTTCTGCATTAGATTTCTAATTCCATTTCATGGTAGTGAGAAAGTACTTGGTATGAATTCAATCTTCTTAAATTTGTTAGGACTGGTTTTGTGACTTAAGATATGATCTATCCTGGAGAAAAATCCATGTGTACTTCAGAAGAATGTATTCTGATGCTGTTGAGTGAAGTATTTTTTATATGACTTCTAAGTGTACTATAGTGTTATTCAAGACCTTTGTTTCCTTATTGATATACTTTGATTGATATACTTTCTGGATGTTCTGTCCATTATTGAAAGGGAGGTATTGAAGTCCCAAGCTATTATTGTATTGCTATCTATTTCTTTCTTCAGTTCTGCCAATGTTTCCTTTATGTATTTAGATACTTTGATCTTGGGTGCATATATAATTATTATATCATCCTTGTGGATTGATCCTTTTATCATTATAGAATGTCCTTCTCTGTCTTGTGAGATTTTTTACTTAAAGTTTCTCTCTCTCTCTCTAATATTATATTAAATATAATACTTATTCTGATATAAGTATTGCCATCCTTGCTGTCTTTTGGTTACCATTTGCATGGAGTATCTTTTTTCCTCCCTTCACTTGCAGCCTATGTGTGCCTTCACATCTAAAGCCAGTTTCTTGTGGACAGCATATAGTTGCGGGGTTTTTTGTGCTTTTTGTTTGTTTGGAGAAAGAGAGTGGGGGAGGGGCAGGGGAGAGAGAATCCTAGACAGGCTCCACGCTCAGCATGGAGTCCAACACAGGGCTTGATCTCATGACCCTTAGATGCATGACCTGAGCTGAAATCAAAAGTTGGATGCTTAACCAACCAAGCCACCCAGGCGTCCCAGTTGGGTGTTGTTTTTTATCCATTGAATCTGTCTGTATTTTTTTGGGGGGGGTGGAGTTTAAACCATCTACATTGAAATTAATTGTTGGAGCTGGGCAAAGTCGCTAGGGGGAGGTCTGTGCAAGTGTGGAGCGAGCTTGGGCTGGCGGGTCCGCTTCGCTTGGGGGCTGTAGGGTTGCCCTCTTACCCTGTTATTTCTAATCACAAAATCTTATAGGCATTTAAGAAAAAAAAAGTTACTGAATTAAACAAAAGAAAAAGTAATTGTTGCTAAAGAAAGTTTTACTATTGCCATTTTGTTTGTGGTTCCCTATTAATCTTGCAATCATTTGGTCTCTCTTATTCTCTCTTGCTGCCTTCCTTTTATGTTTTGTTGCTTTTTAAAATTGATTAAAATCGATGTGCTTTTATTCCTTTCTCTTTTTCTTTTGTGTCACTTCTCTAGCTATTTTTGTGTGTGTGTATGTGTGGTTATCTTGGGGCTTATATAAAATATCTTACAGTTAAGAGTCTGTTTTAAGCTAAAAACAACGTACATTCAATTGCATACAAAAACTCTACACTAACTTTGCCCACACACCTTTTTTTAAAGATTTCTTTTTTATTTTCAAGTAATCTCTACACCCAGTGTAGGGCCAGAGCTCATGACCCTGAGATTGAGAGTCTCATGCTTTTCCAAGTGAGGCAGCCAAGAGCTCCTCCCACACACTTCATGTAATTCTTGTTACAATTTACATCTATTCATGTTGTGAATCTTTTAAACATATTTTTGTTATAGTTATTTTTGATACTTTTGCCTTTTAACTGTTATGGTAGAATTAAAAATGATTTGTTTCCCATCATTACAGTCATACAGTATTCTGTATTTGCCTATATATGTGCTTTTACCTGTGAGTTTCATACTTCCTTATGTTGTTATGTTGCTACTTAGTATCCTTTTATTTCAGCATCAAGAGCTGTCTTTAGCATTTCTCGTAAGGCATGTCTAATGGCAATGAACTCCTTCAGTTTTTGTTTATCTTGGAAAATATTTCTTCATTTTTGAAGGGGAGTTTTGCTAGGGATAGTAGTTTTTGTTGGTAGCATTTTTCTTTCTGCACTTTGAATATATCATCCCATTCCCTTCCTATCTGCAAGGTTTCTACTGAAAAATATGTTGAGTCTTATGGGGGCACTCTTCTCTTTCTGCTTTCAGAATTCTTTGTCCCTGATTTTCAACAATTTAATTATGTGTCTAGGTGTAGATTTCTTTAAGTTTCTCTTATTTTCTGTCCTTGGGGCTTCTCGGATCTGGATGTCCCTTTCCTTATCCAGATTTGGAAGTTTTCAGCCATTATTTGTTTGAATCTGTCCTTTCTCCCTCCTCCTCCTTGTGTTCCCATAATGTGTGTATTGTTCTGCTTGAATGGTGTACCATGATTTTCTTTTCTTTTTTTTTAAAAGATTCCATTTCTTTATTCGACAGAGATAGAGACAGCCAGCGAGAGAGGGAACACAAGCAGGGGGAGTGGGAGAGGAAGAAGCAGGCTCATAGCGGAGGAGCCTGATGTGGGGCTCGATTCCATAATGCTGGGATCACGCCCTGAGCCGAAGGCAGACGCTTAACTGCTGTGCCACCCAGGTGCCTCGTACCTTGATTTTCTTAAGCTTTCTTCATTCTTTTTCATTCTTTTTTCTTTTTGTATCTCTGATTCATTTCCAGTGACCTGTTTTCAAGTTATATTATCCTTTCTTCTGCTTGATCCAGCTGCTGTTGAACCTTTCTAGTGAATTTTTCGGTCCACTTAATTGTGTTCTTCAAGTCTATGATTTATGTTTGGTACTTTCTAACATTTTCTGTCTCTCTGTTAAAATGCTCACTTTCATGCATTGTTCTCTTACCTCTGTGAGCATCATTATTAGAGTATTTCCAATTCTTTGACAGGAAGACCACGTAATTCCACTTCATTCGTGTCAGTTACTGGAGGTTTACTGTCCCTTTGTTTGGGACATCTTTATTTGGTTCTGCATTTTCCTTGACTCTCTGAGTTGGTATTTGCACATTAGATAAAGCATGAACCTCTCTCAGTCTTCATGGACTAATGTGGGAGAAGCTCAGCCAGAGATTCTGGGTGCCTCTACCAACTCTTTCCTTCCCCAGGGACAGTAGGCAGTTTGGTTTTTGTCTGCTTGCTCTGTGCTGGGGGTGGGCGGGAGTTATTGCTTCTACCAGCCCAAGTGTCTGTGTTCATTCTCCTGTGGGTGCTAGACTGTACCAGGTCCATCAGAGTAATAGGACTGGTGACATAGGTGCTAGTTATATGGGAAGCCCAGAAAAGTTGGGATTCTGGACACATGAATCACTCTTTTCCTCTCCAGGGGAACGTGAGACCTAGGATTTTAGCTGCTGCCTCAGTTCTCCCCCAGATGGATAAACTGCCAGACGTGTCACAGCTCCAAGCATGGCAAGACAGAAACCATTTCTCTGAGGAGCCCCATTGGAGAAATTAGGGTTCCAAATGCACAAATCAACCTTTCCTCCCCTTTTGTGAAGCTGGGAGTTAGGAGGTGTTTTCCTGATGGTTTGGCACTAAGCCAGGGGCAGGGTCTCTGATGAGGGGATATTCTGAATCTCCCTACCACCTTCACTGAGTTTCCTGGGGTGCAGGACGATTGCTAGTTCTGATTTCTCAGAAAGGGAATTTGCCCAGGAATTATTGCTGAACAGTGCACTTGTGGTGGGAAGGAGGCTCCCGGGCTTCTTCCTCTGCGGTGCTGCTGATGCTAGTCTCCGTCCCCCGTAATGCTTTTTAGCAGAAGAACGTCTTTGATTATGTGCGGAATGCAGCTGTCATTCTCTGGCGTCTCCTTTCATCTGTAGGCTTTCTTTTCTTTTTATGACATTGGCACTTTTGGAAAGTACAGAGCAGTTATTTTGTAAAATATTCCATGATTTGGGTTAGTCTGCTATCTCCTCACAATTAATTCAGGCTGTGTATTTTGGGTGGGAATATAAGACAACTGATAGTGTGTCTTTTTCAGTTCATGTCAGTGGACATATGTCAGTTGTCCCGTTACTGGTGATGTTAATTTTGATCATTTGCTTATGATGATGTCTGCCAGGCTTCTCCGTAACTCCTTTATTATTATTATTAGTTTTATTATTATCATCGTTATTATTAATTATTATCGTCATTATTATTATTGCAGTTAGTAAGTTCCTTGAGAGGAGCTACTTTAAGACTATGTAAACATCCTGTTCTCCTTCGACTTTTACCTATTGAATTTATCACTCATTGATGATCCTTGTCTAAATGAATTATTAACGTAATGATTTCCAAGTGCCGATTTTCTAAATCCTTCATTCTTTCTACATTTATCATTTGAGTTCTTATTAGAAGAAGAGTAGTTCTTCTTCACTGACTTACTTGTATGGACTCATTCACAGGTGGGTTTTGTATCCAGTAAGTTATAACCCATTACTCTCAGTATTTATTTTGGTATCCCTTCATCTGAAGCACTGTTCAGAGTTCCCTGTAGGAAACAGGAAGCACTCGACATGTTTTAAGCGGGAAGGATTTAAAAACAGGAAACTGGGTTTAGTATGAAATAAGTGATTGAGAAACACACTTGAGCCCAGACCCTCAAGTGTGACTCCAGAAAATATCTATAGGACTGTGTTCGTGCTTTCCCCGACCTAGAAGGGATCTAATGTATAGAGCTAACGTACAAGGCAAGCTAGTAGTAACAGTGCGGAGACCCCAACAGGCCGCTCTCCCTGCAGTCTGGGGCAGCCAGGTTAGGGTTCGGAAACTGCTTTCTCTGTAACTCTGCCGTTACCTTCTCCTGGTTACAGAGGGAACTTGTAACACTGCGATGTGGGGGTTCATGGAGAGCATGAAATCAGCCGTAATACCTAGCTTGCTAAAATGTAACGCGGAGGCCGCTGGGGGCGAGGGACGGTTTCCGGGGAGGGCATAGGCCTTTG
The DNA here is from genome assembly GCF_023065955.2 of Ursus arctos. Lineage (NCBI taxonomy): Eukaryota > Metazoa > Chordata > Mammalia > Carnivora > Ursidae > Ursus > Ursus arctos. The sequence goes on from NW_026622997.1 coordinate 948,711, forward strand.
CAATGCCCAGGCCTGCAGGAGTTCCTGTCCCTGAAGCTTTCTTAGCCCAAACAGCCGCCCTGTGGTGCAAGAGAGGTAGGCATTGTCCCCTAGGCTATGTTTAGCGTAACTCATAGAACACGCAGATGAGCATATCGTATATTTCCCGTAAATCCGTTGTCACACATCCCATGCTTGAGAAACAATGATAAGGATTTGTGATTTTCCTGAAGGACCAATAAAGGCGGGAGCAAAGAAGAGCGAAGGGTCTTCATCTCTGAGCGTGGACCCCCTTGCCTTCCCCTCTCTTTTACATCAGAGTCTGGAATCATCTTGTATCCGTTGGGTCGACAGGGGGAATGCTGGCCGTTCCCAGCACTGCTGCAGAGAAAGCACACGTCCACAGTCTTGCTTGGCCCACAGGGAATTGCCAACATCAGCAGGATAATATCCTGTTTTGTAAATCTCAGGAAAGTGTGCCTTGTAATTGTTTTAATACCCATTGTATCAAGATCCTTAGGTAAAACAGGCTCTGGGAAATAGACGTCTAGCTTTCCAGGCCCTCCAGTAGAGAATGTCAGCAGGAAGAGTGGATGCTGGCTGCCAGTGCACACCCAAGGAGTGTAAACTCTTCTTTTATCCCTGGCGTGTGAAGAGAGTAACAGTAACATGTGTTATTTTTAGAAATTGCTTCCTGGGTAGCATTTAGAATTGCGTGAGTTTTCCTGGGCTGTCCCTCAGACGGAATGGCTGAAACAATGGTCTCACCATGGTTCTTTTTTTTTTTTTTTTTAAGATTTTATTTATTTATTTGACAGAGATAGAAACAGCTAGCGAGAGAGGGAACACAAGCAGGAGGAGTGGGAGAGGAAGAAGCAGGGTCACAGCAGAGGAGCCTGATGTGGGGCTCGATCCCACAACGCCGGGATCATGCCCTGAGCCAAAGGCAGACACTTAACCGCTGTGCCACCCAGGCGCCCCTCACCACGGTTCTTGAGGGTGGCAGTCTGCAGTCGGTCTTGGCTGGGTCGTCGCTAAAGGCTTGTCTGCTTGGCTCGTGGGTGGCCAGCTGGATGGCCAACGTCTTCCAGTGTCTGTGTGTCCTCTCTCCTTAGGGCGTCTGTGTGGTAATCTCTTCTTACAAGGACCCCAGTTATGCTGGATTAAGGCCCACCCTCATGAGCTAACTAACCTAATTTCATCTTTAAAGAGTCTGTCTCTAAGCACAGTCACACTCTGAGGTGCTGGAGGTTAGGACTTCAGCGTTTGAATTTTGGAGGGATACAGTTCAGTGCATAACAAGGATTAAGCACATGTGGGATTTTCTTCAAGTTTTTTTCATTTGTTCAATTACTCGGTATCTTACTAATTACTTACCCTTCCTCCCTTCCTTCCTTCCTCCCTCCCTCCCTCCCTCCCTCCCTCCCTCCCTCCCTTCTTTCCTCCCTTCGTTCCTTTCCTTCTTTCCTTCCTCAGAAACTTTCAATAGGGATTTGAGCTAAAATGTCCAATGATTCCAATAAAATATTATAAAACTGGAAAAGTAGATTTACATTTCAGTGCACAACTTAAAGCTTCAGTGACTGAAATGTCACTTGGAGTTTCTGTGATATTGTGGTTCGTAGTAAGGAATAGATATCTGATCCTCGTCCCTATTCCCGGCACAGAGTTCCTAAAACCCTTACAGAGTCTGGGGTTTGTTTGTTTGTTTGCTTGTTTTTTAAATCTTCTTTTCCTAAAGATTTATTTATTTTTTTTAGAGAGAGAGTGTGAGTACAGAGTCCCACACAGGGCTTGATCCCATGACCCTGAGATGGTGATGTCCTGAGCTGAAATCAAGAGTTGGATGCTTAACTGACTGACCCACCCAGGTGCCCCCCTTTATAAATTTTTAAGTGATTAAAGCACTAGGAGTGTCTTTGTTCTAATGAGGCATCTCTGGTGGCTCCTGGATGGGGCTTTGTCACCAGAAAGACTAAATTTAGATTAGAATCTTGGAATTTTCAGCACCCCTGCTTCCCACCGCCCATTCTCTAGACAGGACAGAGGGGCTGGAAATTGAGTTAATAATTGATCATACCTACATGAGGAAGCCTCCATAAAATCCCCAAAATACGGGGTTTGGGGGAGTTTCCAGGTTGGTGACCACATCCACTCAGAGAGGGTGACACACGCCCCAACTCTAGGGGGACAGATGCTCCCGTGCTCGGGATTCCCCCAGACCTTGCTCGCCCTGTGTATGTCTGCATCTGGCTGTTCATCTTTGTCCATTATCACATCCTTTAACTGGTAAATGTGTTTCCCTGAGTTCTGTGAGCCGTTCTAACAAATTATCGGGAGGTCACGAAAACCTGTGATTTGTAGTGAAGTCAGACAAGCTGTGGGTAACCTGGGGACCCACAGTATTTGTATCTGGCGTCTGAAGTAAGAGACAGTCTCGTGGGATCTAACACCATCTCCAGTTAGGGTCAGAACTGAGTTAAACTGTAGGACACCAGCTGGTGTCACAGAACTGCTTAATATGGGAAAACCCCACCCACACCTGGTATCAGAAGTGTTGTGAGTGCGGTCGTCGTGTGAGAGTACAGGAGAAACCCAGAACCGGACGAAGGTGTTCTTAGAGTTCCCGGTCGACAAGACAGTAAAACACTGTGACCGTGTAACTCACAGACTCAGAGAAAAAACATCTCTTCTCTGCACCTGAGGTTTGAGACATAATTGTCAATTCTTTGTCTTTTTCTTTCTTTCTTTCTTTCCGTCAGCCAGTCTGTCTTTAACTGGAACTATAAACTTGCCTGAGTGCTCTTGGCAGTGGAAGCAGAGTGTATTTTTTTTTTTTTAGCAGCATATTTGACTTTCCAACTAGATTGAAATCTGATTTACTTGTTTAAAGTTTAAATTGCTTGGAAATACCAAAGTGCTAAAAACCAAATATGTCCGGTTCAAGATGTGGCATTTCAAAAAAGTATGAGACAGCAAAAGGCTGGAGATGCCGGGGATTGAACCCGGGGCCTCATACATGCAAAGCATGTGCTCTACCACTGAGCTACATCCCCAGGGCCGTGGGGAGTGTGTGGTGAAAGAATACCATTCTTTAGGAATAGACGTCCACTTTCCCCTAAAATGTATTTTGTTATGCTCTGATGTGCAAGAACAGTAGGAATTTTACTGGTCTGAATGTTGGAGAAGGTGTGTCTAAATCAGCCTCACTACAGGCTTTAGCTTCATTTGAATCTGCCCAGGCTCAGCTCAGAACAGAGCAGGGGCAAAACTGGCTTGTATGCCAGCAACCGCCGTGAATGTGAGTCATTCAGATCAAGAGCCTCTTGGACAGGCCGGCATCAGAGAAACACAGAACCGCAGATGGCCACAGAGGACACTAGAAATGCTCCGATGTATATGGTAGGGAATCCAGGTGTAGCCGGAGCCACTCCAGCCAGGTAAAGCACTGCGGCAGACCCCTCTTGCAAGGTGCGTGAAATCTCCGGTTGCAGGCTTGGCGTTGTCCACAGTCTCAGCCTGGCCCTGGAAGGGAAAGCCCCCTCCGTGGATCGGGTGACTAACTTGTATCCTGTGGAGTAAAAGTTTAGAAACACGTTTTAGTGTCAGGCATTTGTTCTCCAAGTGTGGTCTTTGGACCACCCAGCATCGGCATCACCTGAGATCTTGCTAAAAATACAAATTCTTGGGCCCCACCACTGAGGATGAGTCAGGAACTCTGGGTGTGGGGGTCCAGCATGTGTGTTCTGATAAGACCCTGAGGGGACGCTAGTACTAACACTCAGGACACATTACTACGGCAGTAAGGCATTTCCAGCGTTCGAGGATCAAATAATTTAACACATTAGGCCTGAATTTTTCGAACTATTTAAGTGCATGAGGGAAATCTAATTTTTGAATTTAGTTTTTTAATATACTGTGAAAATAGCATATGAATATTTAAAATGTTAACTTTTTAGGTTTTTATTTAAGACAGCACAAAGGGGGGGGGGCAGCAGAGGGAGAAGCAGGCTCCCCGCTGAGCAAGGAGCCCCTTTGCAGGGCTCAATTCCTGGACCCCAGGATCAGGACCCGAGCTGAAGGCGGACGCTTAACCGACTGAGCCACCCAGGAGCCTCCTAAAATGTTAACTTTTACAACTTAATTGTGCACGAACGTAGAAAGAGCAGCGGATACTTCTCTTGATATTCGGAAGCCCTTGAACATGAGATATTCTGTCCATGAGCCACTCAAAGAGAAGAGGATAAAGATGGGTAAAACCAGACTCAGAACCGCGGAACGCGAAGTAAAGCGCGCCTGCAGATAGCGGTCCCGCGGCCGGACCCAGCTGGACAAGCCGGCCGGTGGGCGAGCGCCTGCGTCGCCGTCACGTCGGAGGGCCGAGGCGGGGACGGAAGAGCCCCGCCGGCCCGGACGCCCTCGGCCTTCAGGCGCCAGCAGCCGCGCAGGGGGCACGGGCCAAGGAAGTTCATGGGCAAAATTACAAACGTTCCTGGTTGGTGCGGAACAGTGCAGCCCCTGGCGCGCGTCACGAAGGGGTTGAGGGGAGCGAAGACGAGCCGTTGGACGGTGTGTCCGCGGGCTGAGCGGCGTCGGACGGCTTGTAGACCCCGCGGGGCTCGGACTCCGCGGGCTGATTCTCAAGGGTTTGGTAACGACCGTTGGGGGTCACGCAGGGGCCCCTTCCTTACCTCCACGCACCAGAGCGGCCGCCCCGCCGCTGAGAACTGCCGGGGCGCTACTCACGGGTCGGAGCGCAGCTGCCCGCGCGTCCCTTGGTGGCGTCGGGCCCGGGCCGCTCCCCGCGCCGCAGCCCCTGCGCGGGTGGACGCGGGCCGTTCTGGCGCCCGTCGCCCTCCTCACACGCGACGGCCGGCGTCCCAGGCTCCCTGTCCCGCACCGACGCAGATGCGTGAGCGGGGCGGTGCTGGGGGCCCTCCCGGGTCTGCGAAGGGGCAGGTACCCGCGAACCCGCTCACCAGCTTCGGGTCACCGCCAAGCGGATTTCCGCCGGAAAAACAAGGACGACGGCGACGACGACTCTCTCATCCTCAGCCTCACGCACCGGAACGCACCACCGGCAGGAGATTTTAGCTCGGGAGTAAGCGCAGCGATCTGGGTAGGAAAGGAGCGCGTTGTCACCGTCCCCACAAGGCATCCTTAGTCGTGCGGGCGGCATGTCAGAGACGAGCCTGTGCCCTGAGAGAGCAAACCAGGTGAGGACTCTCACCGGCAGGTGCAAGGGGAGGAGACACGCGGGCCAGTGGCCCGGGATCGAAGGAGCCTCACCCGGGAAGGCCCCGGGAGAACGTTTGGGGCCTCTGCGAACGCACGGCCCGGAGGCGGCCTCAGGCGCAGGGCTAGAGAGGGATCCTCCCCGGGCCGGATGGGGGTGAGGGGTCCTCAAGCACCAACCCAAACCTCGCTGCTTGGGAGCAACCCTCGCCACACTTACCAAGACGCTGCCCGATGCCTGAGCCCAGCGACCTCGAGCTCGCGACCCCGGGAGACCTCTGTGCGGACTGGCAGGCGACTTGCCCCAAGGACCAGGCGGGGAACAGGACTGAGGAGGGTGAGAATCAGGGTGGGAGGCGGTGGCTCCACTGGACGAAAGACTACACTCCAAGGCACGCTCCGCATCCGCAGGTGTTCTTCCCACCACGGGAGAAAAGCGACCCCACAGCCGGGGAGCGAAGGGTGTCCCAACTCGGGCGTCCTTCACCCCCTGGGTGTGATGCGTGTCCTACCCTGACCGGAAAGAGAGAGGAGGGAATTGGGACGAAGACGAATCAGCAGCCGTGGCCTGGCTGGAGCACTCAGCTTGCTCAGGAGTGCACACCGCACACCAGTCTCCCCATCTGCCTGGGAGCTTGCTGCAGTGGAGCGACTGCCATCTGGGCCACCACTGGACCGGGGCACGTTCACTCCAAGACACACATGACTTCACGGTAGAGGGACTGATGTCTTCATGGGTCACCGGGACCACTAGGTGACCAGTGCGTCCTTCGGCTGTCTCCTGGGGCTCCCCTCCAGCGGGACGGTCTCGTGCGTGGGAGAGGCGGCAGGTGGGTAGTGGGCCCGTGCACTCCGGCGGGGAGCTGGAGACACCAGGGGACACAGCACTTCCATCGACGTCACGTGGAGTGAAGGAGGGTGTTGGGAGGTTTGCACCTTGATCCAGGCGTGCTCGCCCTCGCTCACGTGGGGGGAGGCTTTCGGTAAGACGTCCGTCTTCGCCAACCCTCTCGAGCCTCTTGGAGGATAAAACCAGTGGCCTTATTGCTTATTTGTAGACATACTTATTTTTGTGTCTCCCTTACTCCGTTCCAAACATCTCTCCTTAGCACTGACCTTTTCTTCTCCTATTTTGTGTCTACTCTCCTAACCCCTTTCCGACACGGCAGTGCCAGGGGAGTTTTCGGAACGGGCAGGGCACTGTCGCTGCTCTGGGCATTTTCTGGGAGACTCTGGTGCTTGTGAGGCCCCGGGAACAGCCGGCCTGGAAACAGCAAGGCTCGTGCCAACCACAGAGGAGCGGCCTCCGCGGGAGGTAAACCCGGTGAGGCCAGGGGCTCCACCAGGGGGAAAGGGTGGGAGGGAAGGTGAGAAACTGAGGCAGAGCGAGGCACACGTTGGAACTGTGGCCTGGCTCCGAATGCTGGGAGCGACGCGGGAAGTCCTGGCAGCATCCCGCGCGAGCCTCGCCTGTGGCTGGGCCTCCCGCGAACCTGAACCCCGGAGCGAAGACCCCGCGAGCGCGGAGCAAGGACCATGCTTCGGTTGCTGAAGAGGGTGCAGATGTTGGCGAGCGGGACTGTGAGCGTCCGGAAAACACTCAGCCCTGGGCTCCCGAGCGCAGTGATCTTCGCACCCGGGAGGTCCAGCACTCCCACCCAGCAACTAGCTTCGGGAGCATAAACTCAGGACAACCATCGAATGCGTTTCAGACCCGCAACGCCTTCGACCTGGAGCCTGAGCAGATCCGTGCGGGGAACCTCTCTGGGCTGTAATCCGAAAAGCATCGCCCCCCACCCCCACCCCCGGAGGCCCCAAATGGTCCTCGCGCATCACCCTCGGCCTGTAGTCCCTTGGCCCAGTGCTGATCTCAGGACGCCTGCAGCCACCAGCTTCTGGTCAGGGGGCGATGCTTTCTGTCTGGGGCGCGTTGGCAGAGCACTCGTCAGACTGTCCTGAATTTACCCGTTTATGTGTTTCTCAGTCCTCCTGCCCCGACACCCTTCACTGCAAGATTCTCTGCAGTCACAGCTATGCTGAACGTCCTCACCGCTCTTTCCGGGGTGGCTGCCCGTGCCAGGCTCCGTGCTGCCGGCTTGGGGTAGGGTGAGAAGGAACAGCCAGCCACAGCTTCCGCCCTTCCAAAGTCACCGACTCGAGGATGAAGCGCCCTTAACCCAGTAGCATAGATCTGCGACTATAACCCGTGCTAGAGGACGTTAAAAGGAGGGACGGGGGTCTGTGGATGACACTGGTACGCATTTGGGAAGTCGACTATGTGCTTCTGTGAATGCGGGTTGAAAAAACCCGCGGAATCCTAGCCGCACACCTTACCAGTAAGCAGAACTACTGGCGGCCAACTGAGGGAAAAAAGAGTGCTCTCCCCGCGGGGACGTAGCTCAGTGGTAGAGCGCGTGCTTTGCATGCACGAGGCCCCGGGTTCGATCCCCGGCATCTCCACTCTCAGAAAACCGAACCAAGGGTTCCAGCTCATTTCTTATTTCACCCTCGTTGGGGCCCTTTAGTTATTAAAGTTACTGAGAGAAAGGAATTTTCCTTCAGCCAAAGTGCTTAGTGGACTCAGAATTAAATTGATTTGAGACAGATTAAGAGGGTGAACAAAGGGAGTTTCATGACCTGTGCACAGAGGCCTAATGATGAAATTGAGACCTATTTTGGACAAATAAATTTGTGAGGACTTGGCAGGATAAAGAAAACAGATGCTTGGGAACTTCAGTTAGAGATTTTAAGTGGAATTTGGGCTGAGGTAGATTTAGTAAGAAAAAAGTAATAAGGTTGGTTTATACAGCTGTCTCAATTTTAAATTTCCCATCTCTGGTGATAAGGATGTCTTTTACTTCTTAGCACAAGGAGGGTGCCTTGAATAGGGGAGATTTGTTTCCTGCTTTTAGGGGGACAGTCCTTGCACCTGCGTTTCCGGAGTAGTTCCATTCAAAATAATCACTATGCCATTGTGGTGCACTTTGGGACACCTCTGCACTCGGTCCTACAGTACTTAAAGAAATAAGCTATTGCGGACATTTAAAGTTAGGTGTAGTAAATTACCGGAAAATTTAAATATTGCCAAATTCCTCCACTTAATAAAATTATAAAGCTAATATATCAAAATCGTGTAAATACTTTAGAGCATGGAATACTACTCAGCCCTCAAAAAAATGAAATCTTGCCATTTTCAATGACATGGATGGAACTAGAGGGTATTATGAGAAGTGAAATAAGTCAATCAGAGAAAGACAATTATCAGATGATCTCACTCATATGGAATTTAAGAAACAAAACATAGGATCATAGGGGAAGAGAGGAAAAAAATGAAATAAGATGAAACCCGAGAGGGAGACAAACCACAAGAGACTCTTAATCATAGGAAACAGACTCAGGGCTGCTGGAGGGAGGTGGGTGGAGGGAAGGGGTAAGTGGGTGATGGGCACTGAGGAGGGCACGTGATGTAATGAGCACTGGGCATTATATAAGACTGATGGATCAATGACTGACTTCTACCTCTGAAACTAATAATACACAGTATGTTGATTAACTAAATTTAAATTTAAAAAAAAATTAATAGAATCATTAAAAAATACTTTACATCCTTTAATCTCATCACAGATAAACAAAATGATTATAAAACTTCCTCTGAAACAAGTCTCTGAATGGGGTTTATATGGAGGCAGACATCAGGTGACTAAAGGTGATGACTCGTGACCAGAAATAGAATTCTCTGCAGTGCCTCCGAAGATGAGCCTGCCCTCTCCCTTGCCTATTTGGATCATGCCCTCCCAACAGTTAGACTTCGAGCTTTATGTCAGAAATTGTCTAAGCAACTTACTTTAAATTTCTTTTAGGGGCACCTGGGTGGCTCAGTCAGTTGAGCATCTGCCTTAGGCTTGGGTCATGGTCCCAGGGTCTTGGGATGGAGCCCCACACTGGGCTCCTTGCGCAGCGGGGAGTCTGCTTCCCCCCACCCCCACTCCCTCTGTTTGTGCTTGCTCTCTCATTCTGTTGAATAAATCTTCAATATGTTTTCTTTTTATGCTCATCTTTTACCAACATGCTACGTTTTTTGACTGTCATACATACAGCCTATTGTAAGCCAGATTTTCAACTGCTTACTGAATAACACAGAGTCATGAACAAGGAACTCTGCAAATCAGGTCAAACCTTTTTTTTCTTTGACCAAAGACTGGAGAGAGAACAGACCCAGTTGAGAGGATCTAACAGGAGAGTTTACAGTGTGCATGGATGGGTTCCCGGTTCGATCCTTGTTACCTCTGTGTCTCCCCCACCAAGGGATAAGGCGCAGCGAAGTTCTGGCTGCTTCCTGTCTGTCTATTCATGGCTTATTTCATTCCCCTCATCTGCCCTGGCTAGTTCTCGCTCTCCAGCTTCCTTCCCACTTCTGGCACAGTTTGTCTCTAAGAAGCTATAGAAAGATGCCATTTTGGTGGCATTTTTGGTCAACGATCGGAAGACTCAGTAATACCTATCAGGGGGATGTGCTTAGGCTTGCAGTGAAGGATCCTCTTGGAGGACCCAAACTGAACAGGATCCCCAGCATTCCTTTTTCCAGTTGCCCCTTCAGAGGTCAAGGCATGACCTGAATTCTGTAAACAAAACAAGGCTTTGGCTTTGTCCCCTTGGCAACTCTGGAATAGAAGTACAGCCACTTACACACAGACTCACGTGCCTTTGTATTGATTACCGATGTGTCATTCCATGTGCTAGCTGGCTGCACAGGCTGGATGTGGGTACCAAGCAGCCTTCTGATCCCTGCAAGGGCCTCTGGGTATTTAATTTATCCTTTCGTATGAGTCTTCACAACATCTATTTACTCTAGGTCCTCATATCACATGATGAGAGTTTTCTCCCTTTCAGTTCTAGGAAAGAAATCTATTTTCAGTTACTCTTGCATAGTTTCTTTCGATAGACCACACCTGCTCTCGTGTAACAGCTGTTGACCTAGGGAATGTTACACGGAACGAGCGTGAAGCCACGTGGGCCCTCTGTGCTCATGGCTGTTCTTCTGTTCTGTGACATACAAACACTGAACATTTACAAGTAACTTACCTGGTCTGACGAAGAGGCGCAGGTGCCGAGACGCAGCCGCACGGCCTCCCACGCTAGGACCTGGGATGCCGGTCCACCAGCTCTCCTAGGAGGGCGGAATGATGCGTGGGCGCAGACCCCACTTGGTCACTACCTTGTAGTCGCACTCTGATCTTCGCTGCCGGGAAGCCTTCATTCTAACTTCCCTTCCTCCTGGTTTTCTTTGAAGCCAGCTTCTTGTAAATGATACGTAGCAGGTCAGCTCCGGTCGGATGGATTCCCAGGGACAGTAGAGCAGGGCTTCCTCCATCACAAGACCGGTTCTGAAGGAAAAGGGCATCTCAGGCAAGAGGGGCTGGATGCGTGGACTTGCTCTTCGGATTTGTGCCTCTCCGGCCGCCCTTCAGCAGGAGAGGAGTCGTTATTTCGACTTTATGGCTGATAACTTTGGTTCTGTTCTTTCATCATAATTACCCACATGACCCAGTTTTAATAACAACAGTCCAAGACCTCTTTCTTCCCTGTTCAGCACACAGTAAATTAGCTGCAGCCGTCCTCACCTCCATCATCACCATGATCTCGTTTTCCCAGCATGTCAGTGCCCGAGACTCAAGCACAGTCCGGGAGGTTAAAAGAAGTGATAGATAAATTATAATACATCAAAATGAAATATTTATTTTAATTGCATTCTTTAGTTATAAAGAAACTAAAGATTGTTAAGGATTTAGGATACCTTAGAAACAAAGGATACCTTAGCAAAAATTAGCACACTGATGACTGTGATGACTAACTTTTCCGACAACTTCACTGGGCCGTTGGTGCCCAGGTGTCCAGTGACACGTCGTCTCTGCGTATGTCTGTGGCTGTTCCAGAAGAGATTTTTTTAAACTTTTTTTTGTATTAAATGTTTTATTTATTTATTTGACAGAGACAGAGAGACAGCCAGTGAGAGAGGGACCACAAACAGGGGGAGTGGGAGAGGAAAAGCAGGCTCCCAGCAGAGGAGCGCGATGCCGGGCTCGATCCCAGAACTCAGGGATCAGGACCCTTAACACTGAGCCACCCAGGGGCCCCCCAAGAAGAGATTACCGTTTGAATTGGTAGACTGGGTAAAGCAGATAGCACTCCTGGTATGGGTGAACATCATCCAATCTGTTGAAGGCCAGAATAGAACAAAAAGGGAGAATGTTGGATTCACCTCCTCTCTGACTGTCGGAGCTGGGACATTATCTCCTGCCTTCGGGGCTCCTGGTCTCAGGTGTTCGGACTGGAAGCGGAATCTCTGTCATCAGCCTTTCATCCCTCAGGCCTTCAAACTACAACACACACGTATGAGAACCACCTAACACAATGACAGATTGGGAGAAGTTATTTGCAATAATTAAAACGTCATTAAAAAGTGAAATAATTTCTAGAACATTCAAAGGACAGCTGCAATTCAATAATAAACCTGTCACCTCTTGACATTACTCACATTTAGTGCCTGTATTGAGGTACACTTGATGTACAGAGAACGACACATCCTCAGTGTGTATGGTTTGAAGAACTTGGACATAAGCAAATACCCCTTGTACCATCACCACAAGCAAGGTCACAGCATATCCACTACCCAGAGTTTCCTTGTGTCCTTTGGTTTTGGGGTGTGTGTGTGTGAGAGAGACCTACCCTCTTAGACTCTGCAGTGCACGATACCTTATTGCTAACTGTAGGCAGATTTCTCATCCAGCATAACTGAAACTTTGTACTCACCGAGCGGCCTCTCTCTTTCCTCCCCTCCACACTTCCTGGCAACCCCTATCACATTCTCTGCTTCTATGAGTTTGGCTGTTGGAGATGCCTCGTACCAGTGGAATCATGTAGTAATTGTCCTTACGGCTGGCTTATTTCATTCAGCACAGTGTCTTCCAGGTCCATCCCTGTTGTCACAAACGGCAGGATTTCCTCTTTTTAAAGGCTGAATAATATTTTTGTATCATCTATCTGTCTGTCTGTCTATCTATCTATCTATCTATCTGCATGCTAGGGTTTCTTTATCCATTCATCTGTCAAGGATGCTTTTGTTGTTTTCATATCTTGACTGTTAGATGTCTTTTCAAAATCCTGCTTTCAATTCTTTTGGATATATGTATCTGTCCAGAAGTGGGATTCCTGGGTCATCCCGGAGTTTTAGTTTTACTTTTTTGAGGAGCACCGTACTGTTTTCCATAGCTGCTGCACCGTTTTACATTCTCAGACAGTACACAAGGGTCTGGTTTCTCTACATCCTTGCCAACACTTGTTACCTTTTTAAAATACTAGCCATCCTATCAGGGGTGATGTGATATCTCACTGTAGTTCTGATTTACATTATACGTATATCATCACATTGTACATTTTATTTTTTTTAAGATTTATTTATTTGAGAGACAGAGAGAGTGGGGGAAGGGCAGAGGGAGAAGGAGAGAATCTCAAGCAGACTCCCCACCGAGCAGGGACCCTGATCTCACAACCCTGAGATCATGACCTGAGTCGAAATCGAGAGTTGGCTCCTCAGGTGACTGAGCTACCTAGGTACCCTTGTATTAAACATATTACAGTGTTGTCAATTATGCCTAATTAAAAAACTATACACTGAAACGATTTTCAAGAAACAGAAGCCGTTCTTCGGGAAAAATGAAAGTTACATTAAAAATATATTTAAATATATAATCTAAATAACATAAATATTAAATGTAAACATTTTTAGCTTTCTGTTTTGAACATTTTATTTTAATTTTTTAAAAGTAACATACAGTGTATTATTTGTTTGGGGGTACAGGTCTGTAATTCATCACACTTATATAACACCCAGTGTTCATTACATCACATGCCCTCCCCAACGTCCATCACCCAGTTACCCCATCCCTCCACCCACCCCCTCCAGCAACCCTCAGTTTGTTTCCTGTGATTGAAAGTCTCTTATGGTTTGTCTCCCTCTCTGGTTTCATCTTGTTTCATTTTTTCCTCTCTTCCCCTATAGTCCTCTGCCTTGTTTCTCAAATTCCAGTGAGATCATGTTACTTGTCTTTCTCTGATTGACTTATTTTGCTTAGCGTAATACCCTCTAGTTCCAAGTATGTCCTTGCGAATGGCAAGATTTCATTTTTTTGATGTCTGTGTAATACTCCATCGTATATAGACAACACATCTTCTTTATCCATTCGTCTGTTGATGGACATCTGGGCTCTTCCATAGTTTGGCTACTGTGGACATTGCTGCTATAAAAATTGGGGTGCAGGTCCCCCTTCGGATCACTCCATTTGTATCCTTGGGGTAAATCCCTAGTAGTGTAATTGCTGGCTCATAGGGTAGCTCTATTTTAAATGGCTTGAGGAACCTCCATACTGTTTTCCAAAGTGGCTGCACCAGTTTGCATTCCCACCACAATGTAGGAGCGTTCCCCTTTCACTGCATCCTCTCCAACATCTGTCGTTACCTGACTTGTTAATTTTGGCCATTCTGACTGGTGTGAGATGGTATCTCCTTGTGGTTTTGATTTGTGTTTCCCTGATGCCAAGTGATGTGGAACATTTTTTCATGTGTCTTTTGACCGTTTGGATGTGTTCTTCAGAGAAATGTCTGTTCATGTCTTTTGCTCATTTCTTTGAGAAAAACAAAAATTAAATTAAAAATATATTTAAATAAATAATATAAAGTAAATAACATAAATATTACATGTAAACATTTTTAACTTCTGTTTTGGACATTTTATTTTATTTTTAAGATTATTATTATTTTTTTATATAATCTCTACCCCCGATGTGGGGGCTTGACCTCGTAATCCCAGGACCAGGAGTCACATTCTCCTCCAACTGAGCCAGCCAGGCTCCGCTGTTTCACAGAGTCTAAAATAGAGCTTATACTGTAATGAATTCAGCTTCATTCCATCACGGTTTCAGCGTTTAAACGTCACTTTGTTGTTCTTGTTCAATTTTTACCAACTTTAACTCTTTATTTTTGCTTCCCACTGGAAAACAAATCAAATTCCAAATGTTATATTAATTTTAACTATAAATATTTTCACATGTATAGCGAATTGTTACAAACTTTTAAAAACACTACCATAACAATATCAGATCCAGCAAAATTAAAGAAACTTCTTAATCTGATGCTCAGTCTATGTTCAGTTGTTTCGTTTTCCAGTTACTTTGTTTGAATCCAGGTCCAAACATGCATTTAATCTCCTTGTATGTCATTTAATCTGTATTAGTTCTACCTCCTTTTCCCCCCTGATGCCGTTTACTTTCTGAGGGTCAGTTTACCCGGGAGAATTTTTCACGTTCTGGGTCTGGCGGATTTCATGTGTTATTACACATATTCTTGTATTCCCAATTCTTAACTGTAAGCAGATGTCTCCATCCGCGTGACTGGGTAAAGCATTAATTTTTCAGCTCAAGTGTTTCGTTGGTGGGGTTGGGTATGTTCTAGTTCACTGTATCCAGACGTGCATCACGTGTAGTTCTCTCTCACTTTTAGTGCCATGGAATTAATCGTTGGTTTTAGGTGATGTCAGCCTATTCTGCCCATTCTAGAATTCCCCGTCCCATTTCTCCTCGTGGTTGTAGCTGCCATTGATGATTGTGACCTGTATGCATTATATTTGCTGTAAAATGTGGACCCTAATTTTCATCATTCCACTGCCATTTATCAGCTGTGAGTCTATGGAGAAAATCTTTCCCTTATCAACTATATGTTTATCTTAAAAAACATTCCAGGGGCACCTGGGTGGCTCAGTCAGTTAGGCATCTCCCTTCAGCTTGGGTTGTGATTGCGGGGTCCTGGGATCCAGCACCCCACCAGGCTCCCTGCTCAGGGGGAGTCTGCTTCTCCTTCTCCCTCTGCCCCTCCCCCCTCTTATGCTGTCTCTCCCTCTCAAACAAATCCATAAAATCTTTTTTAAAACATTCCATATTATTCAGTGCACCTGGGTGGCTCAGTTGGCTAGGCGTCTGCCTTCAACTCGGGTCATGATCTCAGGATCCTGGGATCAAGTCCCTCATGGGGCTCCCTGCTCAGTGGGGAGCGTGCTTCTCCCTGTCCAGCTCCCTCTGCTTGTGCTCTCTCTCCCTCTCTCTGTCAAATAAATAAATAAATCTTAAAAACAAAACAAAACAAAACAAAAAACATTCCCTATTGTTCATATAGGATAAATACTTGGTTCTTTTCCCTCATTGGTGAGCTTTCAAAATAATGAGATGCTCTCCAAAAACCTCCAAAGGTTGGATATAGAAAGACTATTGTGTGTGAGTCTGTGTTGGTTTTACAGCTAGATGCTCTAAATTCTCTTATTTGTAGTGGCTTTTCCACTTTGAAAGGTAATTTCCAGATGTATAATCCTGCCAAGATATATAGAGATAGCTTTCTCACTTGCTATCCAATACTTAATCCTCTGTTTTTTCCTATCTGAGTGTCTTGAATAGTCCCCCCATCACAGAGGCCCCCGCCCGGGTGGCTCATTCGGTTAAGGGTTGGACTCTTGGTTTCGGTTCAGATCAGGATCTCAGGGGCATGATCTCAGGGTCCTGAGATTGAGTCAGGCGTGGAGCCCCACATGTGGCTCGGCTCTGGGTGTGGAGCCTGCTTAAGAGTCACTCTCTCCCTCTGCCCCTCTCCCCACCTCTCTCTTTCTCTCGCTAAAAAAAAAAAAGAAAGAAAGAGAGAGACAGAAAAGAAAAAAGAAATACCTCTATCACAGCATTAAATAGTAGTGAAGGTAATAGACATCCTTATCTTGTCATAAAAAAATTTAATAAATGTTTGACACAAAATGCCTTAAAGAGACTTAAATAGGGAGTGCAGATCATAAACATCTCCTAACAATATATATTACACAGAATGATTTTCCAGAATAAAAAATAATCCCTAGAAGTTAATAAGTTTGCAAGTGAGGGCTCGCTCTCTCACAGTATGTATTCAGCTGATATTTCAGACTAGCGACTCAGCTTTGATTCTGACTTGGCTCGGATATGCATCCCTCAGTTACCTGTGGGATGCTTGTTGGTTTGGGGCAGTGGAAGGGGTCCTCCAGTCATGTCTGAAATGAGCCTGACACGGCATTTATTGTGATTGAAGTTCCACTTTGACTGCAGAGACTTTTAGATGCTTGCTGTCTGGCGCAGTGTCCGCAGAGGCAGGATTCCGGACCCCCAGCCTCTGTCACTCACAGTCTGGGCACCACGTGCTACGGCAGATGGTCCTTCGGCGTCCCTCATGTGCGTAAAGCGCCACAGTGACAGCGGGGGCCCTGGGTCCATGTCTGGTGACTCAGAAAGGGGCAAAGGAGTTCGCAGGTTCAGAAGGAAAAAATCATCAGCTCGTTCTCTGTTCCACCTCCAGGGTGTTCTCGGCCCCAAGAACCTGCCAAAATTCAGAAGAAAGTGGTGAAACCGAGCGTCTGCTGCTTGCTGCCCGTGGGACCCAGGACCTGTGCACACGCATCCACAGACATCGGGGGTCACTGCGGCATCCACGCAGGTAGAAAACGGAAGCAGAGGAGGCGGCGGGTGTCGCGGGAACCCGAGCGACTGTGATTGCGTCACGAGCACATCCTCCCAAAACTGGTGGAGGTGCCGGGGATTGAACCCGGGACCTCGTACATGCTAAGCACGCGCTCTACCACTGAGCTACACCCCCAGCTGCGGCTGCGTGCCTTTGGATTCCTTTCGTGATTTATAATCATCATTTCTTCCCTCTGAGATGAGTGGATTGCGGAGGAAATGTCCTCGCGCGCGAACCCGGCTGCGCGGTGGCTTCAGAAGGAGCGACCAGCGAACCCAAAAAGCCAGCCTGAGGTTTCAGGAGGGGGCGGCGGAGACGGGTGTGGTCGGGCTCGTGGCCGCTCGGTTTCCCGCTTTCCGCGGGGCAGCCCCCCCCCCCCGGGAGGCCGCAGCAGGTGGCGGCGCGGGGGATGGGCGGGGGGCCCGAGGGGAGCCGGGGGTGCGCGCCCCCCGCGCCCCGACCCGACACCCTCGCAGCATCTCCGCTTCCGGAGCCGAAGGAACGCTCGGTGCCCGCGGGTTCACGACCCGGACAAGCTGGGCACCCGCGCCGGGGCGACAGGTGTCGCGTCCGCAACCCCCGGCGGCCCCTGCTGTGCGGGCTGGTGGGGGATGGGTGGGAATGTTGCTTCGGTGACAGGTGAGCACCTTGACAGCCCTGCGTCTGCTTCCCCTCGACCAGCCGTGGGGACCCCGCACCCCGGGAGCCGCGAAGACTTGCTGCTTCCTCGGAGGATTTAGGGGAAATGTTGGCCCGGTGCGGCCCGGATTCCCAGCCGTCGGTTCTCTGGGGCCCCCAGGGCGGTCTCCCTTACTCTGCGGCTGAAACGATTTCAAACCTATTAGAAAGTTGAGAAGGATAAAAATAGTACAAAAACACCCCGATGCCTTTTACCCAGATTTAGCTATTGTTAATATTTTGCTCCATTTGCTTTCACGTTTGCTTCCTCTTCCTCTCGTTTGAGAGTAGGTTGCAGGCCATCCTGTTCAGTCGTCCTCACGTACTTCGCTGCAGAACCGGGTCCTGTTAGGGACCCCGGGGAACCCAGCACCGACCCGGAGCCTGTTTCCTCTGCGCTCAGTTGCCAGTGGACCGGCTGGCCCGGTTTCCCCTCTGGTGCAGCGTCTACTCTGGGGTTAGGCATTGCGTCGAGTTGGCCTGTCTCTCTAGTTTTTAATCTGAAACTTTTCCACAGACTTTTTTTTTTTTTTTTGTCTTTTATGACATTCAACATGCCATTTGAAGCATGTCTTTTCTTCTTCTTCTCTTTTAAATAGAACGTTTTTCACTTTGGGTCTGACTGTAGTTTTCTCATGATTAGTTTCAGGTCGCGCATTTCCCACCGAGTACTGCATAGCTGGTGTTGTGTTAGGATGGTGTCTGGAGGGTGAGTGACAGCACCATGCCCAAATACTCCCGTGTTTAGCGGGAGAACTCCCACGTTCATAGTATTTAGAATGAAAAGAGCAGAGACGAGAAAAGAAGGGGGATAAGGACCAGATTTAAGGCTTGAAATTAGACGCTGTGTCTGCTTACAGAAAGCATCTTTGTAAACTTTCCCCCGAAGATTTGAGGGAGAATTTCGCTGGGAGAGACACCCAGGGCCCAAAAATACATGGTGATAAGCTAGATCAGGGCCCTCAGAGACATTCCGGTCTCAGTCCCGAGCCTGTGACTGTTGCCTCAGTCAGCAAGAGAGTGCAGACGTGGTGGGGGTAAGGGTTCTGAGCTGGGAAAGTCATCCTGGGTTATCTGGATGGGCCCCGAATGTCACCACTCCTGTCCTTACATGAGGGAAAGCAAAGGAGAAGAAGGCAGTGTGTTCCTGGAGGGTAGATGCTGCCCTGAGGCTTCGATCGCACAGGAAGAAACCAGGAGCTCAGAAATGAAAACCCCGCAGCTCTAAAAACTGGAAAATGAAAAAAAAACCAGATTCTCCCCTGCAGCCCCTGGAAGGAGTGCGGGCCCCACCAACACGTGTAGGACGGTAGGAGAGTAGATGTCTGCTGCTGTAAGCCACGGAGTTGGTGGTGCTTTGTTAGGCAGCCCTGTGAGACTCGAGGGCACTATATTTTGCAAGAGGACCTCATTTTGGAGAGCACTGAATACGTTCGATCGTCTGGATGAACCAGTTTACTTATCCATTCACCTGCTGAAGGACTCTGCTTCCAAGTTCTGGCAATCATGAATAAACCTGCTATCAACTTCCACGTGCGTGTTTTGGTGGGAGCTCAAGTTTTAAACTCATATGGGTAAGTACCAAGGGGTGCGATTGCTGGATCATATGGGAAGACTATGTTTAGTCTTTTAAGAAACTGACACGCTGTCTCCCGAAGTGCCTGTAACATTGTGCATTCCCGCCAGCAAGGAGAAAGAGTTCCTGTTGCTTCACGTCCTCGCCAGCATCTGGCATGGTCAGTGTTTTGGACTTCGGCCATTCTAATAGCTGTGTAGTGGCATCTTGCTGTAATTTGCAGTTCCCTCATGATGTGTTCCTTCTTTTTAATGTTTTACTTGCCAGCTGTACATCTTCAGTGTCCAGATTGTTCAGGTGTCCAGATATTTTGCCTATTTTTTAATTGGGTTATTCGTTCTCCTGTTTGTGAGTTTTAAGAGTTCTTTGTATATTTTGTATACCAATCCTTTATCAGATACGTGTTTTTCAAATATTTTCTCCCAGTCTGCCTTGTCTTCTCATTTTCTTGATACTGCCTTTTGCGCAGCGTAAGTTTTTAAATTTTAATGAAGTACCATTTATTATTTCTTCCAAAGATCATGCTTTTTGTGTTGTGTCTAAGAACTCTGTCAAACCCAACATCACCTAGATTTTCTCCTGTGTTACCCATTAGAAGTTTTATAATTATAAAGTAGCTTCCTTGCAAGCAGACCTTGTTAGGAGAACTCAGAGGTCTGGGTAAGAGCTCTTGCTTGCAAAGGAAACTCTCTGTGTACTTTGCTTTTTGATGCTTGGTGGTTCTTTTATTAAAAAGTTGAATTTTTAAAATTCATTCACTCATTCAGTCACTGAAGAGTAGCTATGGTGTGCTTACTACATTTCAAAGTGGCTACTTTTCCCTTGTCCTAGCCAGAAGCAAGAGGGTATTTTTCTGTATCTGCAAAGTGAGAGCCTGGTCGCAGAGCTCCTGGTGTTAAGATGTAGGAAAGCGTGGGGGCTCCCCCAGGATAGAGCCCCTTGCAGTTTCCAACTCTCAAGCTACCCTACACTGAGCTCCCAGCAATTCACTAATGATGGCTTAAGATTTCCTATCCTGATACTGATTTCAGCTGCAACTTCTGTTCCTGGACTTCCGCTCCTGAAAATCGTGACTATCTATCTGTCTCTCCAGCTTTGGGGCAGGTCTTTGCCCTGTGACTCAATTCTCTGGTGGGTCTAACAAGATTTGTTTTCAGCTTTTTCCTTATTATAAGGATGGGAGTGACAACTTCCAAGGTCTTTACGTGTGGGATTGAAAACCAAAAGTCTTATTTCCACTTTTTATTTACATAATTAATACATGCTTGGGAATAAAGTAAAAAGTAAAACCTTACACAAATGATACGGGAAGTGCAAGAGCCCCATAACAGCAGCCCTTGAGATACCAACTTTTGACAGTTGGTATCTATTCTTGCAGATTATTTTAAATTTTGTTTAAATTCAATTAATTAACGTATAGTGTTTTAGTAGTTTCAGAGATAGAGATCAGTGGTTCATCAGTTGCATATAACACCCAGTGCTCATCACATCACGTGCCCTCCTTAAGGCCCATCACCCACTTACCCCCATCCCCCCCCCACCTCCCCTCCAGCAACCCTGTTTGTTTCCTATGATTAAGAGTCTCTTTTGGTTTGTCTCCCTCTCTGATTGCATCTTGTTTTATTTTTCCTTCCCTTCCCCTATGATCCTCTGTTTTGTTTCTTAAATTCCACATATGAGTAAGATCATATGGTAATTGTCTTTCTCTGCTTGACTTATTTCACTCAGCATAATACTCTCCAGTTTCATCCACACTGATGTAAATAGTAAGATTTCATTCTTTCTAATGGCCGAGTAATATTCCATTGTCTATATAGACCACATCTTCTTTATCCATTCATCTGCCGATAGACAACTGGGCTCTTTCCATAGTTTGGCTATTGTGGACATCGCTGCTACGAACATTGGGGTGCAGGTGCCCCTTCGGATCACTACATTTGTGTCTTTGGGGTAAATACCTAGTAGTGCAATAGCTCTATTTTTAGCTTCTTGAGGAACCTCTATACTGTTTTCCAGTGTGGCTGCACCAGTTTGCATTCCCACCAACAGTGTAAGAGGGTTCCCCTTTCTCCACAGCCTCTCCAACATTTGTTTCCTGTCTTGTTAATTTTAGCCATTCTGACAGGTGTGAGGTGGTATCTCAATGTAGTTTTGATTTGTGTTTCCCTGATACCGAGTGATGTGGAGCATTTGTTCATGTGTCTGTTGGCCATTTGTATGTCTTCTTTGGAGAAGTGTCTTTTCATGTCTTCTGCCCATTTCTTGACTGGATCAGTCAAGCTCTTTGGGTGTTGAGTTTGATGAGTTCTTTATAGATGTTGGATACCAGCCCTCTATCTGATATGCAGATATTTTTGATGTCAGTGCCCATTATGATTTTTCAAAAGTTGCAAAAGGCCAAGGGCAATTTCCACTTGTTTTAGTCTTACAGCACATCAAAATAAATACAAAAGGAAGATTCTAAAAATTGGGAGATACTTGAAATAATCATACTTACAGATGAACTCTGTTAACACCAAATAAGTATACAATACTTGTATGTATAATGTACTTTGGAGGTATCAAGAAAAGTCTAAATTTGAGCCTTCATGAAATTGAGGCTGAGGCTAAATGGCCCTCACTGATACTACTATCCATCGGTAGGTAATCGATCTACCTTCATATGCATTTAAAATAATAATAATAACAAAACTATACATACTATACTTGAACTTGCATCCCTCCCACCTCCACTTGATAGTTGGGTTTTAGGAAGGGAATAAGGATGTAAGTTTAACACAATTTAATAGGTGTTATAAAATTATCTGTGAATGTGTTTGTGCCAATGTACATTCTCACCGCAGTATTTCAAAACATGCTTTCCAACATCTGGCCCACATTTGTTATTATTAATTTTATAAATATTTGTCAATCTGATGGAAGGGAGAATATATTACTATTTTAATTAGCATATCTGTAAATACACATGAAGTGGAGCTTCTTTTGGGACATTTATTGTCTGACTTTTTCCCTACTTCTGTGGACTGCCTGCACTGCACGTGGTCATGGTTCATTTTTTTCTGCCAGTTCTCTTTTCTTAGGGATAATAATGAGAATGCAAAGCTTTGTCAGGCAGTGGTGATTCCCAGTGCCAGGCTTGTTAAAGCACTTCGCATATTCATTCAATCCTCACAGCCGTCCTGCAGTGTTACTTATGAGCCCAACAAACTGAAGTTTAAAAATAGTCCTCTGTGTACCTTGCTTTTTGGTGTTTAGTAGTTCTTTTACTAAAATACAGATTGGTTTCATTCATTCACTCAAGAACAGCTATTGTGTGCCTACTACTTGCCCCCAGCGTGCTCGGTCTAACGTGATGAATAATGAAATATGATCTCTGCCCTCTGGGGAGCACTGGAGGGAAAACAGTCCAAAAGTCTTTGTTAATCTAACGGAAATTTCCGACTCAAAATTTGTATTGAGAAATAGTTTTGAAGTCACTGGTATAAATTAGGTTTCCTTGGAACTGTGAAGAGGGACACACAAGAAGTGAACATAAATGATTTGAACAACAAAAACTCAAGGCTTAAGGAAAATCATAAAAACAGGTAATATGGTTGTTTGACTCACTAAATGAATGAATCCTCAGTCCTCTAACGCATGGATTGTAGGTGAGTTTCCCTTGATGGGTGGTGTATGCTGGAGGTGAGTTTATGAAATTCAGTAAAGAAACTTGACGGAGAGAAGAGGGTCTCCCGCGCCAAAGCTAAGAACAGAAGGAGAGGTTTCATAGGAAGGGAAAAGCACCCTGGCAAATAAGAATCTCTTGTCTTACCATTTCTCTCCAAAATCCTGCACTAAATACAGAAAAGCATAGAAGCCTAGTGAGTGAAAGGGGTTTCTTGACGCTGGGTTTACCTAAGTTGTCGAGTTCGGCTTCTTCCTGGGAAGAAACATCACGGAGGTGGGGAGGGGGCTGGAGGTGGAGCTGGCGAGATGGCCTGCGCTAAGCCGCCGGTGAACGTGATGGAGCCCCCGCCCCGGGCATGCTGGACCCCGAATCCCGGGTCTCCCCACCCGGGCGTCCCCAGGGCGGACGCGGCCACGCTGTCAGCGGTGCTAAGATCCCAGGTCACTCCCGCGCCAGCGTGGTCTCCTCCGGGCGTGTGCGTTATCTTCTGCTCCAGCCAAGTTCTCCCGGGTCGCTGTAAGGGGCAAGCCCCAGAGAAGCGAACAGGAGAGACCTGCAGGCGCGGCCCAGCAGTCTCACGTGTTTCGGGGGCAAATCCTGGAGGGTCCAGCCTTACCCGGGAGCGGCGGTCACATCGGAGTCCCGGGCGCTGCTGCGCGCGGGCGGGGCGGCCAACAGGTGCACGCGCAGGATACCCTCCGCCTGCTGGGTGTATTGCCCATCTAGGGTGTGATGTCGTGAGGGGACCCGGACACACCTGACTGGGGGTACAGTCGTGAGCATCGAGGCCACGTTGGATCAGGGGAAATGCAGTTTCATGGATCACCGCAGAACCGACTGCGGGGTGAAGAGTCTGACCGCGCGAGGGCTGCACCCGACGAGGTGGCCGAGTGGTTAAGGCGATGGACTGCTAATCCATTGTGCTCTGCACGCGTGGGTTCGAATCCCACCCTCGTCGAGAGGTTTCCCGCGAACTCCTGGCTGGATGGCTCTGGGAGAACCGCCTGGATTCACTCCTGGTTCCCCCTGACCAGTTTAGATTGTGGGCAGCCACTACTGTTGCTAATTTCCCCGAGAAGGCTCTTGGGTCTCAGAGCCCGGTCTTCCTCAGCAGCACAAGAACCACCAGAGTTATCACCAGGGGTGGTTTGACCAACCTTCACTCTCATCCGAGATGCCTCCCCCCCTCCACGGACTCTCCAGGAGTTTTGAAGAAGCAGTTGAGCGAGAAAGACATTGCTGAGCTTAAAGTTATCCACAGAGGTAAATAAGTTGTATTGTATATATTGTATTTTGCACGGTATTTTCAGCCAGATTTTAACTGTACTGCAATTTTCAACATGTTTGCTAATTTAAAGTGTCCCCTCGCCCCCGAGATGTAATTTTGAATGTGTTCATCTGTAAAACTGTAACATACGTTTTTAGAAATGAATTTGCTGCTTCCTAGGATATATGCATTTGAAATATTGGACACAGTGCCAAATTGCCCACCAAAGGAATTTTATCAGTCTACACTCCCAACCAATAATGATTGAAGTCCTTGCTCCCCTCACCCTCCCCAGTAGGATATGTTGTCAACTTTGGGCTCTCCGTTTGTTTAGTAGGTGAGAGTGATATTACAGTACGATTTAACTTCCATCTCCCTTGTTACAATAGAACACCTCTGAACATTTATTGAAAATAGAATTGTTTTTGTTTTAAATCATCTGAATTTTGTTTTTGCTTTTTTGGGGGGTGCTGAGAGCAGTATTTGAAATATGATTTCTGGGCTGCTTTAAGTGCTTGTTGTGAATGAAGAATTCTGGGCCTCACTCTTGATCTGTTAAATTATGATCTCGAGGAGTGTGCTTTTGAATCTGTGATTTAATAAAGCATTCAGATGTTTCTTCTGTTGACCTTAAAGACTTGTATCATCTGGCTTAGGTACCTGCCTGTTACATCTAACCACCCAGGATTCTCTTTATTTCTATAAATGTTCAGCCCAGGAAAGCTGCTCCTGTCTTCAATCTTCCCAGCCACATCTCTCCTATTTGGTACAGACTTTAAAACTGTTTTCATATCCTCAGATAATTGGCTACCATTAATTCATTCACTCTCCTCTGGACACACCTTCTCTACATAGCTGATTGCATCCTCAAATCCTGAGTTAGGTCTCTTCTCTGGAAAAGACATTTTCCCAGGGTGTGTCTGTGAGTTCTTTGAGGGAACTATCAAAGAAAATTGCACCAGATGGAGTTAAACAGTTAAAAAGTTAAGACTATTGCAATAGAAGACAGATTGAACTCAACTTGGAATACAACTGGGGCAGCCAGCGGCTTACAGCCAATGGGCAGGGTAAGGGAGTCACTGGATGGAAAATTGCTAAAAAAACAAGAACAAAAACACAAAAAACTTGATTAAATATTTAGTGGAGTAGAAGGAACTTGATTTGATATCAAGGGTAGGGGTTTCCCACCTAAACTGGACTCAATAGGATTCTTTATGAAACTGGGCTTGACAGGCCAAGGATGGAGCCTTGTTCAGAAGAACCTCACTTGTTTGGTCAAGGAGGGAGTCCTTGTTAACACCCACAGAGATTCCCTCAGCTTCCTAAAGGCATAGGAGAGCCACGGAACATGTGAGGAACCAGCAGAAGTACGCACGTGCCCTCCCAGCCTCTGTCGTGTGTCTGGCTGGTTCTGTCTCCCTGTGGCACCTGCTCCGTGGCCTTCTCCCCAGTCCTGGGTCACTTGGGCGCAGACACCCCTCCACCCAGGCCTTTTCCATTACCTTAATTTAGAGGATTGGAATAAAGTCTGAATTCGTGGATTTGAGCTAAAGTGGGTCCTTGATGCTGGATATGATCATAATGATTACATCATTAAAATATCTTTCTGTATTTAAGAAGCATTTCTTCCTTCTGTTCGTGTCACTTCATAAAGTTGGAAGGCTGGGGTCCATATGTGGTGTTGAGTTTGTTTTGGTGAGGATGTCAGTGCTGCACGGCTGAGAGAACCACAGGCTGGAGGTGGTGCTGGTTGGACGAAGGACTGCAAGTATAGAATTCTGAGACGGGAAGGCCATCAGGCCATTTCAGAAGAGAGAAGACACTTTGGGGGAGGCCTCATCACACTAGCATCAGCCAGGTGGAAAGAAGGCAGGGCCGCACCTGCTGGCGACAGCCCAAGCAGAACAGGTTCTTTCCCTTGGCAGCTGGCATTATCACAGACCATGTAAGTGCAGGTGCCATCAAGCATCCCCGGTGGGAACCAAAAGAATCTGTTTTCATAAACTTAGTGGCCTTAATTTGTTACATAAGTTCTGTGTAACCAATGGTAATTCATAATAGGAGCTAATAAATTTTCGTAGTCTAATGAATTACTGGAATTGGGAAGAGTAGGACTTGACTTTCTGTTATGAGAACATTAAAATGTTGAAGTAAAAAGGAATCTGGAAGTAGTTCACTGGATTTAAAGGTTGCCTCTTATGACATAGAAGAGATTCGTCTGTACAAAATACAGATACCTGGGTTTCCTTTTTTTTTTTTTTTAAAGATTTTATTTATTTATTTGACACAAAAAGAGACAGCCAGCGAGAGAGAGAACACAAGCAGGGGAGCGGGAGAGGAAGAAGCAGGCCCATAGCATAGGAGCCTGATGTGGGGCTTGATCCCAGAACACCGGGATCACGCCCTGAGCCAAAGGCAGATGCTTAACCACTGTGCCACCCAGGCACCCCTCCTTTTTTTTTTTTTTTTTTTTTTAATACCTGTCTCTTCCTAATTTAGCTCCTGTCCTTTTGGAAGGAAATCTTTCCTTCCTGTGGCCTGTTTCTCTCATTGTTCTACAGGTAACATGAGTGTACGGACTTCCTAGGTTTGATCTTTATGCCCAACTCTATCTTGTCTACACGGTGAGAAGAATGTTCCTCAAGCACATTTTTGTCCCTGAGTCTCAGCTTGGCTGGTTCAATTGCAATGTTTGTTGGTGTGAGGACACCCTACCCTGGGCCACCTGCATAGGGTGCCGGTCAAGGAGCATCCTGCCACCTCCAGGCTGCCCTCCAGGGATTTGGGATAGGTGGTGGGAATGAGGAGGAAGGAGAGAGGGTGGATGAGTGCTTCAAGAGTGAGAAGTGCCCTATTCATGGGGCTTGGCATCTGGGGGGGGGACAGACTGAGAGCTCTGGGCAGGGGACACCTTTGTACTTGGAAATGTTGAAGATGCTGGGTGCCCCAGGGAGGTAACTTTTGAAAATGGAATTTAATCCCCAGGTTCTTCTGTTTGATTCTAGTTGGGAAGTTGAATACTGCTGTGCGTACAGCTGCCATCCCAGGAACTAGAAAGTACAGGAAGTGGCATCAGGTGAGACTCGAACGCAGCTTGAGGATTCCAGGCCCAAAGTGCTAGCCGCTGCTTCATGGGACCGAGGATGGATAGCATCGTTGTGGTTAAATATCTCCTCTAAATAAATGCAGTGTCTCCAATTCGGAGGTGGGTCAGGCTTCCACGGGGCCAAGCTGATAACGGACTCTGACCTGCACTGTCGCTGAAGAGGCGATGAGCAGAATACAAGTCAAGGCAGTCGGGGCACTCTCCAGCCCGCTTTGTTGCTATCCAGAGTTTGTGAGGTCTGCAGCCTACACAACTTAGGGGGTTCTGTTTAAGAAAAAGAATAGACGTTATCAACACAGAATTAGATGCAGCCACTCTCAGGTGTATGTGATATATCTGAGGATAAGAGGCAGCAGTCTTATCTACTCTCCATGATAATACACTTGGCACTTTTACAAAACATGTTTCACACAGGGCTACCCCTTCCAGGGCCTTGGGGGGTGCGTGCAAGTCAGGGGTCATGATAAACACTTCTCTGAAGGGCTGTTTGGCAGTATCTTTCAAGATAATCTCCCTCAACAATTTTTCTTTAAGTACAAAAAAATTAAAAATATTTGTTTAAGAATGTTCATTGTAATATTTTGCGATATCAGAAATTTGAAAATGTGCCCATTCACTTGATGGAAATAATAGCCAGCTACTAAAAATGCTGGGATGGAGGTAGGTACCCACATGTTGGCTTGGCAGTTTTGGGAGAGGATTTACTTTAAATCAAACAAACAAACCCCAGCAATTTCTCAATTGTAATATAGAGCATGATGTAATTTTTATGTCTTAATTTGTGGGTTTATATACTCACTTTTAAATAGGTTCGAGGAATATATACCAAAGTTGGTATCAATTTTTCTGAGAAATGGAATTGGGGGCTAAAGGAGCTTTTCATGTTTTGCCATGTTCACCTTTGTGACATACTTTTTTTGTTTACAGGTGTCTATCACTTTGGATATTAAAAGTGATAATCTACCAAGAGATAAACGCCCTTCCGTAGAGGGTTTAGAAGTCTTGTTTACTCCACGTTGACCCCGTACTGGGCTCAGCATGGCCGTGAGCATAGCACAGAAAATAAAAGGGATAGAAGATGGAATCCGTGAGTGCAAAGGGTGAGCAGTTGGCTACGGGAAAACCACAGAAGACAAATGCAACACGTTAATAGTGGCTGGGAAACCGGGGAGGCTCCTTTGAAGATCTGACCACTAGGGCACAGAAGGAAAAATTTTACATACAATTTGACCATTGAAAAATGGTTTAGGGACCATTTACAGAACCCAGGGGTAAGAATTTTTAATGCAGAGATTTCCAAAAGACACGTCCTGATTCTTCAAAGCCTCTTGAATCAGAAATGCCAAAATGTGAGTCATCAGTAGAGACCAAAGTAGAAGGAAAGAGAGAATGGAGAGAGGAGCCGTCCAGCCCTCAGCAAGCACTGCTCGGGTGTGCATCATTCTCTGAGGGTGTTAACCAGGCCGGGAGGCCGGCTGGGTGCGGAGGACCCAGAGGAACCAGGGCTGGCCCCACGCCGCTGCAGGTGCTCCCAGGCCCCGGGCGCCGCGCTCGCCGCAGCCTTCCCGCGCGGCGCGGAAGCGGTTGCGCGCACCTGCCGACGCCGTGGCTGCGGAGCGCGCGGCCCGAGGGAGCACGAGGCGGGCGGGGGGTCTCCGGGCTCCCGGGCGGGGACTCCGGGGCTCTGGGAGCGCGCCGGAGCGCGCAGGGTCGTTCTCTGGGGTCGGTTCAGGGCCGCGCTCGCAGACCCTCTCTGTGGGTCGGGCGCCTCTCCACCCGTGAAATGGAGAGGTGACTCTCGAGCCTGGCTTGCGGCGACCGGGGAGGGAGGCGGGGTGCGGTCCGCAAATTCGCGGCCGTGGCGTGCGCCGCAGGGGTGCCCTCGCACCAGCGTCCGACCGCCAAGAAAACCCAGAGCCGCCTGGAGCCGGTGGAACGGACGGCTGACGGCGGCGGCGCCGGCTCTCCCCGCGCTGGCTCCGGGGCGCCGCAGCCCGCGGCCACGACCACCGAGAGCTCGCACCGCCCGCAGTCCTAGAGCGGACCGGAAGTGCGCGCCTGGCCGGCGGGGACGTGCGGGCGGCTGCGCGTCGGGGAGCCCCGCCGGCCGGGAGGGTGGCCCTGCGCCCGGCGTCGCGCGGCCGCTCTGCGTTCCTCGGGGGCGGAGCCGCGGCTGAGGGACGCCGGGGTGCGAGCGGCCGCCGGGCTCGGCTCCGGAGCGACCTTCCCCGCGCCGGGCCGCCCGGCTGCGGGGCCCAAGCGTCGTGAGGCCCGCGACGGCCTCGGTCACGTCGGGGTTCGGCGTGGCGGGTCCCGTGCTGCGCGGTTCTGCGCTGGGCGCGGTTCTGGTCTGCTCGGAGCGCGGCCGCCCGTCCCGCGGACTCGCTCCAGTGACGCCGTGTCGTCCCGGACACAAGTCGTCCTCCGTGGCTGCCGTCGTTCTGTGTTCACGACGACTTCCCGGACTCAGCGCGGGGGCGGCGCGCAAGGCAAGCGGCCCACCTGCCCAGACCCCGGGCGCAGAGAGCGGCGCGCTGAACTTCGGGGCTCAGGATGGCCGCCGCCTCCGGGCTCCTCCCGGGCCTGGCTGGCCGGGCTGCAGGGGAACACGCGGAGATTATCAGAGTGAAGGTTAAGGAAGAAGACCACGTGTGGGATCAGGAGTCCTGCCCACAGAAGGACGCGTCTCACACCCGGGAGCTCTGCCGTCTGCGCTTCCGACAGTTCTGCTACCAGGAGACTCCCGGACCCCGCGAGGCGCTGAGCCGGCTCCGGGAGCTGTGCCGACGCTGGCTGCGGCCCGAGACCCACAGCAAGGAGCAGATCGTGGAGCTGCTGGTGCTGGAGCAGTTCCTGACCATCCTGCCCGAGGAGCTGCAGGCCTGGGTGCGGGAGCAGCAGCCGGAGAGCGGCGAGCAGGTGGTGACTGTGCTGGAAGATCTGGAGAGGGAGCTGGATGAGCCTCGACAGCAGGTGAGACCTGGCAAGTGCCAGCTTCCCTGGGGAATTTGAGTTCATGGGTCCAAGGTGGAGTGCGTGCGGTGAACTTCACGCTGGTGGCTGCGGACTCTGGTTTGGGGCGTTACCATTTGACCTCCGGTGCAGAGGAATGCATTCATGCAATGGGATGACAGTGTTGATGTTAAGTGATAGCGGATCCAGGTAACTCGATTTAACCAAATGGGAAACCTTGGTCCAACGCTTACCAGCAGAAAATATATTTATTTAGTGACTGTGAGGGTAAAGTAGCTGTCTCTTCTTAGGATGCCCACTACCTTAACCATATATGAAAACTAATCAGTATAAGA
Organism: Ursus arctos; assembly: GCF_023065955.2. Lineage (NCBI taxonomy): Eukaryota > Metazoa > Chordata > Mammalia > Carnivora > Ursidae > Ursus > Ursus arctos. The sequence goes on from NW_026622997.1 coordinate 979,104, forward strand.
ATATAAGGAATACCTTCTAGGAGACACAAATAGAGAAGTAGCCAAATGTAATAGAAATAATCAGGAAAGGGTGAATGATGGGATTTGGATTCCGTAATAGGCCCTGTCACTAATGAGCTGTGTAACCTTGGGCATATCACACCTTCTCTGGGCTTTAATGTCTTCATCTGTACAACAAAGAGATTCATTGCATCGTTTTCTAGATACTTCCCAGTACTTGGAGTTGTTGGTACGGGAAGTGTATTGAGCCCAGTATTTGGTCTTTCACCATGACATTAGAGATTATTTTTAAGAGAGTATACTTGCTTCTAGGACAGTGATTTTAGACCATTATGGATGTTGCCAAACACTCTTACGTTGCTATAATGATAGCATCCATACACTTACCTGAATCCTTTAAATATGAACATATTATGTATACAGTCTGATCTGTTAAAACACATTTTTCTGAAATGCACATCTGTCATATGAGACTGATAAATAGGGACCTGAGTCTGTATGATGCTGAAATTGACTCATACGTGAAGTTGACCAGCACGTGGATGTTTTGGGCCACCAGGTAAGAGTGGCTTAATGGAAAGTATCTGACGATAGTGGAATGCAGCGCATTTTGAAGACAGACAGTGCTGTGCCAAATGCCCATTCACCTCCACGCCCTTCCTCTGGGCTCTCTTGGCCACACGCTCTGTTTTGGAGATGCTCATTTGCATGGCTCCCTCCCATCTTTGTGCATTGTTAAACTTTTTTGTGTTCCAGAAAATGAGCAAGCACAGGGGTTTACAAGTGGCACAGGAGCATGCTGGTGATAAAATTCCTGCTACTGAGCGTAAAAGAAGAAAAGCTTTGGGGCGCCTGGGTGGCACAGCGGTTAGGCATCTGCCTTCGGCTCAGGGCGTGATCCCGGCGTTATGGGATCGAGCCCCACATCAGGCTCCTCCACTATGAGCCTGCTTCTTCCTCTCCCACTCCCCCTGCTTGTGTTCCCTCTCTCGCTGGCTGTCTCTATCTCTGTCGAATAAATAAATAAATAAAATCTTTAAAAAAAAAAAAAAAGAAGAAAAGCTTTAACAATTGAAGAAAAGCTCGAAATTATAAAACGCTATGAAGAAAATGGAAGAACCTGTGACACTGATGGATGCGAGGGAGTCAGCTTTGCATTCGGTTCGAGACCACACTGGGAAAACGAAGGGGAGTTACGTTGCTGGGCCAGTGCCAGTGCTCAGGGTGGTTAGAACAAGACGTGAGGAAATGAAGGACGTGGAACATCTGTTAAGTGTGTGGACTGAGGACCAAACACGGAAGCAGTCAGAGGCAGCCTTTCTCAGAATAAAGAGAAGGTCTTCACGGTATGTGAACACTTTAAGATGAAAGCTGGAAGTCCTGCAGAAGTGCTTTCATTTAGCGTAAGTAGTGTCTGCTCAGTGACTTCGAGAACTGCCACACCTTCTGCAGCGTTAAGCCCTCCGGTGAGGCTGTGAGTGCAGATGGAAGAAGTGTAGACGGTTCTCCCAGTGTTACGAAATTTGGCTGATGAAGAAGGCTGTACCTGGGATCAGATTTTTAATTTTGATGAAACAGTGTCTGTTGGAAGCAGATTCTCTCAAGAGCCTGTATCTTGAAGGAAGAAACACACACTCGAGGGCTGAAGGCTACAGAAGATCGTCTGGTGTGATGCTGGGTGGAAATGCCCGTGAGGGTGTAAAGCTCAAGCCTGTTGTGGTTCATCACTTTGCCTGCCCACAAGCTTTGAAAGGACTTGCAAGCCTAGCTTGCTATAGTTCTAGCAGAGAGGCTGCAAAACGGGGAGGTACTTGTTGGTCTTTTAGGTGATGTTTTTGTAGGTGATCTAAAAAAGTAACTGCAAGAGGAAAAAATTGTCTTTTAAAATTCTTTTAATTCTCAAGAATTATAAGCCATCCAAGCCATCCTCCAGCAGTTGCTTTCTTCAAGTATCAAAGTTCTCTTTTCCCTCCTAATACAACTTCTTTACTCCAGCCCCTTGATCAGGGTGTGGTATCAGCCTTTAAAGCTCATTACTTAAGGAGAACGTTCAAGATGTTTACTGCACCTACAGTGTTTGCATTCTGGAATAAATTCAACATTAAACTTGCCGTTGATAGTATTGTAGAGGTTTGGAATGATGTCACGAAAGCCTGCTTGCTTGGAGTGTAGCGTAACATTCTCCCTGATTTAGGTCATGATTCTGAAGGCCCTGAACCCTCATGAGAGCTGCCCCAAGCAGAGCCAGCTGTGTTGCTCGGCAGAGGAGGCTGAATCTGAGAAGTTGGGATCAAGGATGTTGGGGAGCTGCTGCAGTCCCGCGCAGACGAGCTCTTCACGTAAGAGCTGCAACAGGTAGTCACTCAGGCACAAATGGAAGGTGTGGGAGAAACTACCCCGAAAGAGGTTACTTCCGCGTCACTTTCTGCTCTAGGTCCACTGGAGAAGGAGTGCCAGTGGGCCAGACATAACGCAGAACGCGGTGGGATCGCACTTCCGCGTAAGGTCCTGTTTGGAGCCATAGAAGCTGCTGCTTTATGAACAAAGGAAGATGTTTAAGCAGCAAAAACTGGATATTTTTTTATGTCAATGCCAAAGAAGTAAAAAGAAGACAATGAGCCAGAACCATTACTATACTTCTTCTAAAATCACTACATTTCTCTTTTCTTTTTTTTTTTAAAGACTTTATTTATCTACCTGTCAGCACAAGCAGAGGGGAGTGGCAGGCAGAGGGAGAAGCAGGCTCCCCACTAAGCAGGGAGCCCGACGTGGGACTTGATCCCAGGACCCCGGGGTCAGGACCTGAGCTGAAGGTAGACGCTTCACCGACTGAGCCCCCCAGGTGCCCCAAATCACTACGTTTCTTGGAAAATGTGCAAATGCTTCTCCACCTGGACTTCTGATGGCAGCATCTCTAACCTTGCTCCACCCTTTCCTCGTACCTCTTTCTAACACAGTAGCTTCACCTTTGTAAGGTAAAGTCCTATGTGAAATGTAATCATTCTTTTTAGTATGTCTTTTTGACTATGCTTTTAGTGCTTTTATTTTTACTAGAATTGCTACAGTTTTATTAGCACTGTGATGACAAAGTTGTGTAGATGTTCAGTAGTCTATCCTGTAATTTTATTTTCTCCATAAACCTGGTTACTTTTTTGTATGGTTTTGCAGAAAGCATGTTTTTTCATGAGTTCACATATTCTAACATAGATGCCTGTATACGCAGTTTCTTACCTCTAGCCAGCACATCTTCTCCCTTTGTTTCAAATAAACAATACTGGTTTTTCCCTTAAGATGTGCTTGTTACTTTAGAATTTTCCTCTTTCAGCTTTATTGAGAAATGTAGCCATTGGTAGGACTTGGTGTTTGGTCAGTTCTGGGTAATGTTCATATTTGATCGTTTTTCATACGACTCAGGATTATAGGTATCTCCTCGTCTTATGGAATATTTCGTTTGCATATGTGTTTCTCATTGCTCTCGTTTCTGTGTGGTTTCTGGAGGAAGGGGACAATGCCATCGTTGCAGACACGTTTAGCTGCCAGCTGGACACAGGCGTCCCTGCTTCAGAAAGTTCCGCTCCGCCCCACTTCACTTTACTCCACTTGCCCTTGCAGAACACCTGCATTGGTACAGCAATGGCTCCTTTGCATCAGAATGAAAATCCTCTATGGATTTCTGCTGGTGAGCAAACACGGGGACGAATGCAGTCCTTGTACAGGCGAAGCAGCCCCGCGTGGACTTGCAGAAAGTGGGGAGACTGTTGGCTGTGTGCCATTTCGGCTTACAGTGGTTTTCGTAGGAACGCTCTACTCCTGTACAGCGGGGAGACCTGCATCCGCTCTCCCCTCTTCCCTCCTTCAAACATGATGGTTCTGCTCCTGTTGCCCACGTACCTGCCTACGTGCTTTTCCGGCTTTCCTTGTACTCGAGTTGGCTGTGCAGCATGGCTCTGGCCGGGGAGAAATAGGCATGTTCTCTGGGGGTTTCTGGGAAAGTTTTTACTTTCCTTATAAAATGGGACAGATGTGTTTAGTTCCGTATTTTCCCACTTCCTGTTTTGAACATAAATGTGTCTGGAGCCGTTTCAGAAACTTCTTTATTCGGTTGATAAATTTTAGGAGAGGAGGTTGACAATACTAGAAACAAAGTTGTTTCTATCCGTAGATACTGCTGATGAATATAAAATTATCTGTAATCTGTACATTTTAAAGCATAACATTTCACTAGCTGACATCTGAACATTGCTATGGACTCTGTTTTTTTTTCATTTTTTATTTTTAAAAAAATCATAGCAGCATTGAGCATAGGAAATGATGAGATGCCATCAATACCTAGTAAAGTGAATATAATGTTATATAATAATATTATATATAGTATATTTTTATGTATATGCTTTTATATATGCTTTACTAATCCAGCAAAAATGAGCAAAAAACCCCCACTTAATTCTAAGTTTTATTGTCAACTATAGGATAACTCCTGATTATTTAAGCTAGCATTTCTTTTCAGTGTCTACAAAGGGGGAGTTAGCCAATTAGCTAAAATAGATCAGGACATGCAAATCAACAGTATTTTATGGTAATCTGGGTTGTGTGACAACTTCATTAGGAATTTGATAATGTAGATTAATGAATATTTCTGGGGCAGTGTTAAGAACTTACACGTGCATTATAATGGACTTTATGCCCATTGTATGCCATCTATAGTAATATGGATAAAAAGTTTTTTTAAAATATGCATGGCTTGTTTAATTTGCCATAATAATTGTTTTCCATTGCTTAGCTTGTCACACCTTAACATTGAAAATCTCAGCACAAGCTCAGCTGTCCCTGAGACCGTCACTTCCAAACAATAAGGTCTTCCAGACTTACATTTCCCTATGCCAGATCCAGACTACATACAAAAATCTCCTATCTGAATGTATAATACACTACAAATCAATAAGCAAAAGGACACATACCCCAATAAAAAATCAGCAAAAGACTTGAACACGCACTGTACAGAAAAAGGATAACGGGCCCATGAAACTAAAACAATGACTCAATCTTACTAATCAGAAAAATGCAAATTTAAACAATAGGTGGCACCACTTTATTCCAGCCAGTGTGGATTAAAAGTGCTGACATGACCAAATTTGGGTAAGGATGTTGAGCCACGAGAATGCTTATGTCCTGGTAGGAATAAGTTGTTTTGGCCACTTCAGAAACATCTACCACGTGTAGCCATCCATACTGTATGATCCAACAAACCTACTCCCAGGTATGTGTCTACAAGAAACACTTTCAAAGACATGTAAAATAATATTCATAGCGGCATTATTGCAATTGCCAGAAACGCTGAACAAGTGAAATGACTATTAAAAATGGAGTAGGTGAACATAATTATGGTGTATTTGTACCATTGGATACTTTACAACAGTGAAAATAAATGAACAACCACATACAACAGTGTGGATGAATTTCACAAACATAGTGTTGAGCAAAGAAGTCAGACAAAAATAAATACACGTCTGATTTTGTTTATATAAAGCTCAAAAAGCAAAATGACTCTGGTGATGGACGTCCGCGTCGTAGTTACTTCTGGGGAAGAGAGTAGGGCACACGTAGCCTTCTGAGACGTTGATCACGTTCAGGGAGGTTCACTTTGTGATAAATCACTGAGCTCTATGCTTATGAGCTGTGTACTTTTTTCTAAGCATTTTTTAACTCCAGTTAAAAATCGTAGTAATTGCGGGGCGCCTGGGTGGCTCGGTTGGTTGAGCAGCTGACTCTTGGGTGAGATCGAGCCCCATGTGGGCGCCACACTGAGTGTGGAGTCAGCTTGACATTCTCTCTCTCCCTCTCCCTCTGTCCCTCCCCCTGCTTGTGTACTCTCTTTCTCTTTGTCTGAAATAAATAAATCCTTAAAAATTGTATTAATGAAAAGATTTTTATCCCATCGTGGTGTCTCCTGCATGATAGGCTGGGGTATTTGACTATGTGCACATTTTTAGATTCATATGTCATGTGAATGAGGAATTATTTTTGTAAAGCAAAGACCTAGTGAGGGAAATTTCCAGAATTAACCAGGTTTGTAAATGCCCTCCAAAGGATAAGCTAAATTTTTACTTGGATTTTGCAAGTTAGATGCAGAGCGTGGGTAATATGGCAGAGCAAGAATTGATTAGGTTTCTACACCTAATGGTGTGGAATAGGTCCGATTTTTTCATTATTTTATCCTTGAGAATATTTGGCAAGGCAGACCAAGTCTGAAATGTTTGGTTTGACTGCAGTATGAGGCTGTTGTGCAAGAAAGCAGGCTTGGCAAGAATGTGAAGTGGCCAGGCTCTTCCACTGTATGGAGCCCACTCGCAGAGGTGGGAGCAGGTGCCATAGTCAGAGCTCCAGCCAGAGAGTCCAGGCCTGTTATTTGTGTCCTTTACACCGGAAGGTATATTAAATAAATACAGATCAGAATTTCTGTTTTTAGGGAGATGACAACTTGCTTTCTTTTAAAAAAGTAGCTTTCGTGGTCTGTTTTGTTTTATTTATTTTTTAAAGGATTTTTATTTATTTATTTGTTTGTGACAGAGAGAGCACAAGCAGGGGGAGCTGCAGGCAGAGGGAGAAGCAGGCTCCCCACTGAGCAGGGAGCCTGATGCGGACCCGATCCCAGGACTCTGGGATCATGACCTGAGCGGAAGGCAGACGCTTCACCAACTGAGCCACCCAGGTGCCCCCAAAATGGTTTCTTATGGGAGTGGGGGTGGAGTAGAATATAAACAAGACTTCTCTGAATATTTATTTTAATTTTTTAATATCATGTAAATGTTTTAAATATTTTAAAAGCAATGTTAAAATGTTTAAACACAGAAACAGATGAACTCAACCGCATATCAAATTAATAACAATAACAGCAGAACAATAACTCAGGTGACTTGAACACGGGGTTCTGATTATATACTCTGTGGGGTGCCGTCTGTGGGCATAGAAAGCCACAAAGAGATACCGCTGCACAACACATGGCACTTAATTCTGAAACTTGGGTGTTTATTGTGGGTCAGAGCATATGTGTAAATACAAACATTGTACTGAACTGGGTTTTGTTCGTGTCGCTGTGGGAGAAGGAGGTGTTAAAATGGAATACGGAGAGGTGAGGTAAGTCTAGTGGTATTGACATGGAATGGAATTCATGATAATCTAGACGTATATTTACCAGCTCTGTTCATGAAAGGGCCTGGAGGGGAGGACGCACCATTAACAGCGAGCCTACCTGCTATTCAGTCTTCGTTACTAACACGGTTGCTCTACAGTGAATCAAGACTTCTGGGGGAAAACAGTTGGAACTAGATCTGGGAAAATACAGCGTGGTCCTTGGGTTCATTGTTCTGGAAAGCATGGATGTGCTAAACACACTAGTGGGGTTGTGTTCAAGGATGCAGGAACCTGATGAAAGGGACGCTGGGGGCTAAATGGGAGACAGTTTAAGATCAAGGTGAGTAAGGATGGAATGGATTACAAAGTAAGTCTATACTGATATTCAAGATGAGAGACAGAGGGGCACCTGGGTGGCTCCGTCGGTTAACTGTCTGACTCTTGCCGTTGCTCAGGGCATGATCTCAGGGTCGTGAGATGGAGCCCCGCCTTAGGCTCTGTGCTGAGCGTGAAGCCTGCTTAAGAGTTTGTCTCCTTCACACGCCTGCCATTCTCTCTCCCCAAAAAGAGACAGAAAGCTCTTTACAGAAAATTGCTGGCTAGTAAATGTAGAAGGAATGATAAAGACAGGCAGTCATTTTGCAGCCTCCAGTATAAAAATCGATCAAAATCATCAGTGAATGCTCAGAGTGTTGGGGAATGGGCTATTTATGGAGTTCCACGCTATCCCCCCATAGCTGACTTACTGATTCCAGTGGGAAAAGTGCATGGGTAGAGCTGGTGGTCACTACCTGAGCTAAGACGTGATCACGTTATCAGTAATGAGATGACGTGATCGCGTGTGCCCTGAGACACTCCACAGGAAGTACACAGCACTTACGTAGCCTTCTTCCAGAAATTACTCACCTGAGTCCATTTGCAAAGAAAGAATAAGACAAATCCCTAACGTGGGATACTCTGTAACATAACTGGCTCTGACTTTTCAAAAATGGAATGACCTAAAAAGGCAGAAAACTATTTTAGATTAAAAGAATCAAAAGACATAATAACCAAAAGCAGTGAATAAATATTGTTTCACAGAGTTAAAAAAAACATAAAATATATTTTGAGGACAGTTAGGGAAATTTAATTATAAACCATATATGAGATGATTAGTGTAAGGAGGAGATAATGTGTTCTTTTTCACCCAACACAGTCATCCAAACGGATTGGCTTCTTTCCCCGTCCATAACACTGGGGTAACGTTTTCCACATTTATTCCAAGACAACTGTTAGATTCCTCTCTGGGCTGAATAGCTCATTAGTAACTCTTAAATAATTTGCATAACCTCACCCCAGGTATTTATTTTTAGTTGCTCACACCGAAATCCATTTACAATTTTCTTTTAATTATCACAATTTAGGGAGGATTCCGTTAATGTGTTTCTGTTGTTATTCCCCCAAACAGCAACCACGGGGATGAGTATCGGCCTCTGTCCAGTGGAGGCAGCTTTTGTTGTCTGGCTCTGGCTTTATTAGTCCCAGCACTTTTTATTTCTTCTTATCCCGTCTTGGACTCCTCCTAAGAGTTCAGTGAAGACTTTTGTCTTCTTATGTTCTATTTCAGTAGAAGAATGTTCTGAGGTTTGCGCAGTGGTCTGTGCAGTGAGCACGTCTGTTAATTTCCAGATGTTCCTGTTTGTCCTCAGGTCCCACAGGGCACAGATGGGCTGGAAATTCCTATGGAGGAAATGACTCCTGTGGACACCACAGAGGGGTCCTTAGGTGCCCAGCTGCAGCCGGTGGAAGATGGAATGGAATGTCACTCTCCAGAGCCACACCCACTGCAAGATAACGGTGAGGACGGTGTGGTCTGAGAGATGAGATTGGAGAGCAGGAAGGGTCCAGTCCTGAGAAGTAAGCAGAGCTCATCCATTGCCGCCTTACTGAGCATAGCTGAAGGAAAAGTCGCGTCGTGTGAGGCTGTTAGAGGAGTTGAATGAAGCAGCCACGTGGTAATGTAAGAAATAGTTGAATACGGTTCCAGTAGTTGAATACCTGTGGCTCTCCGTGGACATTCTGCAGTGGAGTTAAGTACCTGTGGATAAGCCAGATGTCTGTGGGGCGTGCTTGTCAGTGTAGCCATAGGTCCCACTTCTATAGCCTCTGCCGCAAATTTTGTCACATACGATGTTTAAGACTTGGAAATACTACTTAGAAATTCTATTAAAGAAAATGAGGGGCGCCTGAGTGGCTTAGTCAGTTAAGCGTCTGTCTGGGGCTCAGGATCGAGCCCCACATCGGGCTCCCTGCTCAGCCGGGAGTCTGCTTCTCCTTCTTCCTCTGCCCCTCCCCCTGCTTGCTCACTCACACTCTCTTAAATAAATAAGTAAATATCTTTTTAAAAATCTATTACTGTATTGCTGAGGCTTTTCTAGCCAAAAAAATTGTCTTTTGTAGGTAGTAAGTAAATAAATAACATCAATTTACTTCTTGTTTTTCATAAAACAGTGCTTTACTTTAAGGCTAATCCCAGATACTGCTCTGGAAGGTCACATCCTGGCTTTCTGCTCTTTACTGTGTCAGCACTTTTTGTTCCGGGCTGGGGTTCTTCATTTACCTTCTGTTCCTCCAAGGCTGGACTCCCGAACTAAAACTGTATTCCACCAGCTTGTGTGCTCATAGCCTCTGCTTCTACCTCAAACGCTAGTAGCTACTTGGGTAGTATATATATTTCTAATTATATTCCCAAATATTCTAATTGGTTTTTTCTTCATATTTTAGGGTCATTTTTGTGGCTTTCCATGATGTCTCAAAGCATGGGTGATGATAACCCTAGTAGCTTAGACACTGATGAACCAGAAATTGAACCAGAAAACATGAGAGAGAAGTTCTGCAGAAGCTTAGCAGTGTTACTGGAAAACAAAAGTAATAATACCAAGATATTTTCTAAAGCGAAGTACTGTCAGTTAGTAAGGGAAGTGAAAGAGGCGAAAGCAAAGGCGAGAAAGGACTCCGTTGACTCCCGTCGCTTGGCTAGATTTGATGTGATCCTCGTACAAGGAAATGAGAAGCTGATTGAGGCTGTCAATGGGGAAACAGATAAAGTACGGTATTACTTGCACAGCGAGGAGTTATTTGACATTCTGCATGACACCCATCTCAGCATTGGACATGGTGGGCGTACCCGCATGGAAAAAGAGTTACAAGCAAAGTACAGGAACATCACGAAGGAAGTCATAATGCTATACTTGACTCTCTGCAGACCGTGCCAACAGAAAAACTCAAAACTCAAGAAAGTTCTAACATCAGAGCCAATGAAGGAAGTGAATTCAAGATGCCAAGTGGATCTTATCGACATGCAATTGAATCCTGATGGGGAGTATAAATTTATTATGCATTATCAAGACCTTCGTACGAGGTTGAGTTTTTTGCGGTCACTAAAATCTAAAAAGCCTAAGGAAGTTGCACATGCTCTTTTAGATATTTTTACAATCACTGGCGCACCCAGTGTCCTACAATCTGACAATGGGAGGGAATTTTCAAGGCAGATTGTCAGTGAGCTCAGTAATATTTGGCCAGAATTGAAAATTGTCCATGGGAAGCCTCTGCCCTGTGAAAGCCAAAGTTCTATGAATCAGAGTAATGAGGATATCCAGAATAGGATTATCTCCTGGATGCAGACTAACCGTTCGTCACACTGGGCTGAATTTTTGTGGTTCATTCAGATGACCCAAAATCAACCCTATCACCGAGGCATGCGGCAGGCTCCTTCTGCAGGCACCCTTAGCTCTGAAGCTAGACTAGGCCCGTGTCGTTGTCAGCTAGCTGAAGAACTTACTGCTCGCCTGCGTCCAGACAATGAGGTCGATCAGGCCGACGGAGAATTAGGAAGCACGCCAGGAGCGCAGTCTGCAGAGAACATGGAGACGGGCACGGACAGCAGTGATACCGGAGAGCATCTTTCTGCTTCTCCTCCAGGGGCCGCGAAGAAGCCTCCCGAAGACAGACTGAGATTTGTATCCTGTGTAGTTTGTGAGAAAGCACGCTCAGGGGCTCATAGTCGTGTACCGCGTGACGGAAACGTCCGTGCGATCCGCAGAGCGCCCCCTCCACATGACGCTGAGGGCTGTCGCCACAGAGGAGCGTGTAGTCTCTGCTGTGAGACCACGACAGTGAAAAGGAAACGTGACGAGATCCAGAGAAGTTTGACTGGTCAGACTTCCAAAATGCTGAAGCCGTCAGACACACCATTTTCCTTAGACAAAGTGGGAGATTGGGTAAGAGTCTGAGTGTGTGCTGCAGATGAGAGCAGGGGAAGAGCTTCATCACACGTCACTGTGCGCGTGTTGGGCGAGGATGTGTGCGGTAGAGACATGAAGCACCATTGGGCCAACTTGGGTTGGTTTTCTCCAGAGAAAAGCCCATTACTTTTAATGCCCCCCCCCCTTTCAGGTTGGAAGTTGTAACCTTGAATGCTGCTTTATCTGTTGTCTGGGGTCATGGCGGTATTTCTTTTACTCCTTTCTGGTGTCAGGCATTTCCTGGGGGGTGAGAAAGCTAAGACCGCGTGTGTGAGGGTGTGTTTCTCCAGGAGGGTGAATGTGGGAAAAGCCCATCTTAATGTTACTTTGTTTTAATTGTATGTAAGTTTGGGTGGGGAGGTAAGCCAGGAAAGGGCGGCTCAGGTCAAGTGAGAAGTATTTAGGAAGGGCAAGGGATGATCAGTTCGACTGGGGATACGGGTTTGTGTTGAGAAAAAGCTCAGTTTTCGGATTTAAATGGAGAGCATGAGATAAGGCCAAATAGATGTATTTTAAATCAGTAGGTTTTATAAAGTAGAGTTAATGTGAGTTTGGAGTTTTGAAACATGGAGGTTACGCATGATTTGGGCCAATGGTACCCAGAGTGTGATCTGCGGACCAGCACTGGTCTACAGAGGGCTAAGTACACTAATCAAGGAGTGTTCAGAAAGTCATAACAGTTTGACATCACCGTAGTATCCAGACCCGTGATGCATGAACTTGCGTTTTTGAATAGAACACGGCCCGGCTCGGGCATCACTAACCTCCCAGGGCCAGTCACTGTGGGGGGAGATGCACGCCAGTCAAGCACAGTTACAACGTGTGATGTTTGATGGCTAGTTTGCTGTAACTCGGAAAAATGGAAGCCTTTATTTATCTTTATAACTTAATTTTAAAACCATTTTTAAGTTTTTAATCAAGCCTAGTTTTTAATTTATAGTTTTTATCAGAAAAAGGAGGAAAGTAAAATTTGTATTGTTTATTTTTCATCATAATTTGCAGATGGCAAAACAACCTTCACTGGACTTTTTTGTCAAGAAAAAACATCCCTTTTCTGAATATGGCAGTAGTAGTAAGAGAAATGGTAACGATGGAAGTCGCCCAGAGCAGGTGAAAACCAGAAGAGTTCACACAAGTTTTACTCGGAAGTATGATCCCTCATATATCGAGTTTGGGTTTGTAGCCGTAATTGATGGTGAAGTGCTGAAACCACAGTGTATTATTTGTGGAGACATACTGGCTAATGAAGCAATGAAACCATCAAAACTTAAGCGGCATTTATATTCAAAACATAAAGAAGTAAGTTCACAACCAAAAGAATTCTTTGAGAGGAAGAGTAACGAATTAAAAAGCCAGCCAAAGCAGGTGTTCAGTGTTTCTCACATCAACATCAGTGCCCTGCGGGCTTCGTACAAAGTGGCGCTCCCGGTCGCCAAGTCTAAAACGCCCTACACGATCGCTGAGACGCTGGTGAAAGACTGCATCAGAGAAGTCTGTCTGGAGATGCTGGGTGAGTCCGCGGCGGAGAGGGTGGCCCAGGTGCCACTTTCCAATGACACCATAGCCCGGCGCATTCAGGAGCTGGCCAGCGACATGGAAGACCAGCTCATAGAGCAAATAAGAGAAGCAAAGTACTTCTCGTTGCAGCTCGATGAGTGCAGAGATATCGCTAACATGATCGTTCTGCTGGTGTACGTGCGGTTCGAACACGGTGATGATATCAAGGAGGAATTCTTCTTTTCAGCCACTTTACCGACACACACAACTAGCTCAGAACTGTACGAAGCTGTGAAGAATTACGTGGTCGACAAGTGTGGCCTGGAATTTAGGTTTTGTGTAGGAGTCTGTTCTGATGGCGCAGCCTCCATGACAGGAACGCACTCCGAAGTGCTTACCCAGCTCAAGGAGCTTGCGCCAGAATGCAGAATAACACATTGCTTCATTCATCGAGAGAGTCTGGCGATGAGAAGGGTATCCGCGGAACTAAACAGCGTGCTTACTGACACGATAAAAATTGTGAATTATGTCAAGTCTAACGTGTTAAGTTCAAGACTGTTCTCTTTACTGTGCGACAGTATGGAAGCTGATCACGAGCAGCTGTTAGTGCACGCCGAGATTCGGTGGCTATCACGGGGGAGAGTGCTGTCAAGAGTGTTTGAAATACGAAACGAACTCTTAGTGTTCCTGCAAAGCAAGAAACCAGTTTGGTCCCAGCTTTTCAAAGATGTGAATTGGACAGCCAGACTTGCTTATTTATCTGATATCTTCGGTATTTTTAATGATCTTAACGTTTCCATGCAAGGAAAGAACGCAACCTGTTTTTCAATGGCTGATAAGATTGAAGGACAAAAACGGAAGTTAGAAGCTTGGAAAAACAGAGTTTCTACAGATCGTTATGACATGTTCCATAATTTAACAACAGTTATCCATGAAGTGGGCAGTGACCTTGATATTGTCCATCTGCGAAAAGTTATCAACGAACATCTTACAAATTTGTTGGACTGTTTTGAATTGTACTTTCCATCGAAAGAAGATCCACGCGTAGGAAACTCATGGATCCAAAATCCATTTCTTTCATCAAAAGATAATGTAAATTTAACCGTAACCCTACAGGATAACTTGTTGAAGCTGGCTACGGATGAAGGGCTGAAAATGAACTTTGAAAGTACAGCATCACTTGCTTCCTTTTGGATAAAAGTTAAAAATGTGTACCCTGAGCTTGCTGAGGTGGCTCTGAAATCCCTTCTTCTGTTCCCCTCCACGTCCCTCTGTGAGACTGGGTTCTCCACTCTGAGTGTCATTAAAGCAAAACACAGAAACAGTTTAAATATCCATTATCCCCTGAGAGTAGCACTGTCATCCATCCAGCCGAGGTTAGACAGATTGACAAGCAAGAAGCAAGCTCACTTATCACATTAAAAACTTGAAAGTATTCAGTCGGGGTGTGCATATGCACATCATGGAATATGGAAAGTTACTAGGATAGCAGTTCTCTGTATAAATTGTCCATATGTACACTTTCAGTTAAATGTACAGTTTTTATAATTCTTTTCTTTCTTGCTATATTTATTAAAATGTAACTTTAAATCTGTTGCTTCTAATATTAAACAATTTGGTCTTACGTTTTGTACGTCTTTGTTGTTGTTGTATTTCATTAGGATATTTAGATTGTAGGATGACTTCTTTGAAATGGTGTCTTAGACCATGACGGGAAGTGGACTCGGGGCTGGAATTAGAATCGGGGTGCCAGGGTCAGGGAGGGGTGGGCTTCTCCAGCTGGTCCTGGGTGGAAGCTGACGTTGGGTTTCCTCTGTTGGTGCGCGTTTAGACGCAGTGCTTATGTGGCTGAGGTGGGGAAGCACCTTGTGGTGGTGTCATGGCTTTGGAGGCACGTTGCTAAGTTCCGATTTCGTCAGGGCGGGGGGGTCGGACCGCAGAGCCGGATCAGGCACAGGTGTTCAGGTTTTCCTGAGCCGATTGCTGCTGCGGTTCTGTGGGACAAGCCAGGGGTTTTAGCTCCTCTGGGGCATGTAATAACCTCAGGAAGCGCCACACGTCTGCCCTCGCTCGGAATGACTGAGAACGGGCTCTTAGCAGGCTCTTCAGGTAAAACAGACCAAGGTCCTCGGAGAAAGTGAGTCTTCTCCTAGACAGGGAAGCAGCGTAACAGTAAGTGCTGCTTTTCAAAGAAAAGTAACTGAAGGTTGAAGAAGGGGAGGGTGTTTAGTAACACAGAATGTCACTACTAGTTTATTGATTGAAAAGTTCCATTGCAATGGATCCCAAAACTCTTAGAAAGTGGAGGAAATGTTTTTCACATTCAATTCTGAAACTTCAGTAGGATTATGTTTTATTGTATGTGTTTCATAAAATCTTAGAGCTTTTCAAAAATAAGGTGCTAGTGGTGGACAGATGTCCACGACAGTAGTTTGGTTTTGTCCTCCTACATCTTAGGTGTCCTGTCTCCTGCTTGACTCTATTTTGGAGCTAAGGGACTTAGGTTTTAAAAATTTTGCCATTTGTTGATTGAGTAAAGTATTGTGCTTCCAATTTTCAGTGTTAAAAAGCAATGTATGTGTGGTGATTTTATACTTATTTTTATAAATGCCTGAAGTGTCTGGGAGAAAAGAAACCGAGGGACATAAAGAGTACATTTTAAAAGAGAACTAAACTCCCTTATTTTCTCTAAGAAATACAGAATACTGGATATCTGAAAGCAGAATTAGAATCATCTGGACAAAATTGTTGATGTGATTTTTGGCCCTCTCAGATATTTGCTTTAGATGCCTGTGTATTTTTCCTGCAAATGACTCAGTACCAGAAGGCTGAATTGCTTTCCCTCTACTTTTTTTTTTTTAAGGAATATTTGTCTTTCCTCCCTTTCCTCCTCCCTGTTTTATTGTCTTACCGTACATTTTTTTTCTTTAGCAGCTTTATTGAGGTCTAGTTTACATGAAAACATGAATTTGATGACTAGTGATTCTGTAAATCAGAAGACCTTTGTCTTCCTATGTTCGGCGAGTTTCCCGTCTAGACCCGTGGTGCACGCATACACCACAGAGTTCGTGTTCTCTCGTGTGCGCGTATGACTTTGTGCTTGTACCCGTTTATCATTTATGTTTGTGTCGTTTTTAAATTGCATTTATGGTTATCTGTGTATAGCAGGATGTCGTGTTGAACGTTTCCTGTTACTCAAAGAATGGCAACTACAGAGGGGCCAAAATGGGTCGAGGAGATAGTAAGCTCCCCCACCCTAAAGACCTGTTAGCACGCCTAGACCCAAAAGCCTCCTGCCCTTCACGCGCACAGACACGCCTTCCGGTGTTACGAGTCACTTGCAAGGGGCGCCTTCAGGAAGAGGAGACTTGCATTTCACTTCCAGACTGGCTGTTAGTTTAGGCAGGGGATGTGCTCACCGGTTCTATGGCTACCTGAGCTGGAAAACAAAGTTGGAGAGAGGTGGTTCGACCTGCAGCAGGTCGGCCCAGGGTCCCACAGTTTGGGGCAAAAATATGCAAATTCCCTGTGGGTCAGGTGACACCAAGGAATGTAGGTCTGTACTCTCAGCTAGTGTCCCACGCGGGAAAATGGTCCTCCAGCCAGGAGAGCTCACCTGCAAAGGCTGCTGCCATCTGTGGCTGCTGGGAGCTGAAGGCCATGGAGGAGGTGAAGCGGGAGGTAAATTATCTTTCTGTCCTTGTATATGTAGGTAAGGCCCCCACAAATGTCCTCAGAAAATCTCACGTGCTCCCCATAAGGAAGCTAGAGTTCCAGGGTTTAATCAGAGAGCATGTTACCAATTTACACTGTGTGTGTGTGTGTGTTGACATCGTTAGACGAACCCTGGCCTCTTAGCAAGAGTTATTGTCACGAATAGGGCTGAGTTTGGGGGAAGCAGGTTAGAAGAGGGACGTGCAGTTGATGGCCAGGTGGCCTGCTCAGCTTTATGCCCACGGGGCTCTCCTAGCAGAATGTCTGTTTTGGTGTTCACCACGATAGATTATTGTGAAAGGTCCAAAAACTATAGAACTAGACTATTTTTTAAATTACAGACATTACACATAACACATTTGTTTTTTGTTTACTTGAGAGAGCGTGAGCAATGAGGAGGGGCAAAGGGAGAGGGAGAGAATCTTAAGCAGAGTCTGAGCTGAGCCCAGAGCCTGATGCGGGGCTTGATCTCACGACCCTGACATCAGGACCTGAGCAGAAACTGAATGTCGGACGCTCAACTGACTGAGCCACTCAGACGCCCCTAGAAGTAGAAATTATGATGAGGAAATAAAACATGTTTACTGGTTCAAAGGACGTACTATGTGCTTTGCATTCTGATATACTTGTGTTAAGTTGAATTTACTATCAATTATTTATTGATACAATTGTGGTTTTAATTAATTAAGCCTTGGGTTCATTAAAAAATATAAAAAGGGAAAGAGCGTGAGGCCATTGTGGACTGTATGACTTTCAAGAGTGTGACTATGATTATAATGTGCGTTATCGTAGTAAACACTAATTTCTGACTGAAATCTCTCTTGCATCTTTAGGAGGGCAAATTTTCCAAACTGCTATTTTCCTGTCGGAAAATCTCCTCTCATAGTTAACTGCAGGAACCAAATGTGAACTCAGAGTGACCAGAGTACAGGAGCGCCGGGCACTGTAGGTGGGAAAGGTGGCCGGCGATGAGGAGGCCGCAGAAGAGAAGCCGATTCACGGGACAAACCCAGGTAAGGAGTGTGGCCTTCATTCCGGAGGCACTGGGAAGCACTGAACGAATGGTAAATAGAAGGGGACTGGAATCACATTTTAGCAAGGCTTCTCTGCGCACAGTGTGGCCAGTACCCTGGAGTGCCAGAGGCAAGAAAGCCGCGTCCGGTCGTGGGCTAGATTAGTGGTCATGGTGTGGCTGGGGGCACGGCAGTAGGGATGAAAGGAAAGGGACGTTATTTGAAAGGCTCAGGATTGTAAAGGTGCCAGTGTCCAGTCCTATTGAATTTACCGACAGAGGTTTCATGCCATATAACAATATCTAAAAAATATATATGTGAGCAAAGGGTCAGACTTGCTAAGAACATTTTTTTAAAAAGATGAGAAAACTTGCTTATTCTCACCTCAAATGTTGAAAGTCATCAGAAAGCCAGAGTGTATAGGACAGGATGGTATGAGAACAGAGGTAGACAAACCACTGGAGTAGAACAGGGATCCCAGAAGCAATCCAACTGATCAGTGGAAACTTGATACGGCAGAGCTATTCCTGCTTGGTGGAGAAAAGAAAAAATTGATTATCCCTTTGGGAAAAAGTGGAACTGGATCCCTACATTCCAAATGTATTGAAGATACAAATGTGAAATGCAAAGCCGTAGAACTTGTTTTATCGGTTATCGCCCAGAGACACTGAAGACGGGGGCCTGCCCCGCAGTCTCTCTACACTGTCGGCTGCACGCCAGGCGTCGGGAGGAGCCGTGCCTGTGAATGCCGACGGCACCAGCGCTTACAAGAGCCCAAATGCAAAACAGCCCAGATGTCCGTCCACAGAGTAAAATGGACTATGTTACTCAACGTCTAGCTACGGTAGTGACATTGAGTCATCATTGAGGGTTGGGGGTTTGATGAAATGCAATGTATCTGTCAAAGCTCCTCAAAGTACAGGATTAAGATGGGTGCATTTGTTGTACGGTGTACCTCAATCAAGTTTAGTTTAAAGACGAGGGACCTGTGTTACGTCAACACGGGTTTAATTCAAGGGTACAATATTGAAGGAGAAAGCAAAGTTGCCCAACAATACCGAAGTACTGCTCCGTCCATATAAAAAAAAGCTTCATAAAGTTCTGGAAGTCTGAAAAACCTAAACAGCACAAATGAGAGATGCGATGTGGTACAAATGTGAAGGAGGAGAACCCGCAGAATATGGAAACGGAACCCCGGACGGAGGGCCTGTGCCGGGTGAGGGAAGGAAGGTTGTGACTTGGGAGGGTCACTCGGTCGTAGTCGGTGAGGACACTCGTGTTCAACGTGGGGGGTGCTTTTGTTTTAATGCCTTGTACACACGTTATGAATACTCTGATATCTTTCCAAAGGTTAAGGTACAAAATAATTAGTTAATACAATATAAATCTGACAAAACTGATGCTGAAGACAGGATGAAAAGATTTAAAAATGAAAAATTGTGATAGAACTGACGTTATGGAGGAAAGACCGGGACGTCTCAGTGTCCGTTCATGAGAAGAGAACAGAGAGAGCGGGCACTGAGTGGTCTTTGAAGAAATGAAGCATAAGAATATTCTAGAATTGAGAAAGGCCTGAGCCCCCAAAATCAAGCTACAAAACCACCCCAAAGCAAGATAAATAAAACTAAATTTATACATAGATCTATCATAGTGGGAAAAAGATTAAAAGAGATTTAAAAATAACAAATAGAATTGACTTATGGGAGGTTTTTCAACAGCCATAACAAAAACCAGAAAAAGTTGAAAAGCATTTTCAAAGAGCTGAGAAAAAATAACTACCAACTTAATAGAGATGAAACCCACTGCTCACTGTCGTGTTCAACAATGACAGAAGAATAAAAATATTTTCACGAATCTCACGAGAGACATGATACCAATAAACTGTCACTAAAACAAACTATAAGGACATAATTAAGAAAGAATAAAATTAAACCATGAAGGAAAAACTAAGCTCAACAAGGAAGGATAAGCAAAGAAAATAACAGCTCGGAAATCTACATAAACATTTCCTGTAACATAATGTTAGTAATCATGTGTAATTATTGGGGTTAAAACACCAAGAAGGAACTTGAAACACTAAACAAGTAAGTTGGGCAGAGCAGGGTGATAAGAATTTTTTTTAAAGATAATTTAAACTATAAGGAACAAACCCAATTTTCTTCAACTTATATCCAACAAATGCAATTTCCTAGTGACAAGATACTTCACTAAAAGTCCTAATGGCGATTACTATGAATATCTTCGAATTTGATAGGAGAGCTTCTTGCTCATCTGAACAGAGAAACTAGCCAGAAATTCAAATTCATGATGACAAGATGCACAGCGTGCATATATCTAACCTCATCTGACTTTAACCCATCTGAAGAGCTTTCGTACGTATGTAGTAATCGGCCCATTAATATGTCCCGATCTTTCTTCACAGCAAAGAATAGTGATTTTATATTATCAAAAGCACTGAGTCAACCCTCATCTTTTTAAAAAAGATTTTTATGTAAATTCAATTAATTAACATACAACGTATTATTGGTTTCAGAAGTAGAGGTCACTGATTCATCAGTCTTATATAACACCCAGTGCTCATTACATCACATGCCCTCCTTAATGCCCATCTCCCAGTTACCCCATCCCCATCCCCTCCCCTCCAGCAACCCTCAGTTTGTTTCCTATGATTAAGAGTCTCTTATGGTTTGTCTCCTTCTCTGGTTTCATCTTGTTTCATTTTTTCCTCTCTTTCCCTATGATCCTCTGCCTTGTTTCTCAAATTCCACATATGAGTGAGATCATATGATAATTGTCTTTCTAGGATAACAACCTCTAGTTCCATCCACATCATTGCAAATGGCAAGATTTCATTTTTTTGATGTTTGTGTAGTATTCCCTTTGTGTGTGTGTGTGTGTGTGTGTGTGTGTGTGTGTGTGTGTGTATTTATCTATCTTTATCCATTTGTGTGTCGATGGACATCTGGGCTCTTTCCATAGTTTGGCTATTGTGGACATTGTTGCTATAAACATTGGGGTGCAGGTGCCCCTTCAGATCACTACATTTGTATCTTTGGGGTAAATACCCAGTAGTGCAATTGCTGGGTCATAGGGTAGCTCTATTTTCAGCTTTTTGAGGAACCTCCATACTGTTTTCCAGAGTGGCTGCACCAGCTTGCATTCCCACCAACAGTGTGGGAGGGTTCCCCTTTCTCCACATCTTCGCCAACATCTGTCGTTTCCAGACTTGTTAATTTTGGCCATTCTGACTGGTGTGAGCTGGTATCTCATTGTGGTTTTGATTTGTGTTTCCCTGATGCCAAGTGATGTGGAACATTTTCAACTTTTTGAGGAACCTCCATACTGTTTTAATCCTGGATATATTATTGTTTAAATGTATGTTTTAAATGTTAGGATAAATGATAATTATGTAAATAGTGGGAGGGAAAGTGATCAAAGAATGACTCCCAGGAAGGCTATAAAGAAGCAAGTATTGGATTTAACCCCACTGAAAATTTATAATTCTATACTGAAACAAGCTATTAATAAATATAAAAATTAGTAACTGGGAAAATGTTTAGAATACAGTAGATAGATACACTTGGTCTATTATATTTATATGTTTGATGGTGATCTTTTCAATAAATAAGAAAAGTGTTGAACGGTGTAAAAGAAAAGAAATGGGTCAAGGATTCCAGGGGCTAAAAGTGACATTTACTTCTCAAAGGTCTCTTGTGTAGCTAGATTCTGCTGGGCTCAGCAGGGATTAGCCAGGCTTTTGTTGTGTTATCTGTGTGTCTCCATATGTCTTCTCATTCCAGACCAGTAGCCACCTGGTGTGCTCCTCTCCTGGCCTCACGCAGGTGGGCAGGTGGGCTCACGCAGGTGGGCTGAGAACTTCCCTCAGCTCACAGCCACACACTCGCCTCCCACCCACATTCCACTGGTCAGATCAAGCCCTGTCGCTAAACCCAGTGTCAGTGGATTAGGAAAGTATACATCATCTCTAGGGAAGACATAGCAAGAGCAAAAAGCATAAACCAAAAAACCCCAGAATATTCAACTAAAAGTCTTTTAAATCATAAACACATTTTTTTTTTTTTTTTACATTGCCAGATAAAATGGTCTCAAGATTATTTCAGTAGCCCAGAGGGGTGGTGCATAGGTGGCCGTCAGTTACGGGACCACCTCTTGGCTTCAGCTCAGGTCATGATCTCAGGGTCATGATCTCAGGCCCTGATACCCGGGTCGTGGGGTCGAGCCCCGAATCAGGCTCTGTGATCAGTGGGAGCTTGAGATTTTCTGCCCCTCCCCCACCAGTCTTTCTCTCTCTAAAATAAAGAATCAATCTTTTAAAAAATAGCCCAGAAATATTGTCAGGGACTCTTTGTCCTGAGTTGGTTGTCAGAGGTCACAGCGGGCTTTCCTAGTGTCATTCACAGAACAGCAGCTAAGTAGGAAAGAACCTTCTCTCAAAACCGTCTTTCATCAGCAAGGAAGTCTTCTCCAAAAGCCTCCAGTGATTCCTTCTTCAACTAAACAGCCACAACTGGGTCACATAATTACCCTACGCAAATCTTCACTCAAGGGGAGTAGGACACATCCTGGATGTTGGCTTAAGCCCAGCCAAAAAACTCGAGAGCTTCTCTTTTATATAAAGATAGCCATTGTCCAGTAAAAGAGAATAAAGCCTGAAAGCCACAAAACTGAACATTTTCAGCACAGGGAGAAGATGAGCAAATGAAGAAAATTTTTAAAAGGAAAAAAACCTCTGGGTTTTGCAAATGAGAGAAAATATTGGATGGTCATTGTGGTAGATGATTGTTATTTACAAGTATCTGCTGCCTCTTCCTGGGGTAAGATCATTACTCCCCAGGGTAAGATCACCTCCTGGGGTAAGATCATTACTCCCCGGGGTAAGATCACCTCCTGTGGTAAGATCATTACTCCCCGGGGTAAGATCACCTCCTGGGGTAAGATCATTACTCCCCGGGGTAAGATCACCTCCTGGGGTAAGATCATTACTCCCCGGGGTAAGATCACCTCCTGGGGTAAGGTCATTACTCCCCGGGGTAAGATCACCTCCGGGGGTAAGATCATTACTCCCCCTGTTCCACAGACACCAGATTTGCCTCATTCTCTTCACGCTGGACAATGAAATGTGAGCGAATCCACGTGTTTCGGCCCTCGATTTGCTGACTCCGTTTTCTCCTGGGTCAAGGGACCATCCGCTGCGGCACCCGGGCCGGATCCCGACGGCACGGCTTGAGCAACAATCGCCTTTGTTCCTGCCGCTCCCTGTGCTTCCTGGACGCTCAGCGCGCACAGCGCCCCGGAGACGCCGCACTGATGACGCGACGGGACCGACGTCAGAAAACGCGCGCGTCCGACTGCAAGCGCTTGGCTGGCTGAGCCGAAGGGTCCGTTGATGTTACCGGAGTGCAGCATAAAACGGGGCCCAAACCTCCCATGCTCGGCACCTTGGGGTTGCCGCTGAAGTTCAAGGCGGAAATACATTTAGACGCTTTTGGTAAATTCTGAAGTGCCGCGGAAACGTGGGACGTGAATAACGCGGTGCCCGCGGGCGGTCTGGGCTCCGCCGCGGGTCTCCCGTGAGCTCCCGGGTTGCTGCGAGCCGGTGACCTGCGCCGGCGGGCACCCGTTCCAACTGCCCGCATACGGACGCAGCGAGGAAAGAAGGTCCTGTCTCTCAAAACAAACAGGAAAGAAAAGGGGGAAACGATGAATTAAAAGGTGCTTTTTGAAGCAGGCGCTGAGTCTGGCTCCGTGGCTTAGCTGGTCAAAGCGCCTGTCTTGTAAACAGGAGATCCTGGGTTCGACTCCCAGCGGGGCCTCGGGCCACGCGCCCCTTTTAGCGAACGTCTCGGTGGCCGGGGAGGGGATGGAGACGTCGTCCCGATGACGGAAGGACAGCCGCCCGCGCGCAGGCATCAGCTTAAACCTCCGCGGTCCTTCTTCCCATCACAGAAGGTCGTTTTCCAGGGAAGTTCTGCCTCCGCGTCCTTCATGGGACAGTGGCCCGGGAGGGGCTCCGGCAGGTGCACAGCAGGTGTTCCCCCCCACCCCGGGCGGAGAGTCAGGAACTCAGGAACAGTGACTGATGACTGTAAGCAGGGTGTTTTGGAGGCCGTCCCGGCGCCTCTGCAGGACGGGCCGCCTGTTCCTCTCCCCGCACCGGGTCCTCCAGGACCACGCGCACCTTGCTGGGGCTGTGTCGTGCCGCGCGAGCCAGGTTCTCGGCCGTGTTTGTTGAATGAGTAAATGACGCTTGGATGAACGAAGGGAGGATGTCTCCTCTCTTCCGCACGTTTCCTACGGGATCCGAAGAAAGTGTCTCTCCCTCTCCTCCCTCTCTGCTGACCCCTTCCCTCCCCCTCGCCCCCTTCTCCCCTGGTCCTCTCCTCCCCCCAGCTCTCCCCCTCTCCGGCTGATGGGTGCTGGTGCTCTCTGCTTCCTCGTCCCTATTTCATTATTGGCTGACAAGTTGGAGCCCAGGGGCACAGGGTGGGGGGAGGCGAGAAGTGCAGGGAGGTCAGAGAGGGGTGGGAACTCGGCCTGGGGGCGTCGGGCCCGCTCCCTTTGCCGCTGCCCCCAGTCCCCGTCCTGGGTCCCCACCGCCTGAGGCGGGGCTCGCAGGGGCCCTCGCTGCCCTCAAACCGTGGACGTTTCCTTTTAAATAATAACAATTCGTCTAAAGTCGCAGTGACAGTATTATGGTAAAAACATAATATTTCTTTAATTTCCCAGTGTAACGTTGAATGAACAACTGCAACTCAGAATACTTACTCCAGGATGATTTTATTTCTGTAAATTTAAAAACACAAAACTGTTGTTTCTGGATGCACAGGTCTTAGTGAAGCAAAAAATATGAACAAAAAGAAGACCGACAATTAGATGGTATTGGCTACTTCTGCAGAATGTGGGCTGTATTTTCAGTTCCAATTTCCTAAACAAAATTCGAACAGAATATAATACTGTGAGTTTCCCCCGGCAATATAAACAGGAATTCCTGGTATATTGAAACTTCCCAGTGAAACGCCAAGACTTTTTTTTCCTTTGATTTTATTTATTTATTTACTTACCAGAAGACCCTGTTTTTGGCCTGTAACAAAGCATCTACCCTCAAGTATGAGAAGATTAGAAACCTGTTGATGGAAGACACAGTGGTTGCCCCTAACTTATTCCAGTGACTGACAGTGACCTAGGAGGAAAGAGTCCTCTCGTGGGGACCTAAGCACATGGAATTACCGACACCCCATCCACAGGTCTCCCCTGATGGTCAGTTTGAAGGGAAAGCATATTGAGGACATGAATTTCGAATGTATTGCATTCCGTCCTGATGCCACCTGGCACTCCTAATGCCAAGTGACAAAAGTATTTTAAACCTAAAGATAAAATCTTTTTTTTTTTTTTTAAGATTTTTAAGTGTATTTATTTGTCGGAGAGAGAGTGAGAGAGTGAACATAAGCAGGGGGAGGGGCAGGCAGAGGCAGAGGGAGAAGCAGACTGGGGCTCAATCCCATGACCCTGGGATCATGACCTGAGCTGAAGGCAGCCGCTTAGCCAACTGAGCCACCCAGGCGCCCCCTAAATAAAGTCTTATTAGAAATAAATTTGACACTTACCATGTGAGCTTGTGTACAGGTACAACTTCAGCTGATCTGAAGATGGGATGTATGTGAATCCAGGTACACTTCTGAACCTGAAATGGGACACGGTCACCTGAAAAATATGCCTATCAATGGCACTTGCCCTTTTCTCTTTGAATTGACAATCCTCCCGGGGGTTGGAGCTCAAGGAACAGGGCAGCTGGTATAATACTGTTGGGTTAATAAAGAAGATACGGAATGTCCAGTTTTCCAGCATCCCCCATTGATTTGAGCACCAGTGTGGGCTAGAAGAAGGAACAACACTGGGGTGTCACCAACTGGCCGTCTAGGTAGCCTCCAAGGTGGGGTGAGGTCAGGGACACCTTACTGGTCTCTGCAGCTGTGGGGGAAAAGCAGCCTGAGGAAAAGATGTCAGGAGCACAGGCGTCTAAGAACAAACACTAGGATCACCTTACCTGTCACTAATAAGAGTATCCATGCTTGTGTATCAAAAAATCACAGAAAATAATGTTGCAAATCAGGATTTTCAGCTTCGAATGTGAGGAACTCCGTATTACCCTGTTTGCTCACAGCATGTTATAAAATGCAGGACACAGCGCACGCACGTGGAAGGGACCGTCCCTTTTGAGAGGACACATTCAGATCAGATGAGATCAAACCCTGGCCCACATCAAAGCACAGAAAGCAAAGCTTGATGGCCGCTTGACTTTCGGTCACCAGCCCTCTTCCCTCTTTTATACACAAGCTTCCTTTTAAAAATGATGTGTGATATGCCTTGATTTATATGTATTTTATCATACATACACATTAAATAATATTAAATAATAGATAATAACATGTAGGTTTTAAATGTTACCCTTTAAAATACTATTAAAATATTATTAGTCTTATCAAGCATATTATAAGACTGAGTTTTTACTACTTTGATTTTACCATCAATTTGAATGTTATGAAGAACAAATGATTTGTATATAAACATGAGCTATCAGGAAAAAATATGAAAAAGTACTCTTTTTAAAATTAAGATTTTTTTGTGTGGGGGGAACAGTTTTAGGTTCACAGGAAAACTGAAGGGAAGATACAGAGATTTCCTGTCAGATTCCTGCCCCTAGCCATGCATAGGCTCCCCAGTGACCAACAACATCCCATACATGAGTGATACATTTGTTTGAATTAGTAACCTACATCCACATGTTATTACCCAAAGTTCATAGTTTACATTGCAGTACGCTCTCTTTCTACATTCTGTGGGTTTGGACAAATGTGACGTGTATGCATCTTTATGGTATCCTACGGAGTACTTTCACTGCCCTAAAAATTCTTGGTGCTTTGTGGGAGAGCAGGACCTTAGCGGGTAAAAGAGCCAATAAGAACAGGAACACGCATGAATGGCCACAGCTCTAGACGCGTGGGAAAGCCAGTTATCCGGGCCATCGGCCTGTGCTGAAAACAGTGGTGATGGTGGATAAGATAGCTAGGCCTGCTGAGGTCAGTTCTCCACCCCCCACAGTCCCCTAGTTTACGCTTCCCTAGGATCTGCGCTAACAGTCGCGCACACACAGTTCCCAGCTGCCCCTCATGTGATGGCTTTCTTAAGTTGTGTGTCCCTCCTTGCTTCCCGCATACTTTACGTATCACGGTATGCAACCGAGAGTCCACCCAGACTCTTCTTGCTGGTGCCTGGTGGTGCGGCCCCTTCTGGCCTCTCTTTGCTCCAAGTTACTGGACTCTGAGTAATCATTTCCTCTCTGGACAAGTGTGCAACACGGCAGTGATTCACCTGTTCATCCCTCCACTCCACCCTGAAAGCCTGGCAATCACCGAACTCTTTACTGTCTCCATGGTTTTGCCTTTTCCAGATTGTCGTATAGTTGAAATCGTGCGGTATGCAGACTTTAAGACAGGCTTCTGTCACTTAGTAACATGCATTTCAGGTTCCTCAATATCTCTTCATGGCTCGATAGCTCATTTCTTTTTATCTCTGAATAATATTCCGTTGTCTGGGTATAGCACAGATTTTTTACCCAGTCACCTGCTGAAGGACATCTTCTGGCTTCCAAGTTTGGGAAATTATGAGTAAAGGTGCCATCAACACCCATGTGTAGCTTTTTGGATAAACGTGACTGTTTCACTCCTTTGGGTAAATAACAATGGGTGTGATTGCTGGATCATATGGTAAGAGTATGTTTACTTCTGTCTTCTAAAGCGGCTGCACCATTCTGCATTCCCACCGAGAAGGAAGGAGCGTTCTTGTTGCTCCACATCCTTGCCAGCATTTGATGTTGTCAGTGTTCTGGATTTCGGCCCTGCTAATTGGAACGTGATAGTATCTCATCGTTGCTTTAATTTCCATTTACCCAATGACATATGATGTGGAGCGTCTTTTCATAGGCTTGTTTGGATCGGTATATCTCTTTAGTGAGATGTCTTTTAAGGTCTTTGACCTATTTTCAAATTGAGTTGTTCTTTTGTTTTTGAATTTTAAGAGTTCTTTGTATATTTTGGATATCGGTTCTTTATCAGATATGTATTTTGAGGGGCACCTGGGTGGCTCAGTCGGTTAAGCGTCTGCCTTCAGCTCAGGTCATGATCTCAGGGTCCTGGGATCAAGTCCCAAGTCCCCCATTGGGCTCCTTGCTCAGCGGGGAACCTGCTTCTCCCTCTCCCTCTGTAGCTCTCCTTGTTCTCCCTCTGTGGCTCCCCTTGTTCCTGTGCTCACTCGCTCTCTCTCTCTCTCCCTCCCTCTGACAAATAAGTAAAGTCTCTTTTAAAAATGATCTACTTAACTACTTTACTTAAGAATGCTGTACCACCAAGCCAATTACTTCAAATTGAATTCCCTTCTGTCTTTTTGAAAGACCAATTTTTATCTGAGAACGTAATTGCTTTAATTACACAAAATACGCAAGAACGTTGGCAGTGGTAGGACAGAAACTGATGTCCTTAATGAGACTGGAGTGTAATCCAGAGACTTGGGTCATTTGGTGTTCTACCATGTTGGAGAAATGTATGCAAGTAGTTTTACGTTTTAAAAGATGCAAGAATGTATTTTGTACAAATGCAGAGTTGACAGCCCATATGGGGTTTTTTTTTTTTTTTTTTTAAAGATTTTATTTATTTATTTATGTGACAGACAGCCAGCGAGAGAGGGAACACAGCAGGGGAGAGGGAGAGGAAGAAGCAGGCTCCCAGCCCAGGAGCCCGATGTGGGACTCGATCCCGGAACGCCAGGATCACGCCCTGAGCCGAAGGCAGACGCTTAACGACTGAGCTACCCAGGTGCCCCCCATATGGGGTTTTTGTTTGTTTTTTGGTTTGGTTTGGTTTGGTTTGGTTTTTTTACCCTCTCTCTAGACACTGGTCAGAGGCTTCAGTTCTTTCAAACTAGGACCATTAATTGGAATATGCATTTGGACTGTCCGTCCACTCAATTCCTACCTATGAAAGATCACTTTCCCATCCTTCCAGATCAACCACCACATAAGGAGCTTTCTCAAGTGATTATGGGCCAGCCTTCTACTTCAGATTGTTGCTGTGAGCTTAGTTACCTGTGTTGTCTGTGCTGAGACACCACAGTGGGAGGGACAGGACTTACAGAGGAACAGTTCTCCTATTATAAGAAAATCAGTCCTTGAGTAAGTGAGTAGAAATTCTACTGACCTCCGTGGCGTTTCCACGGTGTTGGAATAAAGTCTTGTGTTCAACAGCTGAACTTGTTGGACAGTTGTTTCTCATCTAGTTTGTCATATTTCTTCCTTTGCTGTTTTCAGCTTGCCCATTTCTTTTCTATGTAATTACAGATGGATGGAAATCACATATGCTGCTCGCAACAGTATCTGTAGGAGAGTTAAACGTTCTTGCCATGACTCAGCAAGTCCAGTCCTCAGTACGCATCTGTCCTGCAATCATTCGGCTGAAAGTAAGTGCCCTTTGGTTTAAATCACAGGACTGATAATACTACACATGCACCAGGATGTGGTTTATTATATAACGAGGCTCCCAAACAGGTCCCAAAATGGTTTGAGAAAGCAAGGAGGGGTGAGTGGCTTTGGCTGTTACTGTGGTTGGAGGGTTGGGCTGGGATGAGGGTTCCCAGGTGGGAACAGTGTTGTGCAGTTTGAACTTCCCTCTGGTGCCGAGAGAGGGAGCTTGTGCTCTTTCTCATGAGCTAGTTTAGCCGTGAGTAAAGAGTGACAAGTCTTGAAAGCTATCAGCAAACATCAGTAATAGTCAACCTCTTAATTACAATACCCCAAAAACTTGTGCACAAGTCCACACACACACACAAACATTTACAAGAGTGGTGGGGGTTTTTTGTTTTTTTTGTTTGTTTGGTTTTTTTTTTTAGAGATGGGGGTGAGAGAGAGAGAGCAGGGGAGGAGCAGAGGGAGACAGAGAGGGAGAGAGACTATTAAGCAGATGACCCATCTTCCAGATGGGTTTGAA
The DNA here is from genome assembly GCF_023065955.2 of Ursus arctos. NCBI lineage: Eukaryota > Metazoa > Chordata > Mammalia > Carnivora > Ursidae > Ursus > Ursus arctos. The sequence continues at coordinate 1,008,798 of NW_026622997.1, forward strand.
GTTTTCTCTGTGGGGAAAAAAATTGACTATTTATTCAGTTTATTGAATGATTTGGGGCTATTCCTATGTGTGGTCGCCCAAGAAGGCGGCCATTTCTCAGTCGTGCACAGAGTGTCTGGGACCTTCTGGGGCTTCTTACAAAGGTCCTTGGAAGGCACTGGCAGCTCCACTCTGCGCAGTCTCCAGGAGAGCCAGGCCTAGGAGGTGCCCTGGATCCCGCCCTACCTGACGCTGTCCCAGCAGCGTAGGGCTAAGCTGAGAGGCCGCAGGAGAGGCTTACTTGTCCCCCTCGTGATGATTTTCCTTTTCTCCCAGGGGTCTCCGTTCTGACTTTGTCTTCCTTCTAAAGGTGACTTGAGAGTCTGTCGTCCTGCTCACAGAGGGACGGTCAGTCTTTTCCTCCTGTCTTTACAGCCCCATGCAGCTGGCGGAGCGGGGTCGCGCAGCCCAAGTGCTCACTTAGGTTCACAAAGGACATGCGGTGTCAGGTTAAAGGCAGGAGCGTGGAGGCAATCAGAATTCCTCTTTGCCTTAGCCTGTTCCCGGGTGAAGTTGTTTGGCTTTGGGAGTGTTAACCACATTCTCTTTGAAATGGGATTAACAGAAAAGATGACGTTACTTTGTTGGGATGCAAAGAATACGCAAATAATCCAGAGAGCCCAGATTCTCAACACTTGTCCTATTTTTCCTAACAATAAAACCGGTGGACCACGTGGCCTAATGGATAAGGCGTCTGACTTCGGATCAGAAGATTGAGGGTTCGAATCCCTTCGTGGTTGCAGTTCCCTTTTTCACACTCCCCTCTCCCAGGCATGTCTGTCCCGACCTTCAGATCCCAGATCCAGGTGTCTGGAAGGAAATTGGACAGTGCGTCCCGACAGATCAGACCTGCGCAGGAGGCGGCGGCGCGGCCTGGCAGGTGCACAGGTGTGTGGGGCAGAGGAGTGGGGCGCGAAGGCTGAGGACCTCTGCCCTCTCGGTCCCTGCAGCGCGGGTGCTACTCGGTCACTTCGGCCCCTGCAGCGCGGGTGCTACTCGGTCACTTCGGCGGGAAATGACCCTACTCCGCTTCCCGGCACCTCGTGGCCGCGCTCAGTGATTTCACAGCAGACTCACAGAAAACCTGTATTTTGAGCAACTTGTCTCTTTGAAGTCAGTTTAAATGCTGCCCCTTTCAAAAGGAGACCACTCCTACCTTAGGGGAGCCGGAGCAGAGGCGGTGAGTCCTGCTGACTCGGGCTGACGACCCCCCAACCCCCTGCGGCTCAGCGGGCGCCACCAGCCCGGGTGAGGACCCGGCGCCCGCGCAGAGACCCCAAGCCTCCAGGGGAGGCGAACCCAGTGAGCGGGGGCCAAGAGCGAGCAGCCTCGGCAGAAGTGTAAAGAATCTGGCCAAACACAGCTGAATATTAAGATGAAATGGACAAGATGCTAGAACAGTATGACAGACCAAGTGAGATTCAAGACGGAGTATCAATTATGAAGTCTTCAACTATGACACGTTTTGAGTTCGTTCTCAAAAGTCTTCCTACTGAGAAAATCCCATGTCCCGTCGTTTACCGGAGACTTCCTTAAAACATTCAAAGAGCCCAATCTGATCAGACATAACTCTTCTGAGACAGAGCGGGGACTGGACTCGGGTCCCCCCACCCGGACGCCGCACCCCGCGCGCTCCGCCGTGAACTCCGTGCCTCTGGCGCCGCGCATCCGGCAGGAATGCGGAGGGAGGGGCTGAGCCCAGCGTCTGGCGGGCGCCGGACCCAAGCGGTCCGCACCGGGACGGACCCCCGCGCTGGGCTTTCACGGTAGAAGTCGCCCCCGGGGGTGGAGAGTCAACGCGTTCAGTGGCCGGGCCGCGCATGAAGACGCGGGACCTTGACGTGCGCCGGTGCTCGTCCATCCCGCCTCCACCTGCTTGTACTCGCTCTTGCCCACCTGCGTGTGTGTGAAGCCCGCTCCCTGACCGCTCCTCGGCGCCAGCCTGAGAATTCTTTCCTCCCCGCGGCCACGAGGGGCGGAGCAGCAGCCCCCGTGAAGCGGGGCCGGGAGCTCCCGTGAGGCTCCTTGGCTGCTCCTGTTGCCGGGCGAGCACTTCCACAGCATGGAAAGTAAGAGAGAGAAAGAAAGACACACAATTATGTTTGCAGAATGCCGTCATGAGATTTTCTTCCCACTTAATGTATCTTTTAAATGGATTTTTTGAGGCACAGTTTTCTTAGAATAAACTACATATATTTAAACATACATGTGAGTTTGACACAGGTATAAACTCATGAAGCCATCACTACAAGAAAGGTAGTGAGCACAGACATCATCCCCCTCCCACAGCCACTGCCTCCTGTCATTATGTTGTAGTTTTATGAAACGTTTTATGCTTGTAGTTTTATAATTTTATGTAAATGAAATCATACAATATAGGCTCTCTTTATTCTTTCCCCTCCGTTATTTTGAGATTCACCCATGATCTGCATATGTGTAATTCCTTTCTTTTTATTGCTGGATAGTATTCTGTTGTATGGACGTACCACAATTGTGTACCCATTTGCCCCTTGATGAATATTTATATTACCTCCAGTTATAAATAAAGCTGCCATGAACATCTGTGTATAACCCTTTGTGTGGACATATTCTTTCATTTCCCTTGGAATGGGGTGGAATGGCTGGGCCGTATGGTAGGTCTATATTTAATGTTTTAAAAAGAAAGTGCCAAACTGAGGCTGGTATTACCGTCATACCTAACGCGATAGGGACGTTGTGAGAAAGGAGGGTCACGGTCAGCCTCACTCTTGAACACAGACGTGAGCTATCTTGACGGTTAAGGAACTGAATACAGTCATATTTAAAATTAATTGTAAGTCATTTTGGTCTTGAGTTTATACCAAGATTACAAGGCTGTTTTACCATAGATTTACCATAAATCATTCCAATTTACACATTAAGAAGGAAATATGCCACGGGATCACCTCAGTAGAGAGAAAAAGTATTTGCTAAAACTCAGCATTCAGTCACGATCAAAACTCCAAGCAACCTAGCGAGGGAAGGTAATGTCTTTAACCTGGCGTCTTTGAGAAATTATAGTCAACATCAATCTTAAATGTGAAATATTGACTATACGCAGAATGATGAAAAATTCTGTTTGAGATTGGTAACAAATCAGGGACTAGCTCTTATCACTCCTATTCAAGATTATGGATTTCTGTGTGCCTCATTCATTGTCTTTTTCAGTCATGCTCAAAAAAGGAATACAAGGTCCCATGACTAGAAAGGAGGAAAGAGGAATGTGCTTACTCCCAGATGGTACGATGACATACAAAGGTAAGTTATTGGATCACGTTGATCGATTACAACGTAATAGCTTGTGAGAGCTGAGATGGTACTATAATGGCCTGTGTCTATGAAGGATGAACCGCGAAGGGTATGTTACCTACAGTGAGAAAATGAGAGGATTGGAGAATACGCCTCCTCTACGCTTACGTCGACGAGCGCTTTCCTTGCTGACTCCACAGAAGCCCAGGAATCTGATAGACAGACTTCATTTATGACACGGTTTCCATTTTTTGTTTTAATCAGTCGCCGACAGTCTTCACGGAGGGGCTCTGAGAGCATGTCATGCAATCCAGACCGAAAGCAGCTCTACTTTGCTGAAGTCCTCCTGCTCTACCTGCCTGTCCGACCCTGTCCCCTCCATCCCCCTGCCTCCTCCAGGTCCTTTCTGAAACTGAACTCCAGGTGGAACTGGTTTCTGGCCTGAGCCAGGGATGGTGGATTATGAGACTTTGAAAGCTTTTTTTGGAAGTAGAAACCATTTCTGTCTCTAGATTTCTGAGCTCTTCTCGGGGCTTCTAAACTGAGAAAAAAAAAGCACAAGAACACTGAATTTGCCTCAAAAACCCCAAAGCCCTTTAGGGCAGTCATGCAAAAGTCTTCTTCTGTTGTCACCAGAGACATTACAACACTCAGTCCCACACTACTGGATACCTGCCTCGTGAGATTAAATGTTAAGATATTGTTGTGGAATATATCGTTGGTTTGTTTTAATCGGACATGGTAAAATACACAGGATTTGGCTGTCATGAAAGAAGTTTTTGTACTCACAGATCCCCAGAAACAGAAGCTGTGGCATATGGAGAAGTACTAGGGTCAGGCAGGAGGCAGAGCGAGTGATGGAGGAACTGGGCAAGAGCCTTCGTTGTGGTTTTTTGTAGGAGGAATGAGTGAGGCAGGGTAAACAGGCTTAGCACTGGGCAGTTTGAATGGTTCAGGGCTGTCCCTAGTGATCTGGTACCCGGCCCTGGGATGACTAGGGTAGGAGAATAGCAGCCCAGGCACAAGAGCTTGTTAGGAAGCTGTCTGGAGCACAGACTCTGGACCAGTTGGTTTGCATGGGAAAGGCGCAGTCACAGGGGCATTGTTTCCTACCTCTGGGAATTGATTAGCCCTTGGGGACAGGGATAGTCTTTCTCTTGGTCTGGCAAGGCCCCAAGACGTCAAAGCATCAGGAAATACAGAAAATAAAAAATATGATTAATACACGTTTATAAAGCACTGAGCATGAGGCATGGCATTTGGCCTGTGCATAATAAATTGTATTTATCATTTACATTATGTATTTGTAGCTCAGGGTGGGGGGAAGTGATATACCATATCATGTGGTTAATAACGTTGGAAGGAATCCAATTTCCATATTCCTACCTATTTAGGGTTCTATCTGTGATATCATCCCACCCCTCACATGTTGTTACTAATTCCTAACCATCTATGACTATTAATCTTTGTTTAACTTGTAGTAATTGGCCCTTGAGTAAGGAAACTCTTTCTTTATGGGCCCCATCTCACAGATCAGATCAGATCTAAGTAGCCTAAAGACTCTGCTTTCCCAGATCTCTGAGTTTCAAAGTTCTGATAAGCTTTTTAGAAGCTTTGGAGCATGCCTCCAGCATGAGAAGAGCAAACAATCTAGATTTGAGGGAAAACATGGTGGGTTTATTTCAGAACTCCCACCTGAAAGCATGACATACCCATATTGCAACCAGGGTAAGAGTAAAAACTAGAGGCTGAAAGAGCTTTGCCTACTCACGGGGTCCTTCCCTTCCCTGGGCCAGTAGACTACCACTGAAAGACATCGAGGCCAATAGTGGCCTGTCGGATCCTATAGTTTTCAGGCTCTCAGGGCCAACGCGTCCATTCTGGCTCACATCCTGGTCAAGACAGAGTCGATGGCGACAGGAGGTGTTGTGGGAGTCTAGGGCTGGAAGATAGGAAGGTAAGAAGGCGGAGGGGGGGGGGAGGGGAGGGGAAGGAAGAAGCACGCGGGAAGAGAAGAATACTAATGTTGACAAGCTGCCTACCACGTGACAGCCATCTTCAAACACATCACATTTAGCCCTCACCAATGAGCAGGTGGCTGTCAGTGTGCCCATTATGTCAATAAGGAAGTCAACACAGACAGAAAATAAATAATATGCCTAAGTTTGTTTTCTTAACAATCCCAAATGTTCCAAAACCCAATTTATCTTCACTATTCAATAATAAAGACTTATGGAAGACATGAAGAGAGTAATGGATGAGGGCGGAATGTACAGGGCAAAGTTCAGGAGAAAGGGTAGGAAGAAAGGAAATGCAGGGAATTCAGGAGCAAAGTCCCAGGGGATAATGAGGGGTTCAGAACCCATCGTAACATGAGTTCATGATATAAATGCCTGCTGAGTGAGGGTTGATCTCATGTAGACCTCAGCCTCTCCTAGGAAGAAATCACTTATTAATTAAACACATATTGATGTATTTTAAATTTCATACACACTTCTTGTTTCTTGGGATAAAAATGAACAATTTTAATAGTCTCTGCCTTGAGAAGCTAAATTTCAATGATGTCAATAAATAGAACTCCTGCTTTTGCAGCTACGATTCCCCTATGACTGTCCCAACACTAACTATGGTATTTGGTGTGCACATGCTTTTTTCTTTTAAGATTTTATTTATCTATTTGAGAGTGAGAGAGCATGAGTAGGGGTGTGGGGGGAAGAGGGAGAATCAGACTCCCCACCGAGCAGAGAGCCTGACTTGGGGCCCAACCCCAGGACCCTGAGGTCACGACCGGAGCCGAAGGCAACCACTTAAACGACTGAGCCACCCAGGCGCCCCACATGCTTTTAAAAAGCTTATAGCAGAAAGGAACGAGGAAAAGATAAAGCCACCGTAGCAGGAAAATGGTGCAGTATTACCTTTGACAGAAGAAAGCAATGCCATTTAATACCCATTTGCTTCTCTTTTCCAACAAGGGAAAATAATACTTATTTTTAAAAAAATATTAACTCATTTTATCATCACACAATTAAAAAAAATTTTTTTAAATAATCTTTATGCTCAACATGGGGCTCAAACTCACAACCCCAAGATCAAGAGTCACATGTTCTACCAACTGAGACAGCCAGGAATATTTAATATTTAAAATGGAAAAAGAGGGATGCCTAGGTGGCTCAGCTGTTAAGCATCTGACTCTTGATTTTGGCTCAGGTCATGATCTCAGGGTTGAGAGATCAAGCAAGTTCTGCCTTGGGTTCTGTGCTGATCATGGAGTCTGCCTAAGATTCTCTCTCACCTTGTCCCTCTGCCCCCCCCCCCTCGTGCACTGACTCTCTCTTTTAAATAAACAAATCTTTTAAAAAAAGACTCATTCAAAGTTTCAACAGTAATTAAAGAAGCATGGCACTGGCCAGAATAGGTAAATAGAGAAATCAAACGTAACAGAGAGCTTATGCTCATGTGGACACCTGAGAGAACAGAGGATACACTACAGATGGAGGGTGGAGTGAATTTTTAGGTATATAGTTCTAGAGAAAATGAATGTAAATGTGTTGACCTGTACTTCATCATATAGAAAAAAATCTGTTTGAGCTAAAGACTTACATGTAAAAGACAAATATATACAAATTTTAGAAAATTATAAAGAATATATTTGTTAAACTTGGAGTTGGGAAGAATTTCATAAACATGACAACAATAAGGAAAAAGATTGACGAATTTGACAGCATTAAAATTTTTTAAGTTAGCTCATCCACAGACACATAACGAAAGAAAAATGGCATTTATAGTGTTGGCTGTGGGGTTTTTTCACAGATGTCCTTTGTCAGGTTGAGGAGGTTTCTTTCTTTCTTTCTTTCTTTCTTTCTTTCTTTCTTTCTTTCTTTCTTTCTTTCTTTCTTTCTTTTTTTAATATTTTATTTATTTATGTGACAGAGAGACAGCCAGCGAGAGAGGGAGCATAGCAGGGGGAGTGGGAGAGGAAGAAGCAGGCTCCCAGCGGAGGAGCCCTATGTGGGACTCGATCCCCGAACGCCGGGATCACGCCCTGAGCCGAAGGCAGACGTTTAAGGACTGCGCTACCCAGGCGCCCCGAGGAGGTATCTTTCTATTCTTGGTTTATTGAGGATTTTCATCAGGAAAGGGTGTTGGATTTTGTCAAGTTCTTTTCTGCATCTATTGAGATGACATGTAGTTTTTGTTTTTTGTTCTGTTGATGTGGTATATTACAATAATTGATTTTTGCATGTTAAATTAACCTTGCTTTCCTGGGCTAAATCCCACTTGGTCATGGTATATAATTCCTTTTATGTGTTGCTGGATTTTGTTAGTATTTTGTTGAGGATTTGCATCCATGTTCATAAGAGACATGGGTCTATAGTTCTCTTGTGATGTCTTTGTCTGGTTTTGGCCTTGGGGTAATAATGGCCTCATAAAAATCAGTTAGGAAGTCTTTCCTTCTCTTGTATTTTTAAAAAGAGTCTGTAGGAGCGCCTGGGTGGCTCAGTCAGTTGAACATCTGCCTTTGGCTTAGGTCATGATCCCAGAGTGCTGGGATCAAGCCCCACCTTGGACTTCCTCTGCCTGCTGCTTCCCCCTCCTTGTGCTCTCTCTCTGGCAAATAGATAAAATCTTAAAAAATAAATAAATAAAATCTTTAAAAAAAAGAGTTTGTAAAGAATTGATATTGATTCTTTTTTGAATGTTTGGTAGAATTCAGCAGTGAAGATGCCTGAGAATGGTCTTTTCTCTGTTGGTAGTTTTTTGGTTACTAATTCAATCTGTTTGCTTATTATAGATCTATTTATATTGTCTAATCTTTTTGAATTAGTTTCATTAGTTTGTGTCTTTCCAGAAATCTGCCCGCTTCATCTAGGTAATCTAATGTGTTGGTGTTCTATTTTTCACAGTATTCCTTGACAACCCTTTTTATTTCTGTAGGGTCTATAGTAATGCCCCTTCTTTCACTTCTAATTCTAGGAGTTTCAGTCCACCCTCTTTTTTCCTTAGTCAGTCAGCTGAAGGTTTGTCAGTCTTGTTGATCTTTTCAAAAAACCAGCTTTTGGTTTCATTGATTTTCTCTATTGTTTTTCTATTCTCTGTTTCATTAATTTCCACTCTAATATTTATTTCCTTACTTCTGCTTGCTTAGATTTAGTTTGCTCTTCTTTGCCAGTGCCTTAAAGTGGAAGGTTACGTTATTAATTGGAGATTGGTATTTGTTTTTTTTTTTTAAGTAAGAATTTATAGCTATACATGGTCTTCTAAGCCCTATGTTAGCTGCATCACATAAGATTTGGTATGTTAAGCCTTCATTTTCATTTATCTTGAAGTATTTTCTATTCTCTACTGGTTTTTTTTCATTGACCCATTTGTTATTTAAGAGTATATTGCTTAATTTTCACATAATTGTAAGTTCTATCAAGTTCTTTCTATTATTACTTTCTAATTTTATACATTGTGATTGGTGAATATATTTTGTATTATTTTAATCCTTTTAGATTTATCAAGTTTTATGAGTATATGGTTTATCCTTGAGAATGTACCATGTGCACTTGAGATGAATGTATTTATTTATTGATGGTGGAGTGTTCTATAGATGTCTGTTAGGTCTGGTTTATAATATGGTTCAGATCTTTTATTTTTTTATTTTTATTTTTTATTTTTTTATTTTTATTTTTATTTTTTTAAAAGATTTTATTTATTTATTCGACAGAGATAGAGATTTTTTTTTTTTAAAGATTTTATTTATTTATTCGACAGAGATAGAGACAGCCAGCGAGAGAAGGAACACAAGCAGGGGGAGTGGGGGAGGAAGAAGCAGGCTCATAGCGGAAGAGCCTGATGTGGGGCTCGATCCCATAACGCCGGGATCACACCCTGAGCCAAAGGCAGACGCTTAACCGCTGTGCCACCCAGGCGCCCCTATTTTTTTATTTTTTGTTGAGCTTTTGTCTAGTTCCATCTGTTATTGAAAGTAAGATTTTGAAATCTCCAACCATTATTGTTGAATTGTCTATTCATCTCGTTATTTCTTTAAGTTTTGCTTCATGTATTTTGGTGTTCTTTCATTGGGTGCATGCATATTTATAATTGTTATATATTTCTGATGGATTGATCCTTTCATCATTATGAAATGTTGCTCTTTATCTCTAGAACCTTTTTTGTTTGTTTTAGTCTTTTTGTGTAATATTAGACATAGACACTTTGGTGTTCTTGTGGTTGCTGTGTCCATGATCTATCTTTTTATCATTCTTTTATTTTCTATCTATTGTATCTTTGAATCTAAAGTGTGTCTCCCGTAGACCACATACATTGGATCTTTTGATCCAGTATGACAGTCTCTGCCATTTGATTGGTTATTTAATTCATTCACAACTTAGGTTATTTTTGATATAGTGGTATTTATATCTGCCATTTTACTTTTTGTTTTCTCTGTGTTGTTATTGGCAAATATATTACATTTCTCTGTTATAGGTCCAACAATACGTTATGCATATATTGTTTTATATAATTGCTTTTTTGTATAAGCAAAAAAGTTTGGCCTACATGTGGTATCTTGGTGGGTTACCCAGTGGGAAGGTCCTGGAGACCTATCTGAAAAAAGAACTGTACGTGTGACTTTCAGCCACCAGGACAGCAAGTATACTACCCCTATGGATTTCTGTTATAGGATTTCCTTTAAAAAATGTTAGGCAACAAGCTACCAGGTGCGAGTGCTTGGTATCTCTAAATTGCTTCAATATGCAAATGCTCTTCAATGTGGGTATCAGTCCCTTGTCTCCTTGTCACGGGCAACAAGGCAAACCAGGACATTTAACAAAAGGATAGCCAGCATTGGGAAAATGCAGCTAGAGAGAAATATGGATCCTACAGCCTAGTCTGTTTGCAAAAGCAGGCAAAGAATGTGGACACTGACTATTCAGTCATACCTCTATTCACTCTAGTGATGTGGAAATTCTGGGCCTTTCAACTCTGGGCTTGGTGTAAGGACCCAAGGAGACAGCTTACTCCTGGAATAAATTTAAATAGCCCAAGGTTCCCTTGATTTGGAGTCTCTATGCTGCGGCAAGAACAGAGAAGACCTAATGCTTAGGACAATGAGAAGATCCCCCAAAGTAATAATCTGCTCATTTGTCTTAGGCTCTTACTCTGTGCTAAATGCTTTTGACAGTTATCTATATCTTTATAACAAAGTGCACCCAAATTTAGTGGCTTAAAACAATAAGTGTTCTTTCATTTACTGCAGATTAACAATTTGGGCTTCACTCAGCTGGGCAATTCTTTTGCTGGTTTTGCCTGCGGTCATTCATGTGATGGCAGTCATCTGGCAGTCTGACTGGCGCTGGACGGTCCACATGTGGGGTGTCAGCTGGCAAGGCTGGGAAGGCTAGGATGGCAGCGTCTCTCTCTCTCTCTCTCTATGTGCTCCTCTAGGAGGTTAGACCGGTTTTCTTCATATGGTGGGTCTCAGGGTCCCAAGAGGGCAAGAGGGGCAGTTGTAAGGCCTCTCCAGGCCTTATCTCGGAACTCTTGCAAAATCACTTTCACAACATTATATTTCATCAATCACAAGATCAGCTCACATACAAGAGGGAGAGAAACAGACCCCATCTCTTGATGGAAGATACCACAAAATCACCTTGCAAGGGGACAGCAGAGAGATGGGAGGAATTTGTGGCCATTAATTAATTGATAATTTATTATCTCCTTTGTAACTGAAAACAACTCTGTGAATAACCTCTATTCATGTGTTCACTGTACATCTCGGGGAGGAAACTGTTCATTATCACTTCCTTACCAAGTGTCCCCCTAAAGTTGGTCTGTGGGCCTGGTTTTGAACCGTAATTCGTGGTGGGCAGCTCAGGGGGGGGCGGGGCTGTGGACACTCCGACTTGTAGAGGCATCTGGAAGAGACCTGACGGTGCTGAGCACGGACGCGGACGATTTCACATCTCCCGGGGCAGCTGCAGAGCTCTGTCCCTGTCTGCAGGGTGCCTCCGGCAACCCCGACTGTCTAGACGCAAGATTCCCGCTCAGGTCGGACGTGGTACTGGGTCAGCTCGTTTTCTCACACTGAGCACCTGTGTCTTCGTCGTAACGACAGGCCTCGCGGACCTGAGTGGTGAGGATCCCGGACGCAGCCCGGAGGAGTGGAGAAACTGAGGTAAGGAAGGCAGGTTAAAGACAGGAGAGTTTCCACTGAAATACTTAACTAAAAACCACGATTGTCCACATTTCATGGAGTCAGCAAAGCAGGCATAGGAGTATTTTTCAGTAAGTTTTATAATTGTTACATATACTTGAACTCGGCCCGAGTCTCTGTCTGACGGTCCTTTTCTCGCTGAATTGACTGCTGTGAACAGTCGCCGGGGCAACCGTCACACACTAGCAGGGGTGTGGGGAGAGGGCAGGCGCCAAAAACGCCGGGCTCTTGGTGACGCAGGACCCCGAGCAGGGAGTTTTGGGACAAATGACAAGCAGGCTCGGGGTGGGATGTAAGCATCCCTGAGGGGTCGGTCCCTCATTGAGCTGTAGGGTCGGAGGGGTGGTAAAAGCTGCTCCAGGTGAGGCTCGAACTCACAACCTCGGCATCGCCCACCAGCTACTGTCTTATAAGTACCGCGCGCTAACCGATTGCGCCACTGGAGCTGCGCGGATGCAGGGCTGCGGCGGTGCAGTGAATATGCTTTCTCCAGGACCGCTCTGCTGGAGGGACTCACGCCCGCACAGCCTCCCGCCGGCGGGCCGCGACCCCCGCGACCCCCGCGACCCCCGCCGCCAGAGACGCCGGAGGCAGAGGCCCGCGGCTGGGCTCCGATCCCCACCGCCCTCCGCGCGCAGACCGGTGTCCGAAGGCATTGGAAGGAGGCACACCGGCCCCAACGACTCCTTGCAAAGCAGGCGAGCCTGTTCCTACCCTGGCGGAGGTGCCCACGTGGGGGAGCGAATTCCACCTGCCGGACTCCTGCGCTTCCGGCCGGGGAGTCCCGCCCGCCTTCCTCCCTCGCAGGACCCCCAGCCCGCCCGGCCCTTGGTTGCTGGGTTCTAACCTGAGGATGGAAAATACTACCCTGAAGCCTTCAGAGAGCTAGTATTTCCTTCGGAAATAGCACTGTTTTCCAAATATGTAGCTGCAACACGGGCGAAGGAAATGCAGGAAACAACGTGATCATTACTTGAACATTTTCTACAGTCTCGTACTCAAATCCACTGTTGACTTGTGTTTTAGCTCATTTCAGACTTTGTTCTATGAAGGTTTTCATTGGAGTATTTTTGGAGTGGGCATGGCTGTAGCTATACCCTCACACACGTATATACAATATAATATATATGTATTTATTATTTTAATTAGAAAAATTTTAACTTCTGCTCCTTTAATACGTCTTACTGTGCAAGAAACAGTCTTGCATACATATCTGAAATAATGTATCGTCACACGCTGTGTAAAGGCAAATACCATAGGTACCATAGAGCTGATCATCTGTCCAGAGTTCTCAGCTTAGGGGATCTCACTTCCTGACTTTTACATTGATTTTTGAAAGTCACAAATGTCATGTCCAAGAATTGTTAAGGGGGCTGTAGAAAATAATCACTTTGTTCAATATTATAGTTGTAAAACTGGAGTATATATATTTTTTAAGGTTTTAATTTTTCATTGGTGTGCCCCAAACTTTCTTCATGTCTTCCCTTATTTCTTTATTTGAGAGAGAGAGAGCGCAGAGGTGTGGTGGGGTCATGGGCAGAGGAGAGAAGCAGAGTCCCCGCTGAGCACAGAGCCCCACAAGGGACTGGATTCCAGTTCCCCCAGACCACGACCTAAGCCAAACCAAGGGGTGGCTTAACTGCACCACCCAGGCGTCCCTGGAAAATATTTTCTTTAAGAAATGAAAAACTAATAAGTAAATGCCACTTATCATCATTGTTACATCAGTACAGACTACCAGGAAAAAATACTATGATAAGCTTGTCTCTGATGCCAAGAAAACATTCTAGTTCAAGCTTTAATACCTTCCTATGTTTTCACTAGATAAAGTGTTCACTTTTCTGTTCTTTTCATTTTTTCCCATATTTCACATCAGAGGATTGGTACAGCCTTTAAAACTTCATTAAGAGGAGCAAATTCAATATCTATTGATTTCTTCTCAAAAGGCATTTTAACTCATTGGGTAGCCCAACTCTTCCATTCTCATGAATACTCTAGCCATGACAAAACTCGATAGGACACAGACAAATCCAATAAATAGAAGAAGAAATCTACTGAATTTTGGAATGTTTGGTGCATTCGATCCATCCAGGATTATGAGCCCTAAGCCTCCCACTGTAAACAGGAAGCTGGATTGGAGTCCTTCCATAATATATTGTCCAAGCAATCTACTGCTCTCTGATGCCCGTGCTCATCGGTCATAGAGCCAAAACTCGGAGGTTCACCAGTAACATCATCAATGATTCTTCTGGTGATGAGGAAGTAAGAACACCACCGGCGGAGCATACACAGTCATGGCCCACAGCAAGTGCACCCAAGGTGGCTCCTTCAGCTTTAGTTTGGGGCATTCGAGCACTAAGAACAGGACTCAGTCCAAAGTCTCCATGTTGATGGTGGCAGGGGCAGCTCTTGACCCCCTGTAGTATTTAATTTTTATTTAACACTATAACATAAACTATTTCCCATGATGGTCAAGCTAAAGGAAACACTTATATAGCCCTAGCTATTGGGGTTGGACCTCTTCTAAGAACTGAACATATAATGACTCGTTATTCCACATTCTTACATTATGTGTAAGAGACAATGTTCAATCCATCCATTGATCTATCACAATTTAATTGGATGTCTTTGACCTATCTTCTGATAAAGAAGACATTTGGTACTGAGGTGCATTTTAGAGGTTGAGGACCAGTGCTCCAGGCTGTCTTTCTGACTCCGTGTCTTCTCTTCCTAGGACTATCCCAGCCTAAGTTAAAGAGCGAGCTCAATTCTTGGTCCTGGGGAGGGGCCAAAGGTCTGACCAACCCATTGGTCCTCTCTTGTCTTTGACCCCCAAACCATAAACATTGTCTTCTGAGTAGGAATGTGGCTTTCCTAGCTGAGAAGTCAGTCTCTGATAGGACAACATTCCCAGAGGGTCAGTGTCCTTAATACTTTCTGAGCAAACGTGGATGTTCTCTGAGCCAGGTTTGGGGATAAGGTGGTAGTGTCGGGATGTGTAGAAAGTATGATGAGTCAAGGGTAAGACTTTATGATGGTGTTCAGATTACTTTTTTTGAACTAATGGCTCCAAAAAAGGTTACACTTAATCTTATTTTCCACTTATTTCTTTAAAGAATCCAAGGATCTAAATCAATCTTTTCTAACCAAGATACCACATCAGGTACAGCAGTTTCAGTTAGGGCTAGTCCCTGGTTTATTTTGTGGTAGGTGGTCCACTGCCATTTTCCAGGGTCTTTCTTTTACTCTTTGTAGGAACAAGCTGGTGCATTATATGCAGAGACGATTGTGCATCCTTTTGGTCCACCTGTCACTCTCCCGGGGAGGACGGCCTCATTTACTTCCCTGGCCGTGGATCTGGGAGTCAGCATCAGGCCTTTCACTTGGCCTTTTCTACTGTGATAGCTCTTACAGCACATGCGAAGATGTCAATGTGGCGGTTTGCCAACTACCACGTATATCATTTGGGGACAAGAGACATTTCTACCAGATGGATCCATGGCCTTAGTGGATGAACAGTGAACCAGACCTGGGCCAGGACTCCTGCTGCGTGGTCCCCATAGCCTCCGTTCTCACCGGGGCCATGGCAACATGTTAGGCCTTCCAGTATCCATGTCCACCTGGATCGTATGTACAACAGTTCTTGAAATGTTAGGGTATTTCTCTTTCCTGATTTTATGGTTACTGAGTGAATGGTCAGAAGCCCCTTTAGGAAAGGAATGGGGAAATTACTTTCTATATATTTGTGGTGGTGTTGCAGTTCCTGCTTTCTCAAGACTTGGCTTCTCCTTTTGTCAGTGATTCTGGGTCTGAAAACTGGTTCAAGATCAGAAGCTGAGCAAGGTGTTGTCATTTTATTTGTAACTGGGGCTGCCGTGCTCAGTCTCCTGGTTATCTATTCTTGGTTTCCGCTGATTGTACAGACAATGATAACCTGTGTTGGCTGCTCATCTGCTTTGCTTCTAGGGAAGCTGTGTTCTATGAATCGTCTCCAACACTCTGGAGAGTTGACTGCCACACACACACACAGATTCTGATGGGTGAGTGCTGCCAAGTCTGGCCTGAATCATTTCAGGATCCTATAATCCACATTACTAACAGTGAGGCTACTTCTATAGCAGACTCTTGTATCAGCCCAGGCCTTTCGAGGACACTCACCACACATCCTCTCAGTGATCCTGCACATCCCTTTTTCTTTTTTCCAACTCCTGCAACATCGTCCTCAGTGAGTTTCCAGCATCACATGGTAAATCCACTCTAGTGTGGACACTTCTCTCAGCTTTTGATCCCTCCTTTCTGTCATCAGGCACAACAATCCTGGCATTTCTACTACATTTAATGAGAGCCATTTCTTTTTCCAAGCAGGAGAATCCAAACAGTGTGTTGCGTTCTTGCCAATGTGTAAAATTTCTGCACTTTGGGAAAATATTCCAATATCAATGAGCTCTCCTGTAGCTAACTTTGTGTTCCATGCCCCTTGATCCAGAACCTTTAGGATCTAGTTCTTTATGGGACAGGTGTTGAGTAGGTGGCAGAGCCCATGATGTTTGGCAGAACAGAGCTTCTGCATTGTCGTCAAGCAAGAGGGACATGCTTACCCTGAATAAGGAGACTGGGGGGTCTTGGAAAATCTGGGGATCTAGATGTTCTAATGCATCCAACCAGATGTCTCCGCCCAG
This sequence comes from Ursus arctos, assembly GCF_023065955.2. Classification (NCBI taxonomy): domain Eukaryota; kingdom Metazoa; phylum Chordata; class Mammalia; order Carnivora; family Ursidae; genus Ursus; species Ursus arctos. The sequence goes on from NW_026622997.1 coordinate 1,024,983, forward strand.
TGTCTCAAGGTTCTAGTCTTTTCCAATCAAGGCCATGACCTGGACATAGAAGATAATTTAGTTTGAGAATTTAACCTTCTTTGGAGCTCTGCTATTCCTACGATTAAGTCTTGGACCTGAACCTTAGCTTTTTGTGCTGTCGGGCTGCAGGATATGAGAGGTTCTTCATCTCCTTTTATGGAGGCACTCTGGCTTCCACCTTTAGCCTTTATTGGGTCAGATATCACCCGCAGCCTTTGATCATCTCTCTTCAACGCATCAATTTCTTCTAGTCACCACCTTACAATTGCCTTAAAATTGTATTGCCTTAACTGTACTGCCTCTCCCACATTTCTCAGGCACCTGACACATCACACCCACCGATACGTATCCTTTCACCAGTGTAACCACCTCATTCAGGTTTGATGAAAGTTTTAAAAATTGCTATGGGGCAGCTGGGTGGCTCAGTCGATTAAGCATTGGACTCTAGGTTTTGGCTCAGGTCATGATCTCAGGGTTGTGACATCGAGCCCCGTGTTGGGCTCTGCACTGGGCATAGAGTCTGCTTAAGATTCTCTCTCTTCCTCTTCCTCTGCGACCCCCCTCTCTCTCCCTCTCTAAAAAAATAAAAAATGAAAATTGCACGGCTACTCTATGCCGGTGGCTATTTGCGCTCTACCCCTCTCCTCACTGCCACCTGGATGGTGGATAGCTCAGCTTCAAAGCTCTCATCTTAGCACCTTCTTCCTCAGATCCCTTCTGGCACCAACCGTTGCGGGCTGGGTTGCCTGTAAAGACTCAAAGATGGAGATTTGCCTGCAAAGCTTACTGGAGCACTACCTCAGGGTCAAGAAGGGCTTCAGACCCTCCGGGGTCTCTGCAACTGGGATGGGCCCTTCAGAGGTGTCCCAAGTTGAGAAGTCAGGTCTTGCCTTTTATACCCTCCACTGACCAGTAATTGGATACAGGCTGCCCCTGGAAAGGGGACATGACCTCAACCTGAGATAATTCCTAACAAGGGATAACGGTTGAGAGCCACCAGGTGACAACCTCCCAAAGATCTGGGAGGATAATTCCTTCTATCCAAGGGGTTCAGGTAATCTGAGAAACACACCATCTGTGATAGTCACAGTGAGAAAGAAGAGAGAGATGAGAAAAGTTTGAGCACAGAATAGGGTAAAAAAAACCACCACAGTGATGCCAAATGCTGCAGAAAACATTTTATTGGAGACAGTGCAGGGCTGGTTCTGGGGCTGAGGACTCCAGGGTGGAGAGGGGAAAGCCCATCCTTCAAAGGATGCCTTGCCCAAGTGTCATAACCGGAGTGCACTGGAGGTCAAACAGTAGGGAAGTTTCTGTAGGATCTCAATTAGAGAGGGGCTCTGGGTCCCACTCTCATGAAGATGCCTTCTCTCCATGCAAGACAGTCTCCTGCTCCCACTCCACCCTAGAGCCCCTCAACCAGAATGACCAGTCAGCGTGCGTGTGGGAGGGTGGGTGTCATGGATGAACACTGATCTGAGAAGACTTGGAAACTGACAATACATGTTTGTCCTAGGGGAGGGAGAGTGTTATGAGGTGGAACCTGGGCTGTACGGCTACCATCCCACTGTTACTTCTACACCTTCAGGGTAGAGAGAGAAGGGGGAACATTCTGTCTAGGAACATTCTTCTTCAGGATGCCGTGGCAGACTGAACCATCCTCATGGAAGGCTGATTTTCCTTTGATGGAGAGGAGTGATTAAATGTATAACAGAGGTCTGAGGATTTAGGGTTTCCATTCTTTTCTTCTTCTCCCACATATATACTCTTGCAAGGAGAAATATCAGTAGCCTTCCAAATATAAATCTACTTGGTAGAGAGTGGGAACTCTGGTGGTATAGAGTGATTTAGTCAAGTGGAGGCCATTTAGGAAGAATGTAGTGAAATAGGGAATTTTTTTAAAGGTCTTCAGATAAGAAGCAGGGTGGCTCTTCCCCAGACTCGGCCTTCCTATTTACTTTTGAACAGTTTCAGGTACTCTAGGATGTCTGACTTGACAGTGCTGATGGGAGTCCGGTGAAACCAGCGCATGACAGGGACTCCATCAGGCCCCACCAAGAACTTCTCAAAGTTCCAGCGGATGTCGTGGACCTTTACGGGATCCCAGGATATGTGTTTGAATGAGCCCAGAACCTCAGAGGGGTGTGGGCAGGAGAGCTGAAGCAGAGATGGAACAAACAAACAGCATCATTTCTGCTATTGTCACCCACAGGGAATCCGCTCCCTCCCATACCTAGATATTCTGATTTCCTGTGATTCTTAACAAATCCTCTGGATTGCCACCACGCCAGTTATCAAGATGGTTGTAGATGTAACAGCAAAAGTCTGTTCCCTTCTCCTGTTCCCCTGTAACCGCTGTGATCACAAACCACGCCACTGTAAGATACGTCACCTCTGTGGCTGTCAGTTTCCTTTTCCGCAAAGCGAATGGTTTAGATTAGAATGCGGTTTCCTAGGTCTTAGGGCTTCTGGTCCAGTAGCATTCCAAAAATATCTTTGGGACCAACATGGAGTTCCAACATTTTGTTTTGTCAAATAATAGAACTTTTGAGAAGCAGCATCACTTCATCATTTAATTTAAAAAAAGATTATTGTAAGAATAAATTACATATAGGTCCTAATCTCAGAATAAAGGGAAACCCTATGAGTCTGTTGAGTTTATGAAACCCTCTTTACACTGCCCTGTTTTCTTCAATTTGCTGAGGGTATATAAAAATATCTGTCTGGGCCAGCACTGGCTTGCCACCCAGCATTTAGAAACAATAGCTGGTGGTTAGGGACCCTGTCAGCCTTCTGTTCTCTGTATCTAAAAGTCAGTGTTTCATAAAAGGCACTTACTACATGGTATTAACTTGTTGATTTCTACTTCCCCTTCTCCAGTAGGAACCCATCAAGGACTAGGGACTGTGTCTTACCCTCCTTTATATCCACATAATTTAGCAAACTGCGTCATACTCAGCCAATGTACCTTGAATGAATGAATGTCAATGAGCAAACGAGGGTGGTCCTTGGAAACACTACCACTCTACATAGCCCTCTCCATCCCAAAAGCCAGAATCTCATAAATATTAACGAATTAAACCCCGATCTCTGTGCTAATGTGGAGACCTCTTGCCAAGAGTCCAATGCCACTTCCAGGCATGAGCCTTGGGTCCATTTCCACCAGAACCAGCTCTATGCTAGGAACACTGGGGAAGAAGAGGTTTGGGTCAATAATTCACTCACCTTCAAGAAGGTGAAGATCTTTTGTTCTTTCTCGCCATTCACATCCCCTTTCTCAAAAAGCTGGAAATTAGGTATGTATCCTTTCCCTGGACGGACGTACCTGCAACGAGCCACAACGTTCCCAGGAAGTTCCAGAAAGTGGGAGAGACAGCTATGATGGGGCACCATGGGAGGGGATGTGGAAAAAGATGTGGAAGACAGGGCTGGGAAGGGGAAATAAGGCCATTCTTTGACTTTGGGCTCCCTAGTTCACATAATATTTCTCTGTTCTGCTGTGCTCCCTGCTCTGCTTCTGTTCCAGCGGTGTCTGTCCTGAACCTCTGTGGTCCCTCCAGATCTCACTCCCAGGGAGAAGGATCACGTCGGGGTAGGACAACGCTGAGGTCAGTTGGCAGGTGCCCCCAATCTACCACCTGCCCAGGAAGTCCCCAGTATGAAAGTGGCTCTGGAGACCAAAGAAAGGTAGACAGGGGCCTCCTCTGGGGATCCAGGCGGGCACTTACTTCAGCCCTGGCAGGATCTCTGAGTTCTCTCCTGGCTCCTGCTTTCCAAATTGGTTGCAGGGAAAGCCCAGCACCACCAGGCCCGAGGGCTTCAGCTCCTCCTGAAGTGCGTTCAGCTCTGTGGGTGGAGAAGGGACAGTGAGGAGGCCCGACTGGAGACTTGCTTTGTGGAGAGAACGATCCGTATGCGCTTTCAGGGAAAGAGAGGCCTCCGGAAGGAAGAATCTCTAGATTGGAAAGACTCTTAGTGGCAGGGCTGAGGTTAGATGCTGGAGCTCCAGACACGCATTCAAAAGCCCTTTATTATAGGGTAATATTCCCCAAATCTGTGGCACATCAGAATCAGCCGAGGGCCCTTCCTGAAAAACAGGGGCGACCAGGTCCCATCCCAGAGAATTCTCTGATTCCCTTCTTCTGAGACGTTCCCCACTCATCTCAATTATTCAGAACCTCACCAGGTTCCTGTTGATTGTAAAAGGTACAACTGCTTATGGAAAGTGTATTGAGGTGTTATTAATGGGTACAGTTTCAGTGTGACAAGATGCAAATGTTCTGGAGATTCGTCTCATAAGAATGTGACTACACTTACCATGACTGAACAGTACACTTAGAAACAGTTAAAACTGTAAATTTTATATTATGTCTTTAGTTAACCACACACACACAAAAGTTTGCCTCCCCTGGTTGATTAATTGCTAGACTGAATCTTTCTTTATTAAAGGGAAAGACACAGATGACGAGAATGGGCTTCTCTCCTCTGTAGAGACTGGATGCCCCTGGGGAGCAGAGATCAACCTGACAGGTGCAAAGAGAACCAGAGAAATTCCAGGTCTAGCTTCCTGGTGTTCTTCAACAATCCTCAGGATGTCGAAGATACATTCTACCTAGTGGTCCTCACTGACATGCCCAAACACAAGACTGCACCTTCCCTTTTACTGTTTTCCAATTTGATTGCTCAGATGTTTATAATCAACTTCTCTGTTAACACTTCCTGGGCTAGATGTGGCTTCAGTCCCCTGACAAACACCAGCCAGTCCCACTCAGATTCTGCATGGCCAGCTGGTCAACTGGTAGGTCCTCCGAGTCCTGTTCTTCTCCTTCTCCTTTCTTCTCTCCTCTCCTCTCCTCTCCTCTCCCCTCCCCTCCTCTCCTCTCCTCTCCTCTCCTCTCCTCTCCTCTCCTCTCCTCTCCTCTCCTCTCTCTCCTCTCCTCTCCTCTCCTCTCCTCTCCTCTCCTCTCCTCTCCTCTCCCCTCCCCTCCCCTCCCCTCCCCTCCCCTCTCTCTCCTCTCCTCTCCTCTCCCCTCCTCTCCTCTCCTCTCCTCTCCTCTCCTCTCCTCTCCCCTCCCCTCCCCTCCCCTCTCTCCCCTCTCCTCTCCTCTCCTCTCCTCTCCTCTCCTCTCTCTCCTCTCCTCTCCTCTCCTCTCCGTCCCTTCCCTTTCTATCTTTCTTTCTTTCCTTTTCACAAACTAGAGATTGTTTTCCTGATTCCATATGGTTCCTCAGTACCTCTCCCCACATCCTTCCCCCCGTCTTCAGTCACTGTACATGACCACTTCCTCCAGGAAAAAGACAATAAATTAGGAATCCTGTCTTCCAGTCCTTAAGCAACTATTCCTTAGTGTCCTTGTCTGTTATTTACGGAGTGGGAACTAAATAAGTTGATTTTTAAAGTCACTGTAAACTGGTAAAATGAATTATGGTCCAACACAGTGTTATTCAGTCTTAAAAAAGAATGAGGAGATAGTCTGAACTCTAAAGTACTTTATTAATTAAAACAAAAAGCAAAGTGGCAAGTAGTATTTACATTATGCTGCAAATGGGAGGGGAATGCAGAAAAAAAACTCTATATATTTTGTACACATGACAATACCAGTCATCTAAGGAGAGGGGAATGTCTGCTCATGGTAGACTTTTAGATTCCTATAATTTTTGAGAGTTGTGAATATATTACCTATTCAAAACATAATAAAAAACAACAAAAGATGAAGTTCTTGTTAGTTTAAATATAAGTCCCTCTGTTTCTGGTAAAATTCATCCCATTCATTATTTCTTTTTTTCAGGTCATCTCCACTCCCAACACAGAGCCCATCACAGGACTTGAACTCAGGACCCTGAGATTGAGACCTGAGTTGAGATCAAGAGTTGGACGTTTAACCAGCCGAACAACCCAGGTACCCTTAATTGTACTCTTTATTCATTGTCTTCTAAATCACGTGGTCTGAGGTATGAGAAAGATAAAATCCCTTCCTGAGTAACGTACAGAGAGGGGGAATCTATGTCCAGGAAGCACTGAGTCGGAGCCAGAAGAGTTGCCTCTATCAGCACCTGGTCTACCAGCTCTCCAGCCAGACACGGCTCCTGTATAAAACCCCATCCCCCCTCTGTCTTTGTAGGTTATCTGTAAAATTCTGGAAAAGTCTCAAAAACATCGATCCTGTCTCTGGTATTTACCAAGGAGACTTCTGGAATCTGCGGAGAGACCCCTAGTCCTCAGAGATTTATTGATTCTCCTGGAACTCTCAGGAGCAAAGCAGAGGCAGGACATAGGGAAGGAGTCAGCAAACTTTTTCTGTAAAGGTCTAGATGGTAAACACCTTAGACTTTGCCAGCCAGATGGTCTCCATCACCATTCTCATCAACTATTCACCTCTGCCTGGAGGTATGAAATCAGTATGTAAGTGCAGGGGCGTGGCTATGTTCTGATAAAAAAACTTTGTTTATACAAGCGGGTTGGCCAGATTGGGCCTGTGGGCCATTGCTTGGTGGCTCCTGACATCAGGGAATGAAGTCACTTGATCATGAGCATTGATTTTTATATGTAATGAGAATATAATTCTCATTAAGATTTAGAATATAATGAGCTGGAAAATTCAGTCCCAAGGAGATGTGGCTATGAATTCTTACCAGGATACTGAGCTGTCAGACCACAGTAAGTGGCCACATTGACAAAAAGAACGTGCTTGCCCGCGTACTGCTTGAACTGAACGTGTTCGTTTCCATTCAGAGGGAAGGCTTCATATTCATAGATGGTGCCTTTCACATCTTTGTAGCAATCCATCTGGAAGATTTAAAAAATGATATTAATAACAACAATTCCTAACATCTGTGTAAGCTTTCAAAGCACTCAAAGGGTAGTACTTGCATTAACTGAAAACAGCCAAGCAGCAAACAGGACTTGTCTACGGTGTGTATGACAGGATTGAGACTTAAGTCTTGTGACTTGGAAGCCACTGGTTTTTGAGCAACAAACTGTCAAGTGCCCTCTCCTGTTATCCTGGGAGAGGCAGGATACCAGAAAATGTGCTGGGATGAGATGAACAGAGCAGAGATTCATGAGCTGGGATGGGAAGACCAGGGAGGAAGTGAGGCCAAAAAGAAAATCTCATTGCCTTTCGTGCTTCTGGTTGGCTCTGGACTGAAGGTAGCCTGCCTGCATTCTCCCAGTGAAGGGAAGGTTTTGGACCGCTTGCATAGTGGAAAGAGCTCTGACCTGGGAATCAGAAGCCAGCTCTGCTGCCACGTGCTCTTGTGAGCCTGGGCAGTTCTCATCCTTGACCCTCAGCTTCCCCACTGGTAAATGAAGACATTCATCTAGATTCCGACCAGGTCCTCCAGGGGCCTTCCCGGTTTAACATTCTAGAACCTAGTATTAGCTGTGCCTTGAGTAGTCTTCTCTGTCCTGTCACTCTCTTACTCTAAGATGGTCACACAAGCCACTGCTGTGAAACTGTCTGTGGCTCCCAGCGGCAGACGGAGAGCACGAGATCATCTGCTAGTGCCACAGAAATCTCTCCGGCAGCACCCAGCTGCCGCATAACCAGCCCCCCAACCTGCCCCACTGAGCTCCGGGAGTCTAATCCTCACCTCCATCACTGGCTCCATCTATCCTATTCGTCCCCAAATCTCCTGAACATAGTTGAGCAGAATTCCATGTAACACAAATAAATTCCAAATAACAGAAATAAGTTGTCCACGACATTCTTACTGCCTGTTCTCAGCTTAAATTCCTCTACAAGGCAGATCTCACCTTATTCTTCCTCCACTCTATCCACGTTGGGTCGGTGAAGGACCCCTTCTTCAACATTGGGAAAGCTGCTGCCAGTCGCCCATGGAGCACAGGGAGTATGACACAGGAAGTGAGAAGGAAGCCACCGAACTACACGGTGAGAAAAAGGCAAAGAGGAACTGATCCGAGAAAGGGGAGAAGGACGTAAGGGGATGAGGAAGGTCCAGATTTAAACTAAGATTAAACGAGGCTCCCTGGAAATCCGATGGACTAGAAAGGATTTTAGCCAACCGCCACTACCCGGATGCAACACTAACAAAGCCAGACTTTCTCCAACCTCCTAGGCCAACTGCGTCTGTCACTAGCTCACCAGGCTCTTGTACTCGCTCCTGCTCCTGGGCAGAAAGGTGCCTTCTCCATGCAGGCTCTTGTACCTTCCCAAGTGCACACACAACGCATCCCAGCAAGACTGAGACATGCGGAAAGAGAGTACAGTATGAAGTCATCCATCTCGATTTCCATGATTCTAAGCTAAATGTTTTTAAGAATTTGTCTTTTATTTTTTTCCTTTGCTACTGCAATGAAATTTACTGAAAATCACGTTGGGTATCCAGGGTGTGGGGTTGTAGAGAGACTCTGGACCTGGGGAGTCCTTCTCAGGCCCGCTTCCTCCGGTTACTCACTGCTGCTTCAAACGTGTTTAAGTCCATATGATACATCACCAGTACCTCCAGACTCAGCTTTTTACTAAGCAAATTCTATAGCCCAGGGTCCAGGTCTTCATACCCAATGAGGCAGCCCTGAGTAACAGAAAAGCCACACCAATTCTCAGCAGTAGAGGGCCACCCAGGAGGTTCTCCGTCACTCTCAGAAAGGTGGGAAGACCTCACCAGAGCTGCCTTTCCCTGAGCACATTCTAGTGTCACAGCGCGGCTCACCTGTTGCCCACAAATTTCTAATGAGAAGCAGAGGCTGACAAAGGCGAAGGGACTTGTCCGAGACCAGAAGCGGTCGCCCCCCTACACGGAGGGAAGGTTGCTTGCCTCTCACTTTATGACTCCATTTTGCCTCCAGGTCACCCAGACCATTGCCGCCCTTCCCAGAGCTGCCCCTCCCACTGCTATACCCACGGTTCATCATGAAGGCCACTGAGCCGTGAACTGGGACTAGACTGAGGCCAGATCCAACACTCCTGATTCTAAACCCAGTTGCCTTAGACCTCCAATTATTTATTTTTTTATTTATTTGGGAGACAGAACACACACACATGGGCGGGGGAAGGGGCAGAGAGAAGCAGACTCCCCTCTGGGCTCTGTCCCAGGACCCTGAGACCCTGACCTGAGCCAGACCCAGCTGCTTCACCGACTGACCCCCCAGGTGCCCCTAGACCTCCAGTTATTTTGCCTGTGTGTTATGTTTCTCTGATTAACTCTCTGGCTTTATCCATCTGTAAAACTTCCACATTGGTTTTTTCCACCTCACCCTAGGTGTCCCATGAGCTGCATCAGAGATGACTTAGCCCACCCTCTCCTCTAAACCCTGCCCCCCACTGTGAAGCCCGATGCCTTCCTGTGCCTTGGGCCCAGCTCTGGTGCAGATACTGGTGTGGCTGGAAGGGTGTCCAGGCCACCATAACGAGAGATGCAGGACAGCAAGGACCACAGTAAGGAGACTCTCCCCACCGGTATTCAGCTCAAGGAACACCCATTTCTAGGACGGAAGAAGAGGCACGAAGAAAGGAAAGGTTCATGGAAAACCGCAAGAAGAAAGAAAGCAGAGGTCAGAGTCTTACAAGAATGACTGCAGCAGGACAGCGCAGTAACTCGACCGTGGAGCCCTACCCCGCCATCTCTGGAGGTCACTCACCTTCATCTTCTCAAGCTTGGCATTTGTCTGCGTGACGCTGACTAGCAGAAGGGGTACAAGGTAGGCGGCCCTCAACCGTGCAGTCATGACTAGTGCCCGTAGCTCTAGTGTCTGAGGCTGAGATCTCGCACACCCCGGCAGCCTTTTGATGCGCTGGCCAAGCCTGCGCAGGCCGGGCACAAGGCGGCAAGGATTTCTGGGGCATGAGTGGGGACGTAGGATTTAAACCACATCCTCACCCACACACACCCCCGTGGGCACTCAGTGCTCACCGGTGCGATGAGGACCTGGGACTCGTATAAATTCTGGCAGAACTATGAACAGGTGAGGGCAAGCACCCATGGTCCTTGAAGATTACTGTGTGTTTGAACCGCATGGATAGTAGGGTCCAGAGGCAGACAACGCTTCCCAGCATTGCAGTGCAGTCACTGCAAACGGGACGACAGACATTCCGAATACCATCCCTGATATCATGATGTGTGGACCACCCGGGACCTCTCAAGAGATCTGGAAGGAAACCGGCCCCGAGGAGGGAAAAGTATTCTCAACATGTATGAAGGGAGCCCATGTCTATGTTCGTTATGCAACAGCCTTCAAGTGCTGAGAAACCAGTAAGGGAAGCACCCAGCCCTGCAGAAAACGGGCCGCAGACAATAAACCCAACGGCGTCTGTGCTGGGATACAATGTTCTCCTCCCAATAATCAAAGAAAGGATGTATTCTGTGTTTATCAGATCGGCCAAAGCTGAAAGGCGTGGGTGGCGTCACCCGCCCTGCAGTTGTGGGCCAGGCCCCGGAGGCTCTGGCACTCCAGACGGGGGAGGCGGACTCCTGGCGGGCAGTTTTCTGGAGGATAATCCACCATTCTGAGTGCAGTTCTTTTAAAAGTGCTCTTCATCTCCGGGAAGCCCCAGGGCCTGAGAGAATAAGGACAGGAGACACAGATTCCTCTAAGAAGAAAGATACCGCGGTCGTTGGCTTGCCGTTCCTAGCCGCTCAGTGGTCTCCGCTCCGGGACCAGATGCGGGACAGAGACCGGGAGCCTAGGAACTGCCGGATTTCCCACGGACATGACATATTTAGTCCCCACCCCACCCGTCAGGAGACTTATCAAGATCTTCCTCCCTCTTGTGTACAATACAGTCTACTTTTGGACCCCAAGTGCTGGGGCCTGAGTTCATCGCACTCCGGAATTCATGATCGTTTGTCCTTGCAAGGCCCCTGTCTTGTTTCGTGTATTATTCCCAGGCTTTGACTCCCAAACCCCATTCTCCCTCCCCTCTCCCCACGGGTAAAATGTGTTTAATATTCCCGTTGTTTGTATTCTTGAAAAACGTGTGCATTCCTCATCAGATTATTAGCCCCTTGAAGTTTAAAACATCACTTAGTTTTTCCCCCCATTTGGACATAAGATTCAAAGGGTTGAGTTAATCAAACTCTTAAATTTATGGCACTTTATCATCATTAGGCTGTGCAGTGACTGTCTTATTGTATTATTTTTTTTAAGTAGGCTGCACACCCAGCTCGAACTCATGACCTGAGCTGAGATCAAGAGTCAGACACTTAACCACTGAGCCACTCAGGCGCCCCTTACTATATTAATGTTTTAAAAATGGTTTTGTCCCCAGTTCACTCCCACTTTCCCGGCTGTGGGGGGAACTGGCAAGGAAACAGCTCTGCCTCCTGGAAGACTGGGGAAATGGCGACAAGAAGGCAAATGAGTAAACGGGGGGGGGGGGGGGGCGTTCGTGTGGCCTGGCTGTTCCTCAAGCTTTGACTCCACGTCGTCGAAGTTGAGAGCAGCAGCTCCCTGGGCTCGGCTGTGGTGAGAGACAAGGAGACGTTGGAAACTGGACTCCTTGAGGAGGGTCGGGCTGCCTCCCGTCACCTCTCTTCCCACAGCCGTCCCGTCCCCCCCAAGCCCCAGGGTCTGCGAGCCAGCTCGCTCTGCTAACTCCCCTGTGCTGAGACGGCACACCCCTCCCCTGCTGTAAGTTCCTCTCCCACCAGCCCGGCCGCCAGCTGCCCTCCCCAGGGCCACAGGGAGCACGGCCTCCACCTCCTGAAAACTCAAGTCTGATCGGCTCAGTTCTTTGAGTTGGGCGTTCCTCAGTCTCTTGGAAAACAGAAGCTATTTGTTCCCCCAGATTCCTCTTCTCTCCTCAGAGGCCTCTAATCTGGTGGGGGGAGGGCGAGCCTACAACAATGACCTCTGACCCAGCCACAAAGTCCCACAGCCCTGGAGGCCGCTGAGCCCCCGTTCCTGTGCTGTGTGTCTGCTGCCTGCCGGTGCTGACCCCCGCCTGGTCCCCTCTCTCTCAGTGCAAAGTGATGGAGATCAAAACCTCGAGCCTTAAGAATCACGGTTTTAATTGTTACTTCCCAAGCTCTGTGACCTGGGGCAAGTTACCCTCTGCACCTCCGGTTTTCAGTTTTCGTTTGTCAAATTGGGAGAATAATGTGAACTTGACACGGCTGATTAAAAAAAAACAAAGGTGATTCATTTAAACTCCAAGCCCCGACCTGGCCCCAAGGTAAACATCCCATGTTTACTCAACAGAGGAAGAAACCGAGCAGAGCAGACGCAGAAAAACCGATTTCCCCAAAGTCCCGTGGAATCACGCCCTGCTCCCGCCTACTGTTTGAAATTCCCCCCTCTCTTCACGGTTCTATCTTTGCTCGGTACGCAAGAACTCCCAGAGTAGAAGAGAAACTCTCATCTTAAACTCTGCCTCGCTGGTCAGATCAAGTGACCTAAAGTCTCCTCCGTCTCTGTGTCCCACTGTTGTAGTCTCCCCAAGACAAGAACTCTGTCTGGGAGAAGTTTCCGGAACTGTCCACAGGAGGCCTCAGGGGGCGCTTCCTGTCTCGGTCCCCCTGCCTATAAGCAGCAGCTGCTGCCTCCTCTTCCCCTTCCACCAGGGCTGCTGATCAAGTCCCTGTCCTTTCCTGTCTTGAATGTGGAAATAATCTCCTGTTTGTCTTCTCTCTTCCAGGCTCCTCCCTTCCTGCAGCCTTGAGCCTCTGGCACCTGCCGGCTGACGCCCCACTGATAAAGTCAGGCTAACCGGGTTAGCAGAGCATCAGACCTGAACAGGTGGGTCCCCAAACCTGCCCTGACAGTGCCCTCGACGTCCCCCCAGGACTCCCTCCCGCCAGTCTCTGCGCACACCCTAAATCCACACGTTCTCTAAAACACACCTCTTTGGACTTAGACTCTTGAACTTAGAGGTCAGTTATTCCGAGTACTTCCAGACGCTTCTGCCCCTGCTCCAAGGTATCTCTACAGTTATGCCCACCGAGAGGCGGGGGAATGCAGTTCTATCAAACAAGATTTGAAGTGGCAATGTTTGTGACCTGAGCCGTAGCGTTAAGGCCGAAGACCCGTCCGGATCTAACCTGGCCATAAACTCCTGTCATTTTCTGACTTTGAAAATCCTACAATCGCAAGTAGTGCATAATCTTCAATAGGCAGGGTGTCGAAAATCCCTATGTCTCAGCCACTGCCTGCTTTTTCCCACTCAGACTCCGACTTCTCCTTGAGCTGGGACTCTCATGAGGAGAGGTCACGCAGCTAGTGAGCTGTGGCCTAAAGACTCAAATAAAGCCTGTTAATGACTTCATCCTCCCCGAAAATCAATACCAAGTTTCCTGTGTTTTAGCTAAAAGTAACAGAAGTTGGGTTCCTTTGATCATAAAGGAGACAAGTTCCACTTCTGCACAGGTGCTGTCCACGTCTTCCTCCCAGATTCAAACCCAGCCTCGGCAACCCGAACCTGACCTAGAGAGTTTTGTCCCCATTTACTTGGGGACAGTTTTACTTGAATATTTCCCCTGAATTAGGTCATCTCTGTGGGCATGTGAGATCCCCACGCAGACCGCCAGGATTTTCCTTACTCCGGGTGCAAGTGTGGGGCGTAAGACCCGTTCCTTTAAAATAATATTGCGTATGCTTATATAATATCTGTAGTTCACAAATGTCCTTCACACCAGTGACCCCACTTCGCCCTCCCACTGAGCCCTTCTCATGCGGAGGCCATGGGTTCCTTGCTCGAATTTGTAGTGGGAAAGTGAGGATCAGAAAGGGGGCGTGACTTGGGCAAAGTCTCAGAATAGTGTGGACCTAGACCATAAACTTGAGTTTTTACTTCAAATCCACCTGTCTCTCCACTCTTGGCTCCATTTCCCATAAAACATGTTTGGAAATGAAGGAAAGTCCTAGAGAGACTACTGTCCTTTTACATTTAATTTTCATCCTCATGTTCTCTTAACCTTCTGACTTCCTTCCCCAAACATGCTGAGGTCTGGGGCTGTGCTCTGGTCGAGCCTGACCATGGCCCTGAACCTTCACAGAGGTGGCTGGCCTGGCACTCGGACTTTCTGAAGGGTGTGTCACTGACGCAGCCTTCCTCCCTGGCCTCCAGGAAGGAGGAAGGCTGGAAGAGCTCTGCTTCTTGGGGGTTAGGCTGGGGAGGCAGTGAAAGGAAGGCTGTGTGCTCCCCTAGGCAGTGTTCTTGTCTGTTACTCCTGTCCTAATGGGCTGGGGGAGGGCGTGGGAGAGAGCTCCGTGTCCATGCACAACCACCGGAATCTGAGGAACCCACAGCATTCAAAACCCCAGCCCTCCCACCTGCAAAGCCTCCAGTCTGTGCCTCCGGCCCTTGCTGCTCCCAGGGAAAGAATAAATATGCGTCACCTCAACACACACCCCCTGCAGCCATCACCAATGGCGTGAATAGCACTGTGGGGCATTGGGAAGACACCTCCCTAGGCCTCAGTTTACCCATCTGTAAACAGAAAATCACCGAAGTCCCTTCTAAGGCTGACATTCTCAGTTGATGTTCCCAAGTTTGAGAGGTTCTGATCACCTCTGAAGCTGATTTGATCAGTTTTTTTTTTTACCCCTAGACGATTGGGAAACAAGAGTAAGAAGCAAGAAATCTTATGAATTTCGAGCTCTACTGTGTCATACAGGTTTTCCAGGTCACAGCTGTATACATGAGAACTAGATGCCCGGGAAAGTGGAAAGATTGCCCTGTCCAAGTTCAAGGTCAGGGCCAGACAGACACAGACTCTCTCTCCATGTTACAATCAGATGAGTTCAGAACAACAAATTTGAGAGTGAGACCACTTGGCTTCTGTCCCATCCTACAACCTGCTGGCCTGTGGCACATCAAGAAGGGCATCAGGGGCAGTGGGAAGCAGCAGGAGTTCACCTGGAAACTCCCTGCAGTCGTCCCAGGACACCCAGAGACAAGGTGGAATCTCTTTCTGGTAAGATCAGCAGAGGCAGGAAATACAGATGAAGCGGTACGATGCTTGGGATTTGCTTCAGAACGATTCCGCGAGTATGTGTCTGTGTGGAGGCGGGGTGGAAAGAAGCACGTGTGGATCTGGACGCAATGAAATTAGCACCAGGTGTGCTGATCACGGCTGACGTAATAGATACGTGAGGTGAGTCGTACTCTCCTCTCTACCTTTGTACATGTCTGAGATTTTCCATAATAAAATTTTTAACTAAAAGTATCATGCTGGAGACACCTGGGGTGGGGGACTTCTTAAGACTAATGGATAGAAAAGGAATAGAGCAGGTCAGAGGGTAAAGAAGAGAGATAAGCAGGGAGGGAAGGGGAAGGAAGGAAGAGGACAAAGAAACAGTGGGACTTACGTGAACATTCACTAAGTCCTTACTCCGTGCCAGACAGTTCCGGGTATAAATTCTTAATCTTTATTTTAAAAGTCATTATTATGTCCTTCTACCAAAAAGAAACTGATACATAAAAATTATATAACTTGCTCAAAATTGCATAGCTAGAAAGAACTCAAAGCCAGATCTGTTTAAATCCTAAATCCAAACTTTTCCCCTGTGCACAATGGGGAGGGAGAAAAAAAGCAATTGTAGACATTGAAGGGTAGAAGGTATAGAAATGGGGGAAAAAAGAAAAAAAAAGGAGAAAGAATGAGGATCAGTGAATTCAGCATCAGGGACTGGGTTGATAAGAAGGCCTTCCAGAGCCATTCCTGGGTCAGCAGGCGACAAGGGCTGGCTTTGCTCAACCTTGGCCCTTCTGAGGAATGATTAATCCGTCATCAGGATATGTTCATAGGAAATCTGTTGTGCCGTCCGCTGAGTGCTGTGGAGGGAACACAGATTCTGCATCCCTGTCCTCCCTCTGCCAGTGCCTGCACCCAGGACCTCCCAGACATGTGTGACTGGCCCTGCCACTAACTTCTTGTGAGTGTGTGGGTGTGTTTGCAAACCAAATTATAGTAGAAAGGGAACAAGGAAGAGATAAATACAGAACTTAAGGGAAATGATAGGTTAATCGTTGACAACGAGAAAGCAATGTTACTTCACATTGACTTTGCTTCTTTCTTCTCCATTAAGAAAGATATATATTTAAACTTAAAAGAAAAACAAATTCAAGACAAAGAGAATTTAAAGTTAAAACCAGGGATTAACAAAAGCCATCCACTTGTATGTGAATTTGTGGACACAAGCCAGACAGATCTCAAGATAAAAATTAAAACCATAACTTCACCTGCACTGGTTCTGTAATCAAAGGGGACATTCAAATATTTAACCTGCCGAACCGGCACAACCAATGGGGACAGATGCTGGCCTCCGAGGGGTGCTGTGCGTGTTCCCATAGATCCCCGCCGGTCATCACAAGAAGCAGATGTCCTGATAGACACACAAATGACCTGATTTTCCAAAGCAGGGGAAATGAACTTTCCAACCTAAGGAAGTTCTACAGCCAAGGCTGCTGTTTAGGACATGTTTTGGTTTATTTTTTTTTAATTTTCTTTTATTTTTAGTTAAAACTTGTTTGTTTGTTTTTAAGTAACCTCTTCAGTCAACGTGGGGCTCAACTCACGACCCCAAGAGCAAGAGCTGTGTGCTCTCCCACGGAGTCAGCCAGGCGCCCCGAGGACATGTTTTAGACAGACTGTTAATACACATGTGGGTGCTGGACGCTGTAGGCCAGCATGGGGTTACGAAAAGTCAACCACAAGCATCTTAACATTGTCAGTTAAACTCTAGGTCTGGGCAGAATGTTCTGCACTTCACCTCTCTCTGCCCTGCAAACTCAGATTTTATTTCGTGGAAGGTACAAAACGTATGCTCGTCAAATGCATAGATCATTGATAGCCGGTGGAAATAGCTATTATGATAGATGAAAGATTAAGATTGAAAAGGTCCATTGCTGGGGGATAGACTAAAGCAGGCACCATTATCCTCATGGTAAAATTCATATAGACTTAGACTGACTTTTACTTGACATTAAGTCAAAAATGAATCAATAAAAATAAAAAAAATCAGTGAACTGATAGTGTTCGATGATATTAGAGAAAGTAATGCTATCTTGGACTATATTGATCAGTGCACAGCATTCCAAAAAATGTGCTTTTAATCGATCAGATCAGATCTGAACTAATGTTTCTACCTGTGGACAGAACAAATTAAAATGTAAATTAACAGGGACACCTGGCTGGCTCAGCGAGAAGAGAATGTGATTCTTGACCTCAGGGTCATGAGCTAGAGCCCCATGTTGGGCGTAGAGATTACTTAAATAAGTAAAACTTTAAAAAGTTTTAAACATACATAAATTAATAAATCAGACCGTATTCTAATGTCAGCTAACTTCCAATATGTATTTGCTGCATTGCGAGGCAGTTAGACAAGAGCAAGGAGGGATAAAGCAGAGGCTGGCCACCCTGGGAGCCACCCCTGAGGGCCACCAGGACGGGAAGGCCTAGCCACAGAGGCCACAGGGACTTCCAAGGGCTGAGCACGCGCAGGAAAGGTGCAGCTTGCCTCAAGGTCACAGCAAAAGCGTATGAGAAACTCATAAATATGCAATACATAAACAAATACAACTGTAACAGACTGCATCATGGATAGGCGCATGCGCAGGATCCAAAATGGGCTATAACCACCAGCTGTCAATCAGAAATGTCAATCAAAGCAAATCTACATACACAGGAAGCAGGCTTGTACGGCCGCAGCTCCGGGCCTTGGGGCCACTGCTGCTCTCGCTCCGGCGTTGGCGGGCGTTCTCTCTTATCCGTGTACTAGACTCCTCTCCTCAGTCAACTATCTCCCCATTCTGGTCTGGGGTCTCCAGTTCTTCGCTGCATCTGGGACCAGAAGCGAGGGACCCGGTAACAGAGTGACTGGATGAACTACTGAAGGGAGGAAGACATGTTCTGTCTGCCTCGATTTTGGCCCGCACGGTACCTTTCCTGTGCAGCAGGCCGAGGGACCTTCCAAAGAATGTAGTGGGGACTGTATGGCAGCGTTTCCCCACTGGGAGTTCCCGAAGCTGCTCAGAGCGCTTGCAGAACCAGGATGGTTACAGGCCCTAGGGAATCTGAGCCCCGCTTGCTCTCCCGACTTACTTTACAGCCCGGGACTTGCCGGCCGTCCTCCAGCCACACGGGTCTGTCCTGTGCTTCCCCAGCGCGCAAGGCTCGCTCTCACCCCGGGTCTCCACGCAGGCTGCTCGCAGCCTGGACCGCTTCCCCACCGCGTCTCTACGCGCTGCTTCCTCCGAATTGCATCTCCCGCTGGTTCAGGTCTCATCCACCTCCGCTCAGCGCAGAGACCTTCTCTGACTCCTCTAATGCGCTTCACTCCTGGTTCCGCTGTGTGACACCATCTGTGGTTTTCTTTACAGGGCTTATCGAAGTCTGTCACTTTCTTGTTTATTTTAGGAGATAAGTGTGTACTGATTTATGGTGTACCTTATCCACGTGCAGGTTACTTTGTCTGATTTGTTGAAAAGGCACCTGTCTGTATTTATGAGGTCTTAACGAACGTTTGTTGGATGAATAAGTAGATCTCTAGATGTTTGAGAGTAGAGTTCGTAAATCTGGTCAGAGGTAAGTAAGTAATTTTACAGATCTATTGAAAACTATGGACTTCTCACTCTCTCTAAAAAATGACACTAGATACTATGGTTATAATATCAAGGGGTGGGGCATCTGTTTGGCTCAGCTGGTTAAGCGTCTGCCTTCCCCTAGGGGCTCAATACCAGGAGGTCATGGTCCCAGGGTCCTGGGGTTGAGCCCCGCATGGGGCTCTCTGCTCAGCAGGGAGTCTGCTTCTCGCTCTCCCTCTGCTTCCATCTCCCCCTGCTTGTGCTCTCTCTGTCAAATAAATAAATAAAATCTTAAAAATACATATATAATATCAAGGGGTCCCTGATTCCTCAATACTTGTTGCTGTCTATAGCTATGTTGGTTTGTTTAAAATATCAGGAACAGAAAATATTTTCCTCTAAGGACATGGGTTTCATCCAGAAGCTGATAGGAGTAGATGTTCTGGCCAAATAATAATCTGCCAGTTCTCAGTTTATTCAGAGCCTCTGAAACAAAGACAGGTATCCCTGGAAGCTCAGAGTTTCCCTCTCATCACTGGCTATTAGTTTGGGCTCCAGTCTGAAAAACTACAGCTCCTGAGTAAGGCCGCTGCTGGGGGGGTCCGAGGCTCAATACGTACCCACTGAGGGAGCAGCGCCCACGTCCGTCTCCTGAACTCAGGATTAGGGCACTTAAATAACACTCCGTGCTTCTGTCTGTCTGTGGCGTTGAAGCGTCCTGGACAGAACTGTTCTGTGACCGATGACCGTGTACAGGCAACACGTCTGTAATAAAGCCTCTGCACGCTCACGTCTGCAGGTGCTATGGCTTCCCTGGGACCCGGACTAACCAAGGCTCAGCACGCTAAAGCAAGGAGAGCCCACTGCTGAAGCACCCCAGCGGGTCTTTGCGAGAGACCCGCGCAGTGGAATCACCTTCCCAGCAAACTCGCGGAAGCACGTGGTCGGTGGCAGAAAAGCACAAGCGGGCTTTTCCGGCTGATCCCGTGACTCTGCCCTACACGCTCGTTGAGCTTCGTGCTCCTTCTTTGTGCCGATGAGATGAAGTCCATGCTTCTCCGCAGAACCGTTCAAACACTGCCAGCCAGGGCCTTAGCCTGCCTTTCCCCACATAACCCCTCCGTAACCCCCTGTCTTGGCTAAATTGTGCTCCAACGTAATGGAAATGCTCACTAGTCCCCGAAAAAAAAGGAAAAGGAAAAAACATCAGTTTATTGTTTTTTCCCACTAAGTGAATAGTATACACGTATTTTGAACGTGTTACCTCCTTTGACCCATCTATGTACTCGTGGTCCCGCAAAACCTCTCTGCACAATAGCTAGGTATGTTGAACAAAGTATTATAGGCATGCTACTGACGCCAGCTGCATGCTGCTTATTGGGTGAGCAGAATTTCGTAAGTTTCTTTAGTCATCTAATAATTTTTCCCTTTATACTCCATGTTTCTTGTGTCTTATCTCAGCCATTTTTCTTAATCCCCAGGTCACAAAGATATTGCTTGTTGTCTTCTAAAAGCGTCATTGGTTGGCCTTTCCCATTTATATCTACAATTCTCCTAGATTTCATTGATTCACAAGCTTTTATTATGACAATTAGAAAATATACACGTATTTGACAAAGCAGAAACATGATCACTGGAAAAATAAAAGGGTGGCGGGGGTGGGGAGGCACCTGGCTGGCTCAGTTGTCCCAGCACGTGGCTCTCGATCTCAGGCCATGAGGTCAAGTCCCATGCTGGGTCTGGAGCCTACTTAAAAGAAAGACGTGATGGCCGGATTGTCCACCTCCTGTTTTCAGTATTGCTGTTCACAGCTTCTGTGCATTCACGTGTGTTTGCTCATTTGTTTTGCTGGCTCGGTTGAAACTATGTTGCAGACATACAGATACATCACCCGATATACACCGGTAACCTTATCCTAAAAACAATATATTCTACCTAAAAGATATCTGATTCCGCCTCAAAAACCCTAAAATTTTCTAACATTCACTCCATAATCAAAATCATCCAACAGTTCCTAAACCAACTATAATTTTCATACAAACTGGGATTCATTCAAGGTTCATGTTTTGATTTTCATTGCTAACGTATTTTTCACAGCTTTTACTTTCAATCTAGAACAATCCCACTAAAGTGCTTTTTTTGGGCATCTTTGAAGATACAAATCCAGTTGTCCCGAGGCATAGCCCATATTTTTGTTTGTCTTATTGTTTCCTCAATCAGTGCTATTTACCTGGTTCCCTTCTCCTATTTTTCTTGTTTTAGAAGTGAGGTCAATGACTTGAACAGACACAGATTTCATATATGACATAAGGTAGAGGTAACATTTTAATTTTTTTTCCTGATGGATATCCAATTGAATCATTATTATTTATTTAAAAAATCATTCTTCCTTTTTCTATTACTTTGCAGCATGCTTTCTCATAAATCAAGTGTTTGATGTGCACGTCTGTTTCTATTTCTTTCTATTGCTGTTTATCCTTAAAATAAGCCGTGTTTAATGTAGCTTTTAATGTGCAATTATATTTTATAAGCAAGTTCTCCTACCCTCTTCAGAAGTGTCTTGACTATTTTTGACCATTTGCACTTATATTTAAATTTCTTTTTTTTCCAGGTGTTTTTATATTTAAGTTTTTAAGTTTTAATTCCAGTATAGTTAACATACAGTGTTATATTAGTTTCAGGTGTACAATATAGTGATTCAGCAATTCTATACATTACTCAGTGTCCATCATAATAAGTGTCCTTTTAATCCCCATCACCTATTTCCCCCATCCCCCCACCCACCTCCCCTTTGGTAACCATCAGTTTGTTCCCTGGAGTTAAGAGTCTGTTTCTTCAACAATTGCTGGAGAGGATGTGAAGAAAGGAGATCCCTCCTACATTGTTGGTGGGAATGCAAGTTGGTACAGCCACTCTGGAAAACAGTGTGGAGGTCCCTTAAAAAGTTAAAAATTGAGCTACCCTATGACCCAGCCATTGCACTACTGGGTATTTACCCCAAAGATACAAACATAGTGAAGAGAAGGGCCATATGCACCCCAATGTTCATAGCAGCTCTGTCCATAAGAGCTAAATCGTGGAAGGAACCGAGATGCCCTTCAACAGATGACTGGATTAAGAAGTTGTGGTCCATATATACAATGGAATATTACTCAGCTATCAAAAAGAACGAGTTCTCAACATTTGCTGCAACATGGACGACACTGGAGGAGATAATGCTAAGTGAAATAAGTCAAGCAGAGAAAGACAATTATCATATGGTTTCTCTCATCTATGGAACATAAGAACTAGGAAGATCAGTAGGAGAAGAAAGGGATAAAGAAAGGGGGGGAGTAATCAGAAGGGGGAATGAAGCATGAGAGACTATGGACTGTGAAAAACAAACTGAGGGCCTCAGAGGGGAGAGGGGTGGGGGAATGGGATAGACTGGTGATGGGTAGTAAGGAGGGCACGTATTGCATGGTGCACTGGTACAAATAATGAATCATCGAAATTTACATCAAAAACCAGGGATCTACTGTATGGTGACTAACATAATATAATAAAAAAATAAAATAAATAAAATAAAATAAAATAAAATAAAATAAAAACGTGAAAAAAAGAGTCTGTTTCTTGGTATGTCTCTTTTTTTTCTCCTTTATTTGTTTTGTTTCTTAAATTCCATGTATGAATGAGATCATATGGTATTTGTTTTTCTCTGACTGACTTATTTCATTTGGCATAATACTCTCTAGCTCCATCCACGTTGTTGCAAATGGCAAGATTTTATTCTTTTTAACGGCTGAGTAGTATTCCTGCGTGTGCATGCGTGCACGCGTATGCGTAGCGAGTGAGAGAGGAACGCCACATCTTCTATATCCATTCATCTGTCGGTGCTTGGGCTCCTTCCATAATTTGTCTACTGTAAATAATGTTGCCATAAACATTGACGTGTCTATATTCCTTTGAATTAGTGTTTTTGTATTTTGGGGGTAAATACCCAGTAGTGCGATTACTGGATCATAGGGTAGTCCCAGTTTGAACTTTTTGAGCAGCCCCCATACTGTTTTCCAGAGTCACTGTACAGCTTGCATTCCCACCAACAGCGTAAGAGAGTTCCCCTTTCTCCACATCCTCACCATCCTTCTTGTTTCTTGTGTTTTTTATTTTAGCCACGTTTAAGTTTCTTAATCATTGTTTTCAAATTCCACAGAAATTTAGAAATTTGGGGAAGTTGGAACTTTGGTTGGGATTGCATTAATTCTACAGAATGGTTTGTGTAGAATGGACATTCTTACATCATTGACTCTTCTAATTCATTAGCATGTATACTAAAAATTTAGGACTCTTCAAACATGTACCAATTAAAACTTACATTTCTCATCAAAGCAATCTAGGATATCTTTTGCTGACTTTACTGCTGAGTATTTGATTATGCCACTTTTAAAAATTAAGCTTAATTTTAGTGGTTTATGAAAAGTATATAGAAATATAGTGAATTTTGTATTAATTTTTTATCTAACAACTTTGCTAAAGTCATAAAATTGTAATAATTTATTGCTAGTTTCTTTTTAAATTACATGTTCACAAGGTATACTAATGACAGCTTCATTTGTTTCTAATCTTTGTACATTAAATTTCCCTCTTTTGCTTCAAATGCGCTGTCTAATTCTGCCAATACAATATTGGATTGAGGTAGTACAGAGACATCCTTCCCTTGACTATTATTTCAGGGGTAACGATGACATATCTCACCATGAAGTATAATACGTGTTGCAGATTTGTGTTACTCTATCAGGTAGAACAGCTCCCTTCCAGTCTCAGCTTGCTATGAGTTTAAAATATGAATCAGTGCTGAATTGTATCACACGTTTTCTGAAGTACATATTGAGATGACCATGTGACATCATTTTGTTAAAATGGTATGTTAATTGCTTGGTTTTGTTAAACCATTTTTGCTTTCCGGGGGGAAAATCCAACTTTAAATTATTTCATTTGGTTTACTAATATTTTGTTCATGAAGAAGATTGAGCCTATGGTTTTTCTTCCTCATAATGTCTTTGTCACTTTTTTTTGGTCCTTGTCACATTTTGACAGTACGGCTACACTATCCATATCATAACATGATTCAGGATTCTTTCTTGTTTTGCTATCCTCTGGAAGATTTTTTGGTGAGCTCGTGATTAGTACTTCCTTAAATGTTTGGTAGAATTTACTAACAGAGTCATGTATACCTGGAAAATTCTTCGTGGAAGATTTTTTGAAATAAATATCTTTAAACACCGAATTATTGTTCATATTTTGTGTTTATTACAGAAATAGAGAAAAGATACAGTTGTATCCTTTTACTAATTTGCCCATTTCATTTAAACTCATATATTCATCAGCATTAAATTGTTCATGATATGTGTTCTTACCCCCTATAGGATCTGAAGTGATGTCTCCTTGTCCATTTCTTTTTTTTATCATTATTAAGGAAACTCCACCCCCAACATGGGCTTGAACTCAGGACCTCAAGATGGAGAGCTGCACGCTCCACCAACTGAGCCAGCCAGACCCCTTCCTCTTCCACTTCTAATATTAGCTATTTGTGCTTTCTCTGTTTTTCTGGAACGTTATTGCCATAGAGTTATCAGTAACAGTAATTTTTTTTTTAAGTTTTTGATTAAGTCCGCCTCTTTTGTGTATTGGGTTTCTATCTCATTAGTTCTCGCTTCTACCCTTACAGTTCCTTCCTTCCATTTTATTTAATTTCCTCCATGTATCCCCTGTGTGCAGCCCAGAACGTTTGCTGTCATAGTTTTATTATCATTCAGCTCAAAATACTTCCTAGAGCCCAGAAGCAGGCCATGGAGGACATAGGGATGTGGGAGAGGAAGAAAAACAGCACTTTACCTGAAGGAAATCAAGGACACGTTGGAAAGCTACTAGCATTGGAGACCTCTACTCTGAGGCGGAGGATGAATGGCCCAACCAGTGTGAGATGTATTTTCAAAGTATGAAACTTTTTTTTCCAAGAAAAAATACTTTATAATTTCCATTCTGATGTCATCTTATAAACATACATCATTTTATGGTATAGTCTTCAGTTTCCAAGTATATAGGAAGTCTAGTTATTTGTTAGTTGAATAATGGCTTAATTGCATGTGGTCAGAGAATATGGTCTGTATCATTTCAGTCTTTTGAAATTTATAGATAGTTGGCTTATAGCCCAGCATATGGTCAATTTTTATAAATATTCCTTGTTTGCTTTGAAATACTTTGTACCCTCAGTTGTTGGGTTTTCTATATATGTCTGCTAGGTCTAATATGATAAATGTGCTGATTAAATCTCATCTATCATTACTCATTCCTGCTTTTTCTATCTATTACTAGAAGACGTATGTTAAAGTCTTCCACTGTGATGTGCAGATTTGTATATTTCTCTGTAGATTTCTGTCAATTTTTAATTTATATATTATTAGTTATGTTATTAGGTGCTTACAAATTTAGAATAACTTTTATCTTCCTGGTGAATTGTATGCTTAATCATTACACAAACTTTCTCTAAATCCTTGGTTACCTATTTTGTCTTAAAGTCTACCTTGTCTCAAAACAACATAGCTAATTTTATTTTGGTTTATTTATGCTTAGTAACTCTTTCCCATCCTTTTACTTTCAAGCATCATATATTTTCCTGTGTTGGGTGTGTATTTTTTCTCTTCTGTTCTATATTCCATATTCTCTCTTTCTAGCTCTCTTTTGAACTGTTTGGTATATGTTTATCCCCCTCCCACTCCGATAAGGTTGATGGTTATACACACTTTGATCATTCTTTGAGATTACAAAATGCACCTGGGATATATCAGATTCTAGTCATAAATAGTTACTTTGTCTCTTCTCCCCTCTTTCTAGGCAATGTAAAGAGCTTAGAATTTTATAACACTATATGCATGTTCTTGAATTATATACTTATATGTCGTGTTACTGGTGTGATCAAACAGAAACATACCTATCTAAATATATAAAGAGATGTTGTTTACATAATCAATCTTCATAATGCATTTACCATGATGGTTGATTTTATGTCAACTTGATTGGGTCCTGGGATGCCCATATTTTGGCTAAACATTATTTTTTAGTGTGTCTGTGAGAGTGTTTCCAGATACAAGTAACATTTAAATTGGTAGAATGAATAAAGCAGGTTGTTTTCCATAATGTGGGTGGGCATCATCTCATCTGTTGAAGGTCTAAGTAGAAAAAAAGGTTGAGTAAGAAAGAATTGTGTCTTTGAGCTGGGATATTAGTCCTCTGCCTTCAGACTCAGAGTGGAACTTGTAACATCAGCTCCCCAGGTTCTCAAGCCTTCAGACTCCGACAGGAACTGCATCAGCTCTCCTGGGTTCCCAGCTTGCTGATTGATAGCAGATCTCGGGATTTCTCAGCCTCCAAAATCAGGTGAGTCAATTCCTTATAATAAATCTCTCTCTGTCTCTCTGTTTCTGTCTCTTTCTCTCCCTATATATACACATAAATACAGATATATTGATATCGTTATCTGTATACTTACAGAAGATATAGATATAAAATTAGATATAGATATCTATATATCTATCTGTTTTATATATATCTCAAAGTGGCTTTGAAAATGGGTAATGTGTAGACACTTGATGAATCTCGAGGTGCGTGATAGAAAAAGCCTAGAATGGCTTGAGCTAACTGTTGCAGAAATATGGGTATTAAAGGATGCTTCTGGCAAAGGCTCAGAAGGAAGGGAGGAACATGTTGTGGGAAAGTGAGAAAAGGATTCATGACCCCTTTCTGGCACCACTGCAACCTCCGGCTTCCACTGTGGTATCTCTCCTGTCTTCTTAGTAAAATCTCCCCTGCTTCCCTCCCCTAAGAATATGTGTGATTGTTGTTAGTACCCACCCAGATAATCCAGGATAATCCCTTTATCCCAAGATCCTTAACTTAATCACATCTGCAAAATCTTTGCCATAGAAGATGACGTCTGGGTTCTGGGGATTAACACCCGATATCTTTTGGGAGCTATTATTTAGGCTACCACAGAGTCTGGATTTAGGATCAGAGCATATGTGAGTGTGAATCTCAGCCTGACATATTACTAGGTCTGTAACTTGAGAAGCCATTTATTTTTACTCTGTCTTTAATCCTGACTTATAAAATGGAGAAAATGTTAACCTAGTGGTCATTTTGGTGATGCTTCAGTAAGAAAATCTATCTAGATATTCCTGGTACTACTGAACATGGAGTTAATACAGACCGATTCTCCTGCCTTCTTGTCCTTCATACCTTGTTCTTCCTTCCCTCCTTCTTCCCTTTCCCTCCCCTCTCCCTTCGTCACTCCCCTATTTCTCCTCTAACTTCTCCCCATTCTCGCTCTGGCACCCTGTTCCTCCAGCATCCCTTGTTTCTACTGAACTTCCTCTTGCAGGTCAGATCCAGGGAGAGGCAGAGTTGCCCCAAAGTAGGCTGAGAGCTGCAGGGACCTCCCAGGCTAGAGCTCGGTGTGAACCCTTGGCAGTGAGAATCCACAGGAAGAAGGGACGCTTCCCAGCCTCTCTGTTGCCCCTGACTTGACCTGATGGCTACAGGGACAGAAGTCAGTGCTTGTTTTTTACGTAAGGCTACCCGAGGTCAGAAGGGTCAATCACTCCACTTTCTGGGCCTCTGAAAGGCCATATGTGAATTGAAGAAACTAAAACATTCGGGCATTAAAATTTTAGAGTTTTCTCAGTCAATGCTTTCTCTTCCCAGTCTTCCCAAGGTGCAAGTTGGTCAAATTAAATCACCAAGAGATCTGCACCTCTTAAAAGATGTGGAAATATTAAAAGATATGAAGTGTCAAAGGCAGTGAGGACGGTCATCTCGTAGTCCCAAACCCCTGTCCCAGGTCATGGCTGGATTTTTGGCTTGCAGTGTTGATGAGATGACATATTGCTTCCTCCCCAGGGAAGAGAAAGGCCCGAGTCACGGAAGTCCCGGGACGGCTGGTTCTATGGCTCTTGGGGGAGCCCACGGTGCCTCAGGCACCCACGGTGTATGTGTGGACTCAGGGGCACCTCCCTGGAACACGAGGTTGGGGACAATGGACCCTGGCCCTGCCTGGGAAAGAGCAAGTTCTGCTGGACATGCTGTCCCTGCTGCCTCACTGGGCACTAGTGATCTGGCCGGCCGCTGAGGCCGGGGATGCTGGCAGCAGCAGCCAAGCCTCCCGGAGGGCCTCTCAGGACTGGCTGCCTTCGTGAGGGCTCTGGGTCAGGGCCACAGCCAGCCTGGGTCTGAGGTGTCCTCAAGGATAAGGCAAGAGCAGACAGACACCGGGACAGAGATGGAATAGCAGGGGCGCCTGGGCGGCTCAGGGGGCTGAGCGTCTGACTCTCGATTTTGCTCAGGTCATGACGATCTCAGGGTCATGAGACTGAGCCCGTCAGGCTCTGTGCTCAGCGCTCAGTGGAGAGTCTGCTTGAGATCATCTCCCTCTGCCCGCCTCCCACTTGCACACTCTTTCTCTCCTCAGAAATAAATAAATCTTTTTAAAAATGTAACAACAACAACAACAAAATACAGCAAATCACCACTCTCCTCAAATTCCCAATACGTGTAGTTAATGGATTTAAAGAAGTCAAAGGAGATTAAAAAACAAACAAAAAATTAGATTTGAAGTCAAGTAACTTTATATTTTTAAACCACGCTCTCACGTCTCCTGCCGCAGGTGTCCTCTGGTGGTGAGGACGGTGTGACATGGAGAATGGAAGACACGGTTTACAGCACACCGGAATGGCATTACAAACATGGCGGGGGCAGAGCCGCCATCTGTGTCTCTCGCAGGTCAGAGGAGGAGGTCCCCAGAGTCCTGAGAGGGCGGCCCCCCATACTGGGGAAGATGGATGAACCCGAAAAATCTTTCAGGTCGCATCAGGCAGAGGCTGGAATCTCTACGTTGGGGTTCAGGTAAACAAAGTAGTTTTGTTCTGGAACTAGGATGAAGGCATGCATGGAAGCCGTACAGAGTTTTGCTTCCTTTTAGATCAAAGAAACTGAGAATGAAGGAAGCTTGTGGTGAGCATGGGGACGGACAGAAGGAATGGAAGAATCTGGAAAGCAGGTAGAGAGAACAGAAGCTTACTGTGCGTTTCCGAGAGCTGCCCTAATAAAGAGCCACAAACAAGTGGCTGAGACCACGGCAACGTACTGTCTCACGGTCCCGGAAGCTAGAAGTGTGACCAAGGAGTGACCTTGGCCCTGCTCGCCCTGATACCTGTAGGGAAGGAGCCTTCTGTGCCTCTTCCCATGCCTGGTGGCCCCAGGCCGTCCTTAGCTCATGGCAGCAGCACTTCAATCTCTGTCCCTTCTTTACGGGACAGCCTCACACGACCCTCTTCTTACAAAGAGCCTACTCTAGGATGACCTCATCTCAACGAATCACACTGGGAGCAAGCCTATTTTCAAACAAGGTCACATTCCAAGGTACAGAGGGTTAGGACTTCAATATATCTTTTGGAGAGAACATAATTCAGCCCATAACACCCTATAACCTGGTCAGATCATCGCTTCCCTTAGGACTCCTCCTGTGTCCTTTAAAAACTGCTCCTAACTGGGTCACAGAAGCAGTGACTGAGACAAACTGATCTGAGTCTCACCCTTGTCTGCCCCAGGCTACTTGTGAAAGGCAGCAGGCCTGATCTGGGGTCCAATTCAAGGCCTGGTCAAGCTGTTTAGGATTTGATCTGCGACTCAGGCCTCAGAAGTTACCTCTGAAGTCTCGTTTGATAAAATTGTGTTCCATCATGTTGAATAAAAATAGGTCATTAATATATCAAGAAATCTTTCAGGTAGGATCCCAAAGGATTGGCTCAGATTTTACCTAAAACGTCAAGAATTGACACCTCATTGGGTGGATTTTGGGTGATGGAGCCAGTTCAATTGGCCAGGAACATAACATTTATGGAGGGAGGGATACACCTAGCAATTTGCCAGTGTCACATCCAGAGTGCTCCATGGGAGAATTTCAAATTAAAGGTGTAAGAATTAGGGAGGAACCAAAGCATTTTAATATACGAGCGATGTCAACAAAGTTGATCTTTAGAAAATCGTACATCAGAGGGCGCCTGGGGGGCCCAGTCAGTGAAGCGTCTGCCTTCGGCTCAGGTCATGATCCCAGGGTCCTGGGATAGAGCCCCACATCGGACTCCCTGCTCATCGGGGAGCCTGCTTCTCCCTCTGCCTCTGCCTCCACCTTGTGCTTTCTCTCTCTCTCTAATAAGTAAATACAATCTTTATAACAAATCATACAACAGAGGCAGAGTGAGGGGAAGGAAGGAGACAAGCAAAGGGGAGAAGCAAGATTCCTGGAAGCAGGTTAGGAAGTGGGCTTTGGAGGACAGAAGGGGAATTGCAGCCTGAGATACCCTCCAGCGGACCAGAGACCCGTTCCTCCCGCCCGGGGTGTGCTCCACACCTTCACTTCTGCTGGAGGCCAGGAGCCACGGTGCTCAGAAGCTCGTCAGGACTGTTGCAACAGGAACCTGGGGAGTTGGAGTTTCAGCCTCTGGACCTACCGAGCAGCTGTCATGAAGCGTGTCCCGTGATGGCAAGATGAGCCAACGTACACGTCTCAGGCAAGGTTTCGTCACAACCGAAGAAGAGCGAGGGATCTCTGGAGGGAATCCAGAGTTGGCTTTCATTTCACCGTTACCACCGGCGAGCTCTCCATCCAGGTTCGGGTTTTTCAAGCGTAAAGCGAGTGTGGGAATGGTTGCTTACCTGGGCCCTGCGCTGGGATGAGTCCTTCAGAGTAACGATCACTGCTCAGAGCAGCCCTAGCAGGCAGACTCTAGTAACCACCCCGGTTTTACAGATGGGGAAACTAAGGCACAGAGACGTTAGCTCTCGCTGAGTCAAGGCACACACAGGTCTTGAAGTCAGGGGTCTCTGTCACCTGGCAGTCTGAGCCTCGGCCGTTTTGTGAACTGAGAGCAGGGAGAGGCCCAAGAGCTTGGCAGCGTGCCTAGGTCTGTGCCCAAGGCGGGCGCCTTCTGTAAACGCCCTGGGGACCCGCGAGGCTGGACCGGGCGCCGGCGACCCGGCCAGCCGACAGGCCTTTGGGAAGAGCTCAGAAATCGGAGCGAACAAGCAGCTTGTCTTCCAGGGCGCTCCAGGAGTTCAAGCCGATCCCGCCTTCGGGGCCGGGAGCAGAGCGCGCGAACCCGCAGGGCCGTGGAGGGCCGGGCTGGGCAGGGCTTCGCGCTCAGGAGGAGGACGTAGCGCCCCGGCTCACGAGGGCTGGAGCAAAGCCGAGCCGGTGAGCAGCCGCGCGAGCCGCCGGCCCGGGGTGGGCGCGCGAGGGAGGAGAACCAGCGCTGCGCCTCCTCGCCAGTTCCCCTTGCCGCAACTGTCCCCTCGCTCCCGTGAGGGCCTCACGACCGTGCGTGGGAGTGGGCCGGGCGCAGACGCCCCCGCGAAGCAAACCGCGCCCCGGGCCGTCGGCCCTCGCTGCCCCTGCGGACGTGCCCTCACCGTGCCGTCTGCGCCAACAAGCTCCTGGCCGGGGAACAGGGGGCTGCGCCGGGCGTGAGACCCTGGCCCCGCGGCCGGACGTCGTCGTTAGGGAGCACAGTGCGCGGTGACTCGGGGCCGGAAGTTGGAGAGACGGGACGGAGGATGAGGCTCCTCCGGGACCACGATTCTCAAACATTCCCGACACGTACATCACGGGACGGTCTTATTTCCAAAAAGCGGATTCTGAGTCCGTGGATGCGGAGCGAGCCCCTAGGAGGCGGGGGTCCCTTGGGGAGGGTCCACACAGCCCGTCCGGTTCCAAGGAGAGGCCTCCACCGCCACCCGCCGGGACACGGGCGCCACAACAGGGGCAGGTCGCCTCCCGGACGCACGGGGTGGAGGGCGGAGCGGCGGGGCTGGCGGCTCAGGCGGGAGGGCGGGGGAGGTGGGCAGAGGGGAGGGACGGGGAGGGGCCGTGGGGCGGGGGCAGGTGCGTGCGCGTGCGTGAGCGCACGTGTGCGCGCGTGCACGGGGCTCTGCCATTGGAGGGCGCGTCTTCGCTCCGCTCCCCGCCTGGGGCTCAAAAGGGGCCCAGGCGCCTGGGGCACCGCAGACCCGCCTGGCCCTGCGCGTACGAGCCATGCTCCCGCAGCTCTGGGCTTCGGGGCTTTTCCCGCTGTTTCTGGCCGGCCTCGCCCAGCCGACCCAGAAGATGAAGGTGAGTGTCCCGTCGGCGACCCAGCGGGCTGCAGCTGCTGAGGACTGGCCTGGTGTCCGGGCACGCGAGGACTTCTCCCTCGTCCTCTCCAAGGCCAGGACCCGCCTCCTGAGCTCGGCTGACCCCGGCGGCCGCTCCTCCGAGACCCGGCTCCGCGAAGCCCACTCCCTTACGCGGACCTTCTCCGCACCGGGCGGTCGTGGAGCCGCAGGTCGACGGAGGGCCCAGGCTGCTGTCGTACTTGCCCCTCTGCCGCTGCCCCTGCTCTGAACTCGGGGCAGCCTTGTGGGTCCGGGAAACGGGACACGCAGGAGCAAGGGGATTGGGAGGGGGCAGCTCAGAGCAGCTGAGACCCGGGGCAGAGGAAGAGCAGCCGGCGGACGCTAGAATGTTCTCTGGGGGAGTGTCAGGTCAGCCAAGAGGGGGATAATAAAATACAGAAGGCCGGGTAGTTGTTGGCCAATTTTAATTTTAGGGGGTGGGGTGGTGAGCGGGGGGCGGGTAGTGGGGGGGAACAAAGCTTGGACCAGAGCGAGAGGGTTTGCTGTTAGGTCTTGCGGGTGCCGCGGATCGGCGGGTGCCGTCGGGGAAAGTCTCCACACTGGGGTCAGTAGCCGCTGTAAGAGATGTGCGGACACGCCTCCGGGTGGGGATTCCAGTGCGTGACTGAGGTACCAACAGGTTTTAACTGTAAAACCAGACAAATTCATTCAAAAATTCAGCCTCACCTGTGGATTTAAACCAGTTACATGTCTTCTATTGGCTGCCCCTCCCCCGGCCCCGTAGAGGATGGAGAACACCCGTGGTTGAGGGCAGTGGTCCCCAGACAAGAATCATTTGGGGTCTTGTTAAAGCGCAGGGTGCTGGGTCCCAGCTGAGGTGGGGCGGCGAGCGAAGAGTCAAGAAAGCATTCTTGAGACGTTTTCAGTGCAAAAAGGTGCTTTCTGAAAGCCCGGGGACAGGACCCGTGGGCAGGAAGAGCTGCCCTGGGGCTGTGCCGAGTGACTGATGATATACCTGTTAGTGGGGGGTTAGGGGGAGCGTAAATGTCTAAGGAATTTGGGAGCAGGGCCTCCAGGACCTCGAGGGGCTAGCTGCTGTGAGGATAAAGTTATTTTCTCCTGCCCCGTGAAACATCAGTCCCCAGACCTTTAAGGTGATGTGTATCCGCGGACACGTGCTTGGAGGATTGCTGGGCTGAGGGTTACAGAAGTGAGGGTACAGTAGCCAGAGCAAAGTAGCGGTGAAGTGTTAGAGGAGGTCCCTGCGGAGTGTTCCGTCTGCGCTCGGGAACTCCGCCTGCGGACCGCCCGATGCGCTGACAAGGTCCCGCCTGCCGTCCTTGTCCCCAGTCACCACCCACGACATTTCTGATCCAGCAGGTCCCAGGAACTTGCATTTCTTTCTCTTTTAAGAAAATTCAAGTTAGTTAACACATAGTGAAATATTGGTTTCAGGAGTAAAATTTAGTGATTCATCACTTAGTGCCTGTCACAGCAGGTGCCCTCCTTAGTGCCCGTCACCATCTAGCCCATCCCACGCCCCAGCAACCCTCAGTTTGTTCTCTTACATATAGAGTCTCTTACGGTTTGCCTTCCTCTCTGTTTTTATTTTATTTTACGTTTTCCTTCCCTTCCCCTATGTTCATCTCTTTTGTTTCTTATATTCCACATATGAGTGAAACCATATGATAATTGTCTTTCTCTGACTGACTTATTTCATTTAGCGTAACACCCTCTAGCTCCATCCCTGTTGTTGCAAATGGCAAGAGTTCATGCTTTTTGATGGCTGAGTAGTATTCCAGTGTGTATATACCACATTTTCTTTATCCATTCGTCTGTTGATGGACATCTGGGCTCTCCTCATAGTTTGACTATGGCTGATATCATGCTGCTATAAACACTGGGGTGCATGTGCCCATTCACATCTGTATTGTTGTATGCCCTGGGTAAATACCCAGTAGTGCAATTGCTGGATCGTAGGGTAGCTCTATTTTTAACTTTTTGAGGAACCACCATACTGTTTTCCACAGCGGCTGCACCAGCTTGCATTCCCACCAACAGTGTAAGGGGTTCCCCTTTCTCCACAGCCTCTCCAATATCTGTTGTTTCCTGACTTGTTAATTTTTGCCATTCTGAGTGGTGTGAGGTGGGATCTCGTTGTGGTTTTGATTTGTGTTTCCCTGATGCCGAGTGATGTGGAGCATTTTTTCATGTGTCTCTTGGCCATTTGTACGTCTTCTTCGGAGAAGTATCTCAGGAACTTGCATTTCTAATATGCCCTGGTGATACTTGTTCAGGCCCTCAGCGTACTCTGAGCACTCTGTTATCGGGTCCCTGCGACATGTAAGATGATGTACATAAAATGCTCAAACACCAGCATTTCTAAGACCATCCCCGTCTCTGAAATTAAAAAAAAAAAAAAAAAAAGGCAACCTATGGGGGGCGTCCAGGTGTATGTCAGCCTCTACTGCCTGGTTGGGGTGCAATTCCAGCTGCAGAAAGTTAAAAGGCTGCATTTTTGATTATTGGATCCCTTCGCACTGGAGCAGAACTGACCTCGGAGTCGGAAAGATCCAGCCCTTCCAGTCTACAGTTTTCTTGGGAATCTACATCCCAGCTTACAGGGTGATATCCATGTGAGAGACAAGAGCTGGGAGCATCACAAAGTGCTTGTCCTGACGCACACACGCGCACACAGGCTTTTTTTTTTTTTTTTTAAGATTCTATTTTTTAAGTAATCTCTACACTTAGGGCTCGAACTCACAACCCCAAGATCAAGAGTGGCACGCTCTACCGACTGAGCCAGCCAGGCGCCCCCACGCAAGAAGGATTTTAACTTACAAGACAGACATTCTAGAGGTGGCCTCACCATAACTAAAAATATGACAGGACAAACTCTCTTCGGTTCTTAGAATTTCGAGGTATCACGTGAAAGGTCTTGGAGCGCTTTGCAAAAGGCCATGGATGTTGGGGGTTGTTGTTCATCGTATTATCGCATCATTGTGGTTTCTGTTACATTCCAGATGGATTGCTACAAGGGGGTGACGGGCACCATCTATGAGTATGGTGCCCTCACCCTCAATGACGAGGAGTACATTCAGTTCAAGCAGTACGCGGGCAAGCACGTCCTCTTTGTCAACGTGGCCACCTACTGAGGCTTGACAGCTCAGTATCCAGGTAAGAGCTCGGGTCTCAACTCTTCTGGAACTAGCTCTGTCAGATGCCCATATTCTAATTCCAGAGGTTTTCCTAATTTATTATTGGGCGAACAGGATGTGGGGCGTAGGTGATCATGGGAGTCTGTCCCCCTAAATCCTGTCACTGCTCCACTCCTTAGGAGGCCAAGAGAATTATCTCCAGATTTGAGAGATAAGATTATCCCAAAGATTTAATCAAAGACCACCTCTCACTGAACAGGTGGGGTTTGTTGCTCTTGCTGCGTGATGCCCTGAGGGAGAACGTGTGCTGTAGGGCGCCAAGGGCTTCTCAGTAAGAACGTGCTAGAAAGAACTTACTTCACAACCTGCACTTGTGTTAGGTGCTTGGGGGAAGGATTTGAGGAAGTGAAGCTTTGCTCTGAATTGGATGCTGTCAGGAAATGAGGAAATGGGGACAGTTCTGTGACCGTGATTCAGATATGTCTTAATAAATCATATCTATGAGGTCAGAGGAATAAAGCAAGACTAAAACTGTAGCTGGTAGAGAAGCAGAAGTCACTTATATTGGCAAGACAGGGAGATGCTTGGCCATTTTTGCAGTTTGGACAAGGTTCATGTTTTGTCTGTGTTAAAACATGACTATGGAGTGGTCCTGTTTTTGTCTTGATTTATCATCATCACTGTGACCATGATGTTGTGTGATATTGATGTCCTGTGAATTTTTTTTTAAGATTTTATTTATTTGTCAGAGAGAGAGAGCTAGAGAGAGAAAGCATGAGCACAAGCAGGGGGAGCAGCAGAGGGAGAGGGAGAGGCAGGCTTCCCGCTGAGCAGGGAGCCCGATGCGGGCCTCTATCCCAGGACCCTGAGATTATGTGAGGCTGGATCCCAGGACCCTGGGACCATGACCTGAGCCGAAGGCAGATGCTTCACCGACTGAGCCACCCAGACGCCGCCTGTGAAACCGTTTAACAGGAGAACACGAAGCTGTGACCCCAGGCCAGAGTCTAGCTTTCAAGGGGCTGCCTTTATCCTTCTCATTGGTGACTTCTGGGAACAACAGCAGACAGGACTTACCTTTGATCTCTTGGAAAACGCTCTTGGGTTCCACAGCACCTTCCCGTGACAGAGAAGACGGAAATGCAGCTTTGTCGTGGGTCATCTATGGTGTGACTGCTATTTGGAAAGATGCCCCATGTCTCCAGGCTCGGCCGACCTTCCACAGTGACCGAGGTGGATTTTCTTCGTGCGCTCATGCGAAGAGTTTAGTATCCCTGTTGATCCAGAAGAGGTTACTTAAAGTTTCAGGTGGATTGTAATAGAGGTAAATGCAGTTTCTGACACGCCACAAACTTAATTTTTCTGCTTTTTTAAAACGCTTTTTTTCAAAATTAATGCAAAAGGTTAGTTGCACCAAATGCCACAAAGAAATGAGTCAAAATAATACATGAACAGTTTTTAAGAAAAATTTTCCACATGTTGACATTGGCATCTATTCAACTGATCAAAAATATAAAGTCCCATCAATTTGTCTTTTTTTCTTTCTTTTTTCCATCAGTTTATCTTCATGGGACTTCAATGATAAGAAATCCAAGAATTTTCTCTTTTTTAACACCACTTAAATTTAAGTATATTGCAATCTCACCTCTAAGACACATGGTTTGCCAAATTTTGATATTCTAAAAGTAACATTCAGGGGCACCTGGGGGCTCAGTTGGTTAAGCATCTGACTCTTGATTTCGGCTCAGGTCACGATCTCAGGGTTGTGAGACTGAGCCAGCGCGGAGCCTGCTTAAGGTTCTCTCTCTCTCTCCCTCTGCCCCTCCCCAGCCTGCTCACACCGTCTCTCCAAAAAGAAAAAAAAAAAGAACGGTCAGCAGGTGCTATGGTCTGAATGTTTGTGCCACCCCCAAATTCCTATGTTGAAATCGCAATGCCCAGTTTGCTGGTAACAGGAGTGGGGCCTTCGGGACGTGTTGAGGTCAGGAGGGCGGCACCTCCGTGAATGGGATTAGTGGTTTTATAAAAGGGGACTGCACAGAACCCTCAGCCCTTGCGCCAGGGGAGGGCACAGCGAGAGGCCTGCAGTCTGCAACCCAGTGGAGGGCCTTTGCTAGAACCATGAGCTTGGACTTCCAGAACTGTGAGAAGTAACTTCTTATCTTCACAAGCCCCCTGGCCTATGGTATTTGTTAGAACAGCCTAAAAGGACTAATGCAGAGGGGTCTGCTTGATTTGGGCAAAGATTACCTGGAAATAGCCCCTTCTTCAAAGAACAACAAAAAACAAACGGTTCACATTCACCAAGAGAACCTAAAGACTTTTCAAATTTAATGGTGAAATTGTGCATAAAAAGATACTTTCAACAGTGCAGATTATAGGAAGATCTGACATTGGAAAGAATTTCGGGGTCACTTTATATTTATTATTTTTATGTATAATCAACCCGAGGGAAAACCTGAAAAGCTACAGACTCAATCTTTATTTAATTTATATAAAACCTCAGGATCTAATTGTAAGAGCGTAAACAACAGTTTAGTATCATTTAGCAAGTAGGGGCTTTCCTCCCTTCAAAAAGTTAAATTTGAAAAAAAAGAGTCGTGATATATAAATGGCAGTTCCATGGAATGTGAATCTGCTTTTAAATCTGTTTCGCTTTAGTTTTAACTTAAGTTTGTGTTAAATAGGGAATATATTCACATTGAAAATTTTAAAGATGCAAAAGGGTTTAAGAGTGAAAACTTCTGTGGGTACCTGGGTGGCTCAGTTGGTTGAGTGTCTGGCTCTTGATTTCAGCTCAGGTCTTGATGTCAGGGGTGTGAGTTCAAGCCCTGTGTTGGGCTCCATGTTAAAGAAAAAAAAAAAGGAGCGAAAACTTCCACATTTCTTCCTTTTGGGTAACAAGTTCATCAATTTATGGCGTAGATTTTCATAAATCTTTAGTGTATATGCGAGCAAATCTCTCTCTCATATTCGCAAATACGCACCCATCTGATTCCGCTCCTTGCTCCTTCACATGATACAGAATCTCGGATGTTCTTCTGCATCAGTACGTGACGCGTTTCCTCATTTATCTGAAGCCATAGTTTTCCTCCCTGTTGCTGTGACATAAATTACTAAACTAGTACATGAGAATTTTTAAAAGCGTCTCATTCAGAATTTACTCCAGACGGAGAAGTTGAGAGAGTTGAAGGCCTTTGCCGAAGGACTAGAAGCAGGCCTGCTGAGTGTTTCTGCCATGGGAAGGACGTGTTCTGGGTGGTGGAAGAGAAAGGCGACCCACAAGGATGGGAAGACACTGCCATTATGCAGAGGGTTTTAGGGGAGACAGCAGCAGGTGGAGCTGAGTCTGGGTGGGGCTGGCGGGCACTGGACTGAATCGGGCGGGACCGAGAGTGGCTGGACGGGGAGACACTGGTACAGGTCTACACAGACAAGTTAGAAGCCCTCCTGGCAGCAGAAAAAGCAGTTTGGCGTTTGTAGCCTGGAATCCCGGCGAGTGTCCCGGGGGGATGGCATCAGTTAGGTCACTAGAGTTGACAAGAGGGTAGAGAATGCTGGGAGCCGGGCTCAGATTTCTGCTTTCCTGCGCAGCTCCCAGGTGAGGGCTGTTGGGAGGATGACTAGGGTGTCAGATGTGTCATCATGGGGCACATGGGGGAGAGGGAGCAGGTCCATTTTGTTTGCCGTTTCCTTAGAAGTGTTTGATCAGTCAGTCCACCACTGAGGAAGGTGGCCGTGGCATTTAAATTTTGATCCCCTTCCAGATCCAGCAGGCCCCACCCCACCCCCCAGGGGCTAACCGTCCGTGCTTTCTAGGGGCACCCTGCTGGCCGGGGAAGTGGAGGCACGGAGGGAATGGCAGCTATTTGGGTGTGTTTCTGGCAGCCCGTGTTCTAGCGTTGGGCTCTCCCTCCTCCAGCTCTGTCACCTCGAACCTTCCCCTCACTGTACGTGTGATAAGTGAACCCATCGAGGTCCTCCTCTGCTCCAGGCCGGGCCCGGGGCCAGGCTGCCCACGCTGCTCCTTGTCTCCCCGCAGAACTGAATGCACTACACGAGGAGCTAAAGCCTTTTGGTGTCGTCGTGCTGGGCTTTCCCTGCAACCAATTTGGAAAACAAGAACCAGGAAAGAACTCAGAGATCCTTTCTGGGCTCAAGTGAGTGCCAGCGCGGGACCCTGCCTAGGCCCTGTCAGGATTTCCCTTCCTCCTTCTGCCTGGAGGCTCCTTCTGGAATCTTCCGGGGTGGGTGGTGGATCACTGGGTTCAGGAATATCATCGTGAAGCGTCGTGTGCAAGCTTGTGCGGCTGGCAGTGCCCGAGCGTTCACCCCGCCTCAAGTTCCCGATGGTGACACTAGGGGAATATCAACGGGAGAAGCAGCCCAGGGAAAGGAGGGGCTGTGGGGAATAGAAATGAATCAGGAATCCTGACCTTAA
Source organism: Ursus arctos (assembly GCF_023065955.2). Lineage (NCBI taxonomy): Eukaryota > Metazoa > Chordata > Mammalia > Carnivora > Ursidae > Ursus > Ursus arctos. Next base: position 1,064,291 of record NW_026622997.1, read on the forward strand.
AATAGTGCCTTGGAATTGTTTACTGGCTCCGTAAAGCATGAAGTCCCGACCCCCAGGGAGCCCTTTCCTCACCTTCCCTGTCTCCGCCTCTCCCTCTTTAACTTCCTTTTGTGGAGTTGTCGTGGCCGTTACCATCCCTCCTTGTCCTAACGTGGACCCTCTTGGGAACACGCTGGTTCATTGCAGGTATGTGCGTCCAGGTGGTGGCTTTGTCCCCAATTTTCAGCTCTTTGAGAAAGGGGATGTGAATGGAGAAAAAGAACAGAAGGTCTTTACTTTCCTGAAGGTGAGTGACCACCCACCTGCTGTGAATTGGTCGGGTAGGTAGACATACCCTGAATGCATGGGGCTCATTTCTAGGGTTGAGGTTGGACTCCTTGGAAAGAAATGCTCAGAGAGGTTCAGGAATCATGGCAAGATCCGTTGTGAGGCGTGAGCTTCAAGTACAGGAAACAGAACGTGGCAGTTCTGACGTGGACCCGACACCCCCCACTGAATGGCAATGATTCGTTCATTCGACCGTCAGTCACGGAATCCTCCTAGGCATGGTGCCACACAGGGACCCCAAACCTACTGACAGGGCCCAGCCTGTCCGTGAGGGGCCCCTATGCAATCAGGCAGACAGACATGGGTACAGAATGGAGAGTGCCGTGTGATAACTGACCGGGGAGCCACTGAGTGTTACAACCACAGAAGACCGCAGAACCACCTGAGGTTCTCTTAGGCCACTGGTTCCCACTGCTGGCCTGCCAAACAAGTCTGGTCGTTGTTGAACTTTTCACCCATCCATGGCAAACTGGGGGAAAAAAAACAACACCACAATGTGGGAGTTTTTCGCAAAGCCCAGTTTATTGACTATAAAAGACCATCACTGAATCTGATACTAAATTCATATTTGGTTAAATCATACACATTACCATTTGTGTTGCCCAAAAATGGTGATACAATCAATTTTATTTTCTTCAACCTAATACTTAATAATCTGTTAATTTTTAAATTACGGTTAATAGTTGACTCTTGATTTTCCTTACTGTCAAAGTAAATGTTGGTTATTCTACATTAATCTCCAAGAAAACAGTTATTGTACTCTTACCAGACTATGAAGCCCCAACCCTGGGAGCCACTACTCTAAACCAAACCATTTATTTTTCAGCTAAGAGAACTGAAGCTATAGAAATGATAAGGCTTATCAAAGAAAAGAGAAGACAGCGTTTTCCTGAAGCACCGTGATAGACTCCTGGGAGGGGCAGACAGGGGAGGGAGGGATATTTTCTGTTTTCGTCATACTCTAGCTCTCGGTGGTTGGTTGCTAGTTGCTATGTTGGTGATGTTGCTTTGAAGCGTCTGTGCTTCGCTGGGACCAAGTCAGGTGGTTAATATGTTGAGATGCAGGATGGCGAGTAGACCCTCCAGGGTTGGGGGTAAAACTGGACCACACAGAAGCAGGAAAAAGAACCTTCTATTCTTCCTATCTCTGCTCCAGAACTCCTGCCCTCCAACCTCTGACCTTTTGGGCTCATCAAACCAACTCTTCTGGGAGCCCATGAAGGTCCACGACATCCGCTGGAACTTTGAGAAGTTCCTGGTGGGGCCTGACGGAGTCCCTGTCATGCGCTGGTTCCACAAGGCTCCCGTCAGCACGGTCAAGTCAGACATCCTGGAGTACCTGAAACAGTCCAAACCCGAGTAGAAAGGCCCCGCCTCCCACCTAAAGAACATGCGTAACACTGGACCCATCTCTGCTCCTCGTTCCTTCCCACCCGGCGTCCCTGTGACCAAACCGTCCCGTCTCACCCAAGTGTGCGCGCACCGGCGTACGTGCGTTCATGTGTGTGTTTGAAAACAAGGGAAGGAATACCTTTGTCCCCAGCTCTGTGCTCCCAGAAGATCAAGTGTTTTCCACTCCGTCCCAAAGGAAAAGCATGTTTCCAGGTAGATGGTTCAGACTACCCAATGTCCCTAAAAAAGCAAGGCCCAGAAGTTATGACATCTGTCCTCTCTCCATCCAGAGGGTCTAAAGAAAGAAGCAGAAACAGGAAGCCTCTCAAGATCCCCTTTGTAGCCTTTCTCTCTTCCAAGATAAACCTGCGTCGTAAAACGCTTTCTCCCGAATGCGACCTTCGCTCCCCTGACGCCCTGTAGTTCTCTTTCTTACAGGATCTCTGAAGGCTGGCCTCACATGAAAGGAGGGGCATCTCCATGATGGTGGGTCCCAAAGCCCCCTCTGGGTCGGACCCTACCAGAGCCTTCCTTGGTGCGTGTCCCTTAGTGCATTCAGGCCACGGCACCTGGGCAGGGATGTCCCTTCATTCTGAAGGACGGGCTTTCCCTCACCCTGAGCTGCCCCACCTCCAAACTCCTTCCTCTCACTATATCAATAAAGAGAATTCTGCAGCAGTGGGCTTCCCTCAGTGTTTTCGCACCCCCGTATTATGTCCGGGATGTCTTCCTCTCTCACTTTGTCCTCGCTTCCTCGGATACCTCGCCTAGCTCCTCACACAAGCTCTGGACCTTTCCTTGGCCCCTCAGACACAGGTGGGGCTGGCTGTTGTGGAGCTGCTGTGAGGGGTGGACGCAGACCTCCTAGAGCCCGCCGTCCCCCTCCCGTTCCGGTCTCCTGGGCACCCACATGGGAGGTGGCCTTGCTTTCTCGGAACAACAAAGACGCAGACGGTCGGCCTATAAAGTTCCTGCTCACTGTTAAAAATCTAAAGAACACATAAAAACAGAAGAGAACTATACCAAAGCCTCCTAATCAGAGTAGAGAACGTGCCGGGAGGCCTGTGTAGCAAGCTGTTTTATCACCGTCGTTCAGTCTTCCACGTGAGGACAGATTTCAGAGTATCAGAAGCTACGAGAAGCTGGTATGAGGAAGTGAAATAAAAAAGCTGTTTTTCTCCTCCCTTTCAAAAATTACTTTGAACATATTTCAAATATTTTTTGCACTTTAAATTCTTTGTACTTTAAACCATTATTTTGCACTTGAGAAGTAGAGGGACTTTAAGTATCAGTGGCAATGAGACACCGCAATCCTGTTGTGAACCAAAACAGGAATGATCCTGACTTAACTTTATACAGCAACACGAGAACTGACAAGGCCAGGGAAGACAAGGAAAGTGACTCTGGCTTCCAGAAGGAGCAGGGGCACTCCCCAAGCCCTGGGACCGCCAGTGTTGGCAGGTCCTCAGGGAAGACATGGCTTCTACACAGTAACAGCCACGAGGGGGACCTGGGGTCTCAGCTCCAGGAGTGGGCTGCTTCTAAAATTCAGACGTGGTAGACACATGGAAAACATTTTCCAGACGCTTGGGTGCTTTATCTTCTTGCACTCAGAATCTAGAAAGGAAAAGAAAGTCTGGCTGGCTGTGGCCACAGCCACAGGACGTGAGACTTCGCGGACTCAGAAGGCACCAGCGCAGTCATGGGGCGGGGGGCGACCCCGGAGCCAGCTTGCAGTGCTGGTGAGAACGTGTCTCCCCGTTGAGTTTCTTCTGGGTCTCTCATGGTCTTGAGGACGCCTGGCACCTTTGCAGTCCTCAGAGGGGGCCCAAATCCGTTCCTGTTGTCAGATCAGAAGCGTCAGGGTCCAGGCAGAGGGTGGAGGAGGACAGGGCCACACAGTGTGTACGGGTCCAGCCTGAACCAGAGAACGATGGTTGCACGAAACTGAGTCCTCCGGGGGAGCGGCGTCCCTGCTCCATGGAGGTCCTGGAGCGATGAAGGAAGGGGCTCGGCTTCGACCCGCGGGCGTTCTGCGGGGTGTCTCCCAGGGGCTCCACCCGGGAGCCGCTCTGCGAGAGCCAGGTGCCCTCCTCCTGATGCCCCCCAGCGGCTGACGCCAACAGAAAACCACGGTGGCTCTGGGGAGACCAAGCCCAGAGAAGCAGGAAACTAACTTGCTCAGGGAGGTGAGTGTAGCTGGGGGGCGGGTGTGGGGGCTGCAGACCTGATCAGAATGTTGCCCGTGATGATGACAATGAGGAGAATGTGGAAGTCTTCGTGAAGGGAGGATCCGGAGATAAAGGTTCCCACTTCTCCCCTCTTCACCAGCCCCTTTATCAGACCTTGGTCCCCAAGGAAAGCCACACGCGGAGCCTTCTGGACATGGGCAGACTGGCCAGGACTGTCTTGGGAGCTCCGGTCCGTTACAGTAGTTAGAACCTTCCTGTTACTGTCACGGTGATTGTCGACACCTCACTGGCACTCTTACCGCGGCCGAATTTTTTCTTCGAATCAGAGGTTCCTGCAAACTATCATGCAAATTAGATAAGCCGGAGCTAATTGATTCCAAAACCAGTGTTTTCACATAAATCTACCCCACAAACCACCTAACAGGTGTCTAAAATGACGAATGCTCCGCTGATCACCAAACATTCGAGGAGAGTCCCTGGGCAGGACGGGGGGTTCTAAAGTCCTGACAACCAGGACTCAGACCCTCGCTAACCACCTGTTCCCAGAGTTGTGAAGCAGCCCACTGCTGGAGGCGAGACCCCAGCAGTTTCCCTCGTGCCTGTACTGCGTAGACGCCATGTCTTCCCTGAGGACCGCGTGAACCCCGGTAGCTTCGGGGCTTCAGGAGTGCCCGTGTTCATTCTGGAAGCTGGAGTCCCCAAATCTGAGAAAGATGGCCGAAGTCCATCCCAGAGAAGGTCAGATGTTAGCCTGTGGTCTCAGAAATCCTGTTGGCTTCTGTTCCCAGTAGACAGAAGCTGAGACTGGGATCCAGGCACACACAGTTTCCTGAGTGGTTTCAGAAGCCGGAATCCGTGAAGCAGGGTGGGCAGAGGAAGAAAGAAGACAACATGAGATTTCTGCTAGAGATCAGCTCCAGGATAAATCACACTCTCCTTATTCCATCTCGAAGGAAGAGGGGTGGCCTTCTGTAACTCAGGCCAGTGACCTGTTGACTATGGAATCACCCACGGGCCCCGGGGACACAACCTCCCAGAGGAGGTGGCTTCTTTGAACGAAATTCTCCGGGGCAGCTCTGAGCCACCAGCTGCCAACACTCCGCACAGGTGGGGGTGGAGGCACCATCCCGCTAAGGCAAACCCGCGTAAGGCCCTGGAGACTACCTATTACCCTCCACAAACAATGTATTACTCAGATGAATCCCCCATGGAGATCCTCATTCACTCACATTTTCCCTTTCTCATCCTCTATCGATAGGGAATTAATTCTCAGAGTGATATCCCCTGACCCCAGCAACAGCATCACCCGAGAACTTGTTAGAAATGCAGTTTTTAGATCCCTCCGGACTCACTGAATCAGCAACTCTGGGGAAGAGGACAGCAATCTCTGTTTTAAAAAAGCCTTCCAGGTGGTCCTGGTACATGCTAACATCTGAAGACCACTGCCCTGGGGAATGGAGGGTCTGCAGAAAATACTGTCATTGTGACACAGAATGAATGAGGACAATGTCTCCTGTACTCTCCGTGGTTACCGGCTCCTCTGCTCAGCCTTGTCCACACTGCGTCCCCCACTCGGCCAGTAGGTGTTCCTAGGGCTCCAGGGTTGACGTGGACAATTTGGCCATCCCCTTGGCTTTCAGTGTCCTCAGTCTCTGACCTTCATGGGTTCCATGTGGGTCCAAATTCTAAGTGTGTTATCCGACAGACTTCCTCGATCAGACTTTGGTCAGGCTCCTCTGATCCGCCTTCTCAACCAGGCCTGGACCTTGGCCAGCCTTTACCAAGAATCCTGCTAGGTCAGTGTAACCTTCTGCCCTTGATACATCATCTTTGTGGTGTTCTGTCCACTCCCCGCACTCTGCCTGTTGGCTGTACGTCACCACGTGTCCCTGCTGTCTTCAGAGCTGGGTTCAGTCTTGTTCCTCCCCTGCCGTTCCTGGTCTTGTTGCAATCGCCTTAAGTAAAGTCTTCTTTACTGTTTTAACAAGTCAAACAATTTTCCTTTAACACATCTCCCCGAAGACTCCCACATACAATGTGATTTGGAGCCAAGGGGAAGTCTCCCTTCACCCTGCCCCCCCACGCACTCATCCATTGCTTTGACTAGAGAGCTTTTTCTTGCCCTTTCAAGTGTCAAGTCAGAAAAGTTATTCTATTTGGATCTGGGAAGTTCCCGATAGAGATTCTGCCCCCTTCCTACCCCCCAAATTTTCCCTATGAAACCATACAGAGTACCCACCCTTTTTTTCTTCTGCGGAAAAAGGAAGAGAAATGTATTTTTAATTCTTTCAGACGTGCTTTGGCCTCTGAAATGTGGTGTCCTGGGCCCTGCGTGAAGCGTTTCATACCCTCAGGGTGACACCTGGAGCATTCAGGCAGCTCAGACCAATTTTTAGGTGATAATTTCCAGAGGAACTAAGGGAAAGATAACGGAGAATCTTTTCTTTTTTCAGATCTTTTCTCTCTCTTTTCAGTTTCCCCTGTTCTATTCTTGGCCTCCAGCAGACAAATCAATAGGAATTGAAATTGAGTGTCACCTGACAAATTATTTTTGGAGAACCTGATGCTCTGATACCCTAACCCTGACACCTAAGCCCGGGAGCTCTGTCTTCACCTGCAAACCTCAGAATCAGTCATATACGGACAGTGGCAGTCTGCTCCAGAAATACAGAACGCTCAGCTTGATGGGCTCATGGAATCGGTGTTTGCTGTATTCTGATAAAGAAGCTGGGAAAGCAGATTGGATAGATAAAGCCTATAGTAAGCGAGTAGCTTTATGAGATAAAGGGAAAATTCATAGGATGTGCAAGGTATAGATAATTAATAAGCAAGTTGCTGGTGAGACAGGCAGAATTCATGAATTGTGTTAAATATAGATACTAAGTACATTAGTAACTTGGAAGATACAGTAAAGACAGATGGAATGCAAGGATTATATGAAAAGGAAGCAGGGGTGTTACTTAGGAGAACAAAGATGTCTGGCGATCAAAACTCAATGACATTCAGAAGGGCAATTTTTCTAGTCCCTTATTAGGGAAAACTGAGTCTCAAACTGTGACTTCCCACCAAAGGGGGTAAATCATTTATGACTTTAATAGTCTAGGGACGCCTGGGTAGCTCAGTTGGTTAAGCGTCTGCCCTCGGCCCAAGTTGTGATCTGGGGCCCCACATGGAGACCCACATGGAGGCCGCGACAGGCTCCACTCTCCTCGGGGAGTCTGCTTCTGCCTCTGCCTCTGCCCACCCTCCCCACCCCCCACCACCGCTTGTGCTCTCTCTCAAATGAATGAATAAAAATCCTTAAAACTATATGACTTTAATAGTCTGTTTAAAATTCTAATATAAAATTAAATAATATACATTTTAATCAATCAGCATGTTCTAAAGGTTCTAAGGGTATCTCCTGGTTTCAACATATATTCCTAATTTGCAAAGTTACGTAGAGACAACGCTCTCCGTCTGCCATCATATTCTCCCGAAATCAGCCACTTTACGCCAGTGTGTTTTTGCAAACCATATCTACAAACCCTAGCCAAAATGTGAGCTAACTTTAAACTCTCTATTTCTACTTGTCTTCTCACAGTCTAAGAGGGGGCATTAGATGCGTGGAGTGTAAGGCCCAGGAAAATAAGCCTGTTCCAGATGCTCCGTAACTGGATTATTCATCAGGAACCAAAGCTCACACGCATCCTGCATTGTAAGAGGTACCGTCAGTCTGGGACAGAAGGTGGCACGAACGTGAGGATGAAAGGCTTACCCTGGAGTTTTGGGTGCCATGGGGCTATGGCTCCGTCTGCCCTTCACAGATCCACCCATCAGGCCACCCAACATCTACAGCTCCCTCTATGCAAAGAACAAACTTGGGACACTATGTGCCATCAGTTAGGGTTGTCTTTCATAATTTTGGGGGCAAATTCAACTATCCTTTATGGTGAACTTGATCCAGAACTTTTTGTCCAGTCAAAAACTCAGATTCCTATCTATTTAAGACTATAAGCTTCTCTAGAGACAAATACCAGATTAAAGCTAGAGTTTTACCTTTGGACTAGCTGGCCCATTGATGGGTTAACTGCATTTATAGCAAAAACTCTCAGTCACCTCAAGCTATGATTTTGCCGAAGTGGGTTCCACTTAGAACAGTCTGCCGATGCTGTGGCTGCCACGATTAGTGAGGCAAGGGTTCCTGCTCGAGCCCACACGGCAGCGACACTGTCTTCAGTTGATGCATGCGTGCGTGAGGAGGGAATGAATGATGGGAAGTCATCGGGAGTGATTCCCCAGTTTCTACATTGTGGTGCCAACAAGGAGAAAAGTAACAATAGGAAGGACTGGATGAGTACAAGTGTCTGTGAGATAATAAGGTGGAAATGTCTCTTGGCAGCTGTCTATACTCCTATGAACTTCTCAAGAGGTCTATGTGAGAAAGATACTCAGAAGTCACGAGCCCGTTTTGGATAGTGTGAAGATGTGAATTATGGAATCATATGCCTATTCTCTCAAAGAAAAGTAGGAAAACTGAAGATGGAACCTAGAAAATATCCGCGGTAAACGGGTGATTCTGCAGGTGCCTGGCTGGCTCAGTCCACGGAGCATGTGACACTTGGTCTAGGGGTTGGGAGTTCGAGCCCTACATTGGTTGTAGAGAATACTTAAAACAAAAAAAAAATTTTTTTTTAAGTAAAAGGGTGGGGGCGCCTCGGTGGCTCGATTGGTTAAGCATGGGACTGGTAGTTTTGGCTCAGGTCATGCTTTCGTGCCCCACATGGGGCTCCCACTCAGTGCCTAGTCAGCTTGAGATTCCTTCTCCCTCGCCTCTCCCCCTGCTCACGCACGTGCGTTCTCTCTCTAAAAACTGACTAAATAAAATTGCTCTACAAAAATAAAATTCTAACCTTTGGGACTCCAAATCATGACCAAAGATGTGAAAACAAAGGGGGAAATATGGGAAGAGCTTGGGTTCGAGGTTTTTTTTTAACTGGGGCTCAATTATCCTTAATTTATTGTGATAAACACATCTTTGCCTTTGCCTCCGCCAAACCATCAACTCCCGAGGAGGCGAAGGACCACGCGGGAGACCGGAAGGCTGTGCTCGGGCCGCTCTGTGGCTTTTGTACGAAGTGACTGGCGGGTGGGATTCGATTCTGCCTGAGGCTGGAGACGAGAGGCCTCGGCCCGCGCTTTGGGCCGCGTAGGCATTTGACCTCCAAAAAGAAAAAGAAAAAAAAAAAAAAAAAAAAAAGCAAATCCTTTCAGAGCTGTTGCAGTGCTGCGGAGGACAAACGCGGGCGGAATTTGTGCGGCCCCCGGCGGCCTTTCACGCGGGCGTGTGCCTGGCCCAGCGCTTGACCCCCAGAGCGGAGCCCGGGCGCCGGTCCCTCCCGACGCGCCCAGCGCGGACGAAGGCGCAGCTCCGGCGCGGCCCGACCGTCCCCTGCCGGCTGCGCCGCGGAACGCGCAGGTGCGGAGGAGGCGAGGGCCAGGGGCCACCGTCCGGCCGCGCGCTCCCGGCACGGGCTGAGCGCGTCCCCGGCCCCCGCCCGCCTCCGCCCGCCCCCGCCCGCAGACCCCGAGCCCAGGCCCCTCCCACCCCGGCCAGACGCCGCGCCTTCCGTCCGCGCGCAGAGCGACCAGCTTCCAGCCGTTGAGCCCGGCTCGCAGCGCCCGCGGTGCGACCTCGGGTAGGGGGTGCGGGTCACCGCGGGAGGGGTGGGACCTCGGGGAGGGGGTGCGGGTCACCGCGGGAGGGGTGGGACCTCGGGGAGGGGGTGCGGGTCACCGCGGGAGGGGTGGGACCTCGGGGAGGGGGTGCGGGTCACCGCGGGAGGGGTGGGACCTCGGGGAGGGGGTGCGGGTCACCGCGGGAGGGGTGGGACCTCGGGGAGGGGGTGCGGGTCACCGCGGGGTGCGACCTCCCGGCCGCGGTTGGAGCGGAGAAGGCCTTGCGTTCTTGGCGAGCGGAGTTTGGGAACTGTGCGTCTGAAATCCTAGCCGGGGGCGGCGAGGGGGGGGAGACAGTCGTGGACGAGATGCGGGAACGAGCCAACAAGTGGCTCTTTCGCTCCGTTGGATTTTCAAAGGGCCCCGCATCCCAGCGCCGCCCCCCCCCCCGCACTCGTCCCGAGCGGCTGCCCGGGCAGTTGTTCCCGCGGAGGACCGGACGGACACCTGTCGCGGGGGCTCCCCCGACGCCCGCGTCCCCCGCCCGCCGGGCAGGCGCCGTTGGTCCGCGCGAAGCTGGCGTTCGGCGCCCCTTCCGCGTAGGGTGTGGCGCGTGACCCCACTTTATGCCTTGACGCCTTTTACAGCCACAAGGAGATTTTCCTTGCAGGGTCCTTCCCACGTACGGGACAGCCTCGACTTTCCGTGCCGCTCTTCCTCGGGTTACAGAAAAATCCTTTGTCGCCGGCGCCCACGACTTCGCCTGGGGTGTTTTCCCGCCGCCGGCGCGCCGTGCGGGAGGGGAGCGTCTCCCCGCAGGTGCCTTGGTTTCCGGAGACCGAAGGCACCGGACGGTGCGGGCTCCCGGCTCCGCCTGTCCGAGGAAATGAGGCCGCTCGAGTGGCGCGTGGCTCTCAGGTGGCTCTATGGCTTAGTTGGTTAAAGCGCCTGTCTCGTAAACAGGAGATCCTGGGTTCGACTCCCAGTAGGGCCTGGTGTTTTCTCGGGAAGCCAGCTCTCCCTGAAAATCGTTTTGTGTCCTGCTGATCCCCACGCTTCTCACCGAACGGGCCGCGGTGGAACGCGCTCTAAGCTGTTCCGTGGCCGCCTGCTCGGGTTCCTTACTCCTGAAAGAAGTCGAGTCTTCAGGAGATGACAATTCAAATGCAAACCACTGCCAAAGAACAATGCGTAAGTGACCGGAGCCTCCCTGGTGTTTCCTATGCGTTTTACGTCACCGGGTTTTTGAGCTCCTACAGACCTGTGGATACGTGTAATCTCTCTAGGTTCCAACGATCTCCAGCTCTATAATGATTTCATGAAATAAGAGAACTTAATGAACGATGAAGCCACTATGCACTACAAAGAAAAAAGAGGATGTTTGCAGGGGCGTGCTTGCCATTTTGAGAAGGAAGCATAATTATGATCCCTTGTTAATCCTCCTAAGAAAACTTTAGGAATGATGATCGACTGGAAGCTCTTATGTCCTGGACACACTCCCAGTGCAAGGACAAAGTTGTTGTGGGAAAAGAGCAGGTTGGAGAATTCTTTTTGTTTTTTCATTTAATTTAATTTTTTTTATGATGTTCAGTTAGCCACTGTAGTTTTTGATGTCATGGTCAATGCTTTGTTAGTTGCATATAACACCCAGTGCTCATCCCAACACGTGCTCTTCTGATCCCCCCTTCCACCTCCCCTCCTGCAACCCTCAGTTTGTTTCCCAGAGTCCAGAGTCTCTCATGGTTTGTCTCCCTCTCCAATTTCTCCCCCTTCAGCTTTCCCTCCCTTCCCCTAATGTCCTCTGGACTATTCCTTACAGTCCACATATGAGTGAAACCATATGATAATTCTTTCCCTGCTTGACTTATTTCACTTAGCATAATCTCCTCCAGTTCCATCCGTGTTACTGCAAATGGTGGGTGACCATCCTTTCTGATGGCTGAGTACTATTCCATTGTATATATGAACCACATCTTCTTTATCCATTTGTCTGTTGAAGGGCATCTCGTCTCCCTCCACAGTTTGGCTACTGTGGACATCGCTGCTATGAACATTGGGGTGCAGGTGCCCCCTCTTTCCACTACATCTGTGTCTTTGGGGTAAATACCCAGTGGTGCAATGGCTGGGTCGTAGGGTAGCTCTATTTTTAATGTCTTGAGGAACCTCCACACTGTTTTAGGTTGGAGAATTCTGCCATTTACCTAGGGCGCCTTAGTTTCAGCTCTGGGGATTTATGGAACTTCGGTGCCTTCTTGTCTCCCATCCTTTCATCCATTAACACAGCATCATTCACTGCTGATCTTTTATATGGCAGAGTCCTTCCTTCCTCCCTTCCTTCCTCCCTCCCTTCCTTCCTCCCTCCCTCCCTCCCTCCCTCCCTCCCTCCCTCACTTCCTTCCTTCCATTTCCTCCCTCCCTCTTTCTTTCTGTCTAGTTGCAAGGTTTTTTTCCCCTTAAGATGAGAAGTTTTAAGATTTACCCTCTTAGCAACTCTCAAATATATAATACAATATTGTTAACTATAGTCACCACGCTGTAGTTACATCCCCAGGACATAGTTATCTCGTAACTGGGAGTTTATACCTTTTGCCCACATTTACCCATTTCACCCCATCCCCCATCCCCAGCTCTGGTAACCACCCAGGCATATTTCTAAGAGCAGGAAATACAGCAGTCAACCCAGCTAACAAAAAACACTGCTGTCATGGTTCGTATATTCCAGTGGGAGTGACCAGAAAATAAAGAAATGAATATGTAAAATCGTAAGCGTATGAGATACTGGTGAAGTCTATGGAGAAAGATAAGCAAGAAAAGAATATAGGATGGGGGCAGGGTAATCAGAGAAGGTTTTCCTGTCTCTTGGAGAATATCATAGGCAAATGTTTCAAAATTGTTTTTTAATTTTTGAATAAGACGTAGCCCCAGAGTGGCTCCTGTATTACACAGCAAGATTAAACCGTCAGCAAACTGTTCCCAGCTGTGCCTGGACCTCACTTCTGTTCATTTTGATTAGGACTTTATTGGACTAGGTCACTCTGTGTTCAAACCTCAGCTGTTCCACCTGATAGCTGAGGGACTTTTGTCAAATTGCTTCACCTCGAGCGCGTCACTCTCCTCAGATGAGAGGTGGAAATAGCAACAGGTGTACCTAGTAGGGTTCGTGGGAGGACTTGCTGAGTAAAGACGTGTAAGATATTTTCGAAGGGTATCTGGCACATAAAGAAGCAATCTGTAAGATTCACTATATGGTGTTTATTATTATTATTATTATTATTTTTTTATATTTATTGAATTGGTGGGTGTCAAGTCTTTAACCCTTGCAATAGCACTCTGAGGTATTATCCTACATTTATAGACCAAGGTTCCAAGCATATTGTGGGTTGAATTGTGTTCCCCCAAAATATATGTTGAAGTCCTAACCCCTAGCACCTGTGAATGTGACCTTATTTGGAAATAGGGCTTTTGTAGGTGTAATCAAGTCATGATGAGCTCACACCAGATGAGGATGGGCCATTATCCAGGGACAGGTGTCTTTGGAAGGGGAAGGAAAAGGAGATTTGGACGCAGAGACCCAGACACACAGGGAAGAAGGCCACCCGAAGACAGAGATCACTGTTATTTGACCACAAAGGAGCACCACATCTTACCAGAACCACCAGAAGCCGCAAGAGGCCTGGAAGTGCTTTCCCTAGAACCTTGAGAGGGAGCATGGCCCTGCCCTTAGCGTGATGTTAAACTCTGGCCTCCAGAACTGTGAGAGATCAGTTCTGTTGTTTTAAGCCATCCAATCTGTACTAATTTGTTATGCCAGCCCTAGGAATCTAATACGAAGCATAAAACAAAATTAGTGATTTGAACTAGCAAAGAAATAAAATCTATAATTTTTCCTAAATTAATAAATAACATACAGGACGTTCATACTTCACTTTAAAGTTTCAAACCCAGAGTATCTCCCACTTACCTAGTTGCTTTACAGTAATACATGATCTTGATATGTCCTCCCCCCCCCCCCCCAGTTTCTTCCCTCTTTCCAGGGTTTGGTTTTTTACAGGACTCCACACCCGTCCTCCCAATGGCTTATTCACTCCCTTCCCCACTCACTTGACCTTGACTATTTGGAGACATCTAATACAACAGACGGTCGCTCCATTACCAGTTACAGCCTGTAACTGAGGGATGGGAGGGACAGGCAGGAAAGTCCAGACGCCCCAACTCAGTGACCACATGGCCACTCCATTACCAGTTACAGCCTGTAACTGAGGGGTGGGAGGGACAGGTAGGAAAGTCCAAACGCCCTAACTCAATGACCACTCTGCTTTGTTATGTGTACTCAAGCCCCCCAGTCCCATGGGCCAGGCTAAGGTTAGACTTTATCCAAGGCTGCATCTTTGCTTTGCTATTTCCCCGTCCCCATTCTGAGGGCCACTCCCCCAATAAGTCACGTACTCCTGAAGCCCCGTCTGAGGGTACGCTGTAAGGACCTAAGAAACTTGCTTTGGACGTTTTTTTTACTGATCCTTCATATTCAATCAAATGAACAAAGTTTTCCTATGGAAAAGTTCAACCCAAGAGTTTTAGATCTGAGGAGGGCATTCACATTGTGGACCAGATCCTGATAATGAGACTTGAAAATTCAAGGTTTTGACATAGAACAAGAGGGATATTAAGAAAATTGGTGGCTGACTGGCCTTTATTGTTGCACCATTATAATTCTGCTTACAAATGAGAAAAGAATCAACAATCTTGAGAAAATGTTCATAGAAACTTCCAAAACTGAAATTCAAAGAGAAAAAAAAAAAATGAATGAAAAAGGCAGAACAGAATACCCAAGAACTATGGGGAAATCACAAAAGGCATAACATATGCTTAATGGGAAATAAGAAGAAGAGAGAAAGGAACAGAAGAAATATTTGAAGCAATAACGACTGAGAATTTCTCAAACTAATGGTAGATACCAAACCACATTTCCAGGAAGCTCCGAGAACACCCAGCATGAGTGCAGCGAAATAGTTAAAAGTGTTAAGAGAAAATAATTGTCATAATCATGTGCCCAGGGAAATTATCCTTCAAAAGTTAAGGTGCAATAAGGGCCTCCTCAAAAAAAAAAAAAAAAAAAAAAAAAAAAAAAAAAAAAAGAGTTTTTTTGAGGTAATTTATAGCCGTAGAACTGCCTTGCAAGAAAGGTTAGAAAAAGTTCTTTAGAGAGAAGGAATGATATAGGTCAGGAACATGGATCTGTGTAAATAAAGGAAGGGTGGCACCTGGGTGGCTCAGTCAGCTAAGCGTCTGCCTTCAGCTCAGGTCATGATCTCAGGGTCCTGGGATCCACCCCACTTCACCAGCTCCCTGCTCAGCAGGAAGCCTACTTCTCCCTCTCCCGCTGCCCCTCCCCCCTGCTCATACTTTCTCTCTGTCAAATAAATATATAAAATCTTTATTAAAAAAAAACAAACCCAATACTGGGAGCCTGTTTGGCTCAGTCCGTTAAGCATTTGCCTTTGGCTCAGGTCATGATCCCAGGGTCCTGGAATCAAGCCCCACATGGACCCTCTGCTCAGCAGGGGGTCTGCTTCTCCCTCTCCCTCTGCCTGCTGCTCCCCCTGCTTGTGTTTACTCTCTCTCTCTGTCAAATAAATAAATAAATAAAATCCTTAAAAACTAAAAAAATAAAGAACCCAGTATCTTTCATGAACATATATATAAAAATTCTCAACAAAATATTAGCCAATGGAATCCAGCAATGTGTAAAAAGAATTATACACCCAGCCAATTGGAATTTATTCCCGGTGTGCAAGGCCAGTTCAGTTTTGAAAAATCAATTAAGGCAATCCATCACACTAACAGACGAAAGTACAAGAATCACAAGATCCTCTCACTAGAGGCAGAAAAAACATTTGACAAAACCCAACACTCATTCATAGTAAGAGCTCTTAGCAAACTGGGATAGAGGGGAACTTCCTCAGCTTGATGAAGAACATCCACAAGAAACCTACTACTGTAACATCATACTTATCGGCACCAAACTAAGATCTAGGAGGCTTTCCTGCACATATGAGGAACAAGGCAAGGATACCCACTCTCACCACTCCTATTCAACGTTGTCCTGGAAATCCTAGCTGCTGCAATTAGATAGTAAAGGAAATAAAAGGTATAGAGATGGA
Organism: Ursus arctos; assembly: GCF_023065955.2. Lineage (NCBI taxonomy): Eukaryota > Metazoa > Chordata > Mammalia > Carnivora > Ursidae > Ursus > Ursus arctos. Next base: position 1,080,021 of record NW_026622997.1, read on the forward strand.
GGGAAGAAATAAAACTGTCTTTGTTCACAGCTGATATGATTGTCTACACAGGAAATCCCAAAGCATCAGAAAGAAAAACTCATGAAACTAATAAGGAAACTATAGAAAGGATAAAGGATACCAAGTTAGGATACAAAAATCAATTGTGTATCATATACCAGCAATGAACAAGTGGAATTTGAAATTAAAAACACAGTATCATTTATATTACCACTAGAAAAAGAGAGAGAAACATTATGTATAAATCTAACAAAATATGTGTGGGATATATGAGGTAAACTACAAAACTCTGATATAAGAAAGAAAAGATCTAAATAAATAGACATTCCATATATATGGATAAAAAGCCTCAATATTCTCAAGATGTCAGTTCCTCCCAACTTGACCTACAGATTCAGTGCAATCCCATTCAAAATTCCAGCAAGTCATCTCACGAATATTCACAAACCGACTCTACAGCGTCTATGGGGACACAAATGACTCAAATAACCACCACGAAACCGAAGAACAAAGTTGGAGGACTGTCACTACGTGACCTCAGATTTACCGTAAAGTGACCAGAATAAAGTCAGTGTGGTGCTGGTGAAGAAAATAGACAAACAGATCAGTGGAGCAGAAGAGAGAGCCCAGAAATAGACCCGAGGAGTCGACTGATGGCTGAGCGAAGGCCGTACATGGAGCGAAGAGGGTCTCTTCAACAATGGTGCCGGAACAACGGGATGTCCACGTGCAGGAAAAAGTGAGTCTAGTGCAGAACTAGACACAGACCTTACAGCCTTTACAGAACGTCACTCAAAATGGATCCTAGACCTGTATTTAAAATGTAAAACCATCGAATTCCAGAAAGTAACACAGAGGAAACAGGTGGCTTTGGGTTTAGTGATGACTTCTTAGATACAACACCCAAAACATGATTCATGAGAGGAAAACGTGATAACGTTGGACTTCATGAGAACTGAGAATTTCTGTTCTGCAAGACACTGATCAGAATATGAGAAGACACACTACAGATCGGGAGAAAATATTGGCAAAAGACATAGCTGAGAAAGGACTGTTACCCAACCTTTGCAAAGAACTCTTAAAACTCAACAAAAAAGAAACAACTCAATTTATACTATTTTTTCCCACAATAATAAGCATACTCTTTAATCCCTATGGCCTCTTGACCCCACCCACCCACCTCCCCTCTGGTAACCACCAGTTTGTTCTCTATAGTTAATAGTCTGTTTCTTGGTTCCTTTCTCTCTCTCTTGTTTTCTCTTTGCTTTTCCCCCCTCTGCTCATTTGTTTTGCTTCTTAAATTCCACATAGGAGTGAAATCACATGGTATTTGTCGTTCTCTGACTGACCTATTTCCCTTCGCATCATACCGTCTAGCTCCATCCATGTTGTTGCGAACGGCAAGGTTTCATTCTTTTCTCAAGGCTGAGTACCATCCCATTGTACCTATAAACCACATCATCCTTACCCACTCATCGCTCAGTAGACACTTGGGCTGCTTCCACAATTTGGCTATCGTTGATCGTGCTGCAATAAACACAGGGGTGCATGTATCCTCTTGAATTCGTGTTTTTATGTATTTTTAGGTAAATACCCAGTAGTGTGATTCCTGGACCATAGGGCAGTGTTATTTTTAGATTTTTGAGGAACCTCCACACTGTTTCCACAGTGGCTGCATCAATTTCCATTCCCACCACCAGTGCACGAGGGCTCCTTCTTCTGCACATCCTCTCCCAACACTTGTTCTTTCTTGAGCTGTTCTGACAGGTGTGAGCTGATATCTCACGGGAGTTTTGATTTGCATTTCCCTGACGATGAGTGAGGTTGAGCAGCTTGCCATGTGTCTGTTGGCCATGTGTATGTCGTCTTTGGAGATGTCTGCTCATGTCTTCTGCCCATTTTTTAACTGGGTTATTTGTTTTTGGAGTTTTGTTGTATCAGCTCTTTCTATGTCTTGGATACTAACCGTTTATCAGGAATGTCATTTGCAAATATCTTCTCCCATTCACTGGGTTGACTTTTAGTTTTCTTCGTGGTTTCCTTTGCTGTGCAGAAGTGGGTTTTTTCTTGATATAGTCGCAAAGACTCAATTTTTTAAAAGTGCAAAGATCTGAACAGACAACAAAGAAGACGCCGAGATGACAAATAAGCCTACGGAAAGTTGCTCACAGCGTATGTCATTAGGGGATTGCAGACGAAAGCAGCAAGGAGATACCACGAGCTAGCGATTAGCGGGCCCAAACCCAGTACCCTTGCAGCACTAATGGTCGGTGGCAATGTGGAGTCACAGGAGTCACAGCTAATTCATTGCTGGTGGGAACGCGAAAGGGTGCAGCCACTGCGGAAGTCAGCCGGGCAGCTTCTTACAAAACTCAACAGTCTTGCCATATGACCCAGTGGTCACGCCTCTCTGCACTTACCCAAATGAACTAAAAACTTACAACCACACAGAAGGCCATATGCAAATCTTTACGGTAGCTTTATTTATAATCGCCAACACCTGGAAGCAGCCGAGGTGTCCTTCATCAGGTGAGTGGATAAACCAACCGTGGAATATGATTCCCCGACAGCAAGAAATGTTCTACCAGGTCACAACGAGACGGGAGGGGTCGTACGCACACATCACGAAGTAAAAGCAGCCAATCTGAAAAGCCAATCATCTTGAATGATTCCAGCGTTATGACATTAGGGACATGCAAAACTATGGAGACAGTGAAGAGGTCAGTGGCTGCGAGCGGTTCGGACGGCGGGGGGGGTTGGCTGTGGGGAGCACAGGAGATGACTAGGGCCAGGAAAACATTTTTTGTATGACACTGTACCGGTACGTACGTGTCATTACACACTCGTCAAAACCCATAGAAAGTCCAATGCAAAAGATGAATCTCACTAGAAGTGTGGATTTTAGTGACTGATGATGTGTCAGTATTGGCTCCGTAATTATAATAACAGATGCACCGCACGAACACAAGGTAATAATGGAGGAAACTGGTGGGGGCACTAAGAGGTAATGTGGAAACTGTCCTTTCTGCTCCATTTCTTCTATAAAACTAAAACTGCTCAAAAAACATAAGGTTTTAAAAATGTCTAAAAGGATAATGAACTGTGAAGACAAAAAATAATGTTTTTTCTTGAAAAACTAAAAGCACAGCTATCACATGACCCACCCATTACACAGGCGGTTACTTATCTCAGAGAAGCGAAACTTACATCACACGAAGCCTGGATACGAACGTTCATAGAAGTTTCATTTCTCAAAGCATAAAACTGTAGGTGCCAAGGTCCTTCAGCGGGTGGAGAGTTAAACCCTGGTCTATCCACACCATGAGATATCGCTCAGCAATAAGAAGGAACGGCTAGTGGCACATTTAAGACATACATTCATCTCAAAATAGTTATGATGAGGGAAAGCAGCTCATCTACGGGGATATGTGCTATGTTATTCCATTTAGTAAAAATTACAGAAAATGCAAACTAATGTATAGTGACCAAGAGAAGAATGGTTTCCTGGGGATGCCGGCGAGGTTGGGGGGAGACAAGAGAAGGACTCATTACTGGGCAGCATGAAGTAGTTTGGGAAGTAATGGATATGCTGGAACCTGGATTGTAGTGATGGTTTTATGTGTGTAATCGTATCACAAAGCTAAAAAATGTGTTCATTGGAATACATTCAGTGCATTGTGTATCAAACGAGCCTCAGTAAACGCTGTATCCCCTTTTTTTGAGAGAGAGAGACACAGAGAGAGAGCGTGCACGATGAAGCAGAGGAGGCCAGGGGCAGAGGGAGAGGAAGAGAGAGAATCTTAAGCACACTCCCCACTGACTGCAGACCCCCTGCAAGGCTCAATCTCACCACCCTGAGATCACGACCCTGAGATCACAACCCTGAGATCACGACCCTGAGATCACGACCCTGAGATCACGACCCTGAGACCACGACCCTGAGATCACGACCCTGAGATCACGACCCTGAGATCACGACCCTGAGACCACGACCCTGAGATCACGACCCTGAGATCATGACCGGAGCCAAAATCAAGAGTCAGACGCTAAAAGGACCGAGCCACCCCGGCACCGTGCACCTCCCTTTAAAAAAAAGGAATGAAAAGGAATCGATAAGGATGTGGAAATTATAGTGAATTTTTCCATGTTAAGCAAGCGTGATAATAGCTAACAGGGCTTCTGAAAGAAGATACGTTTAAAATATACACATCGATTTTAGGTCAGAAATGTCAGTGAATTTAGGGGTGCCGGGGCGCCTGGGTGTCTCAGTCGTTAGGCATCTGCCTTCAGCCCAGGCCCTGATCCCAGAGTCCTGGGATCTAGCCCTGGGATCGAGCCCCGCATCAGGCTCCCTGCTCTGCTAGGAGCCTGCTTCTTCCTCTCCCACTCCCCCTGCTTGTGTTCCCTCTCTCGCTGGCTGTCTCTCTCTGTCAAATAAATAAATAAAATCTTTAAAAAAAAAAAAAGAAATGTTAGTGAATTTAAAATGCGCCAGTGTCCTTTTGTTATCCAGAGAATAGGAAAAGGGACTGATGAAAGTTTAACAAAGTAAACTTTGTTTTAATGTGTACTTACTTGTTTTCACGTGAGGGTAACCACGAACACGGAGATACAATGTATGACTTTAAAACCAACAAAAGAAAAATGTCACTTTTGGTGATAACACACCCAATGAAAACCATTAATCCAGATTTTTAAAAATGTGCTCAGACACCTGTGGTTCCTGTCAGAAGGACACCAGTCAGGCGGTTCCTGTTAAGGGACAAGGCAGAAGAGGAACTGGGCTCCCAGGGATTCCAGGCAACTTCCTGCCCTGAAGCCCTTGGCCTCTGTGATTAGAAAAGTTCAGAGAACGCAAAGGGGCGGAGAGGCTACAGCTGATGCCATCGAATGTGCTGTTCAGAAAGTTTCCTGATGTCCAGGGCCATGAGGTCCCAGAGACGAGATCCCAGAGATCCCCCATGAGATCCCCGACGTCCTGGCTCTGCTTCTGCGCCGGGACGAGCCCCTCCGGCTGGGCCACAGTCACTGGACATGGTCCTAGGGCAGCAGGCTCGGGCAGAGCGGTCTGGTTGGGCACAGCGTGAGTTTCAGAAAAGAACTGGAAGAGAGCCCGGTTTCACTTGGATGAAGGGAAGACATTGCCCTAAACTATGGGATTTCTGCCCTAAACTATGGTGAGAAATAAACAGGGTAGAGGCAGAGGCCATGGTGAGAGGGCTCTCCCCCACTCCTCATCCCTGCCGAACAGACTCGGAGAACAACTCACGGAGACGCGGGATCTCCATGACGACTTACCGTTGCCTCCTCAAACCAGCTTCAGGAGGCGTACCAAGTGGACACCAACTCCAGTCTTTCAGGGAACCGGGCAGCGTGGCAGCCTGGCATCTTAGGACAGAACTGCTCCCCCTCCCTGCGCTTGTATAACGGTCCTTCTGCGTACCCCACAGACTCTTCATGGCACACACAGGAGCCCCACGAAGGTCTCGAGAGCGTTCCACGAGCACACCCCTGCCAGCTCCCACAGAGAGAGGACAAAAGGAAGGAAGTCCCCACACTGTACGGTGAAGAACCCGGCTGATGATGGGGTCATCAGCTGCGCACAGGGACCAGCCCCCGCAGGCATGGAAGCCACCTCCCGGGGCAGAGGCTCTCGCCTCAGGAGATGATTCCCAGGCCTTGACATCCAGCTAGAATGCTGTTTGCCTGGCTGAACTCTGAACATCCAGAAGGGATTCGGAAAATTCATTCTGCAGTTACTTAGGACTGAGGACTCCTTCCCTTCAAGCGCATCCCTCTTAAATGGGAAAGTCTACCGTGGTTGTCCTGTACCTGCCCCACCACTGCATTTTGGGGAGCAGAGAACTTGTGGCTTTCACGGCTGCAAATGGAGAGGAATTGCGCCCAGAATGGCTTCTACTAGAGCCTAACTCATGCCTACTCGGGGAGGTGTAGATGAGTTGATGCTGAACCGAGTTGAGATCTGGGGGAGACTGGGATGGGGTGGGCATTGTTTCATGTGAGAGAGGCGTAGGGAACCAGGCGGCAGGCGATGTTGGGTGTAGTAGTGTCTCCCCCCCCCCCCCCCGCCCTGAGATCTCCATTTCCTAATCACCAAAACCCGTGAGAAGGTTGTCTTGCATGGCAAAAGGGACCTTGAGGATGTGACTGGGGTGCGGATCTTGGATGGGAAGAGCATCCTGGCCTCCCCAGGTGGGCTCAATGCAATCACAAGGGGCCTGGAAGACGGTGGGAGGAGGGTCCGAGTCAGAGAAGATGTGAGAACAGAAGCAGAGGTCGGAGCGGCAGGGTCCTGTCAGGAGCTAAGGAATGGGGGCAGCCTCTGGAAGGTGGAAGAGGCAGGGAGGAATTCTCCCCTGGGGCCTCTAGAAGGCAGGCAGCTCTGTCACCTCTTGGTTTGAGCCCCCGAGGACCCATGCGGACTTCTGACCTCCAGGACTGTCAGATCCTAAACTGATTCTGTTTTAAGGGACTAAGGTTTCGGTAAATTTCTCGGGCAGCAGACAGACAGACAGACATGCAACAAAAACAGACTCGCGATGCAGGTGTGCGCTGTGGTCGGTCCCTGCGCCCCAACGAAACCCTTGGAAGGACTCCCGCCCCATTTTTAACCCCGGCACCCGGACTGGGCACCCGGACTGGGAGCTCGGTGGGTGAGCGGGTCCTTGTGTCCGCGGACACACTTCTTTCTCGCAGGACGCGTGTCCGAGCGACAAAAGTCTCGTGCCTTCTCTGAGGCTCGAACTCAGGACCTTCAGATTATGAGACTGACGCGCTGCCCACTGCGCTAAGAAGGCACTGGCGCGGCCCCCAGCAGCCGCGTTCACGGTCCCCTCTCCAGGTCGCGGGCCGCTTCCGACCGCCTGGGCTCCGGCCGAGGGAACCGTGCGCTGCGGCTCACGAGCGCCGCGGCCCCAGTGGGTCCTCGGTGACGCCGACGGGGGTCCCCGCGTCCCGGGAACGCGCTCGCTGCCGGGGGACCGCGTCGCACGCGCACCGGGGAGGGGCCCGCGCCGGCTGTGCACGGACCTCCAGACCGCGACGAGCACAGGCGCCCGCGAGCCGCGCCCCGAGGTCGGGGACAGGACAGGCTGTCAAGGCGACACCCGCCGCTAAAGCGGAGAGGGCCCCCGGCCTGTCGGATCGGAGCGCATCGTCCGTGCGCCCTTTATTAAGCTCGGAAACACCATCCACTCGGCTTTGTGCCTGTGGAAGTCGCTGGATTTGAAAAGCTCCGATTCTGGGAACCGGGGTAACGTCTCCCACTGTTACTTCAGGCGGACACCGGGCACGACCGGTCGTCGGGTGAATTCTCCTGACTGGTAGGAAGGGTGATGATGCGCTTTACCCGGAGATGCTCTCTAAGCCACCGCAGGCGTTGGCGCCAATCCATCTACAGCTTTTCTTTAGGCACTTTTTTTTTTTTTTTAACCGCGTCCACTTCACAGATGAGGAATGAGACCCAGCCAGCTCACGTGACCTGCAGCGGCCCGGTTACTGTCGGTGGGGCGGCTGGGACGAGAACGGTGGGGCTGGGGGCCCGGGGGGCTCTCCCGCGTCCGGCGGACAGCACCTGCAGAACGCACGCCCGAAAGTGCGTCTGTTTGCAGGCTGCTTCCCTCCGGGACCGCACGAGAAGCAGGTGCAGGGACGCTTCCCATGGCTGGAGACGGCCTGGTTTTGTCCCCGCGGACCTAGAGCCCCGGAATCCTGGCTTCGCGGGACTCCCGGGGTCAACAGTCCCGCTGGGAAAGTTTGGGGGAGGGGGTCTGACCGCAGCAGTCCGGGATAAAAGCTGGAGAAATAGAAGTGGGTGGAGACCTCCTGTAGACTTAAACCATGTAGAAAAACCGCAGGTAAGCGGGTATGTGGTAGCGTGGCCGAGCGGTCTAAGGCGCTGGATTAAGGCTCCAGTCTCTGCGGGGGCGTGGGTTCGAATCCCACCGCTGCCAACCTTTATATTGCTGACTGGACCGACCTCCTGGGAAGAGGATTGCAATGTCAGTTCTCACAACTGAAGGGCTCTGGAGATTGACAATCAATGTAGAGACTTTAGAAAAAGGACAGTCTGACTGCCAATGATTTATACCTAAAGTCAAAAGGTTCCTACAGAAATGAGTAAAACCTTATGGTTCACAATTACAAAAATGTAACAGTACATACACCTGAAAGTGTACCCTAATTCCACCTTGCTCCACCCACATTGGCTTCACAGCCACATTTAATCATACAAACAATGTTGCAATAACTTACACCCGCATTTCAGAAAGGTGCAGTATTAGACAACTTTCTAAAAGCACGATTGCTCAGTCAAATCATAGTGTGATGGTAATTTTGATGAGTCTTGTCTTAGTCTTCCCCAAATGTTACTAATTCATCTTCCTGCAGCTCCTGGGAAGGGACTGTTTCCTTGACACCCTGACCAGCATTGTACTAATGACAATTAACTGCCATTTATCTCTGACTAAGCTTAATATTGTCATGAGGTCTTTATGTATATTAAGTCATAAAATATTTTCAATATTACATAAGGAAGTTTATATTATTATTCCTGTTTTACAGAGAAGGAGACTAAAGTTAGGACCAGGTAATCCCTTTCCTGTAGGTAGAGGAATCAGGATGTTAATGCCCCCGGTAGACTGAAAAACACCCCCCCCCCAAAGATACTTTGTTCTAATTCCTGAAAGCTGTAACTATTACCTCATGTGGCCAAATACTGGAGGAGTCTTTGCAAAACAAATTCAGCTAAGGATCTTGAAATGGGGAATTTATCCTGGATTATTCACGTGGACCTTCAGTGTCATCACAAGTGTCCTTATGCCCTTTGTCCAAGAGAGAGGTGGAAAGGGAGAAGGTATGTTGATAGAGAGGCAGAGACAAGCCAGAGACACTGGCAGCCACTAGACTCTGGAAAAAGCAAGGACACATTCTCCCCTACAGCGGCAATAGCCAGTATGACCTTGTCAACACCTTGATTTCCCCCCAATAATACTGACTTTTGGACTTCTGGCCTCCAGAACTCTAACAGGCTACACTGCAGCAAACAGTGGTTTTTGTTTGCTTGTTTGTTTGTTGGCCAATCTGATAGTAAAAGATAGCGTATGAGATACAATGATGTAGTTTCACTTTTGAATTTCACTTGAGAGTAAAGTAATTGAATTTTCACACTTCCATAAGTACTCATGTTTCTTCTTTACAACACGGGGCTAGAACTCAGAGCTCTGAGACCAAGACCTGGGCTAAGACCAAGAGTTCAGTGCTTAACCAACTGAGTCATGCAAGAGCCCATGGCTCATGAACTCAATATTTCTATCCTTTGCAAGATTTTCCCATGAGTTGGAATTTTTCTTGCTGAGGTTTATTTATATTAGGAAAATTAACTCTTCACAATGCAACTTACACATTTTTCTCAGTCTGTACATTTGATTTTTCCCCCTTTGCTTATGCATTTTTTTGAGGGGAGGAGAGTATATCTAAGCAGAATATTGTCTTAATATAGTGAGTTATGTCACTTTAATTGTTTCTTAATTTTTTTCAAAAATTAGTTCTACACCAAGGTTATAAAAATATCTGTCTTGGGAATGTTAGTAGTTTGTGGTTTTATCTATTTCAAATTTATTTTATTGTTGCAGGTGATATATTGAGATTGGTTTTCCTAGACAGCTACTCAACACTGTATGTTGAATACTACATCTACTTTCCTTTACTTGAGTTACACGCTTTCCCATGTTCTCATGTATATATTTATCCCCCGCTCAACATTTTTTTTTTTTTTTTTTTTTGCCATATCTGTTACTATCATAATTCCTCCAGTCAGGAGAATTCACCCGACGACCGGTCGTGCCCGGTGTCCGCCTGAAGTAACAGTGGGAGACGTTACCCCCGGTTCCCAGAATCGGAGCTTTTCAAATCCAGCGACTTCCACAGGCACAAAGCCGAGTGGATGGTGTTTCCGAGCTTAATAAAGGGCGCACGGACGATGCGCTCCGATCCGACAGGCCGGGGGCCCTCTCCGCTTTAGCGGCGGGTGTCGCCTTGACAGCCTGTCCTGTCCCCGACCTCGGGGCGCGGCTCGCGGGCGCCTGTGCTCGTCGCGGTCTGGAGGTCCGTGCACAGCCGGCGCGGGCCCCTCCCCGGTGCGCGTGCGACGCGGTCCCCCGGCAGCGAGCGCGTTCCCGGGACGCGGGGACCCCCGTCGGCGTCACCGAGGACCCACTGGGGCCGCGGCGCTCGTGAGCCGCAGCGCACGGTTCCCTCGGCCGGAGCCCAGGCGGTCGGAAGCGGCCCGCGACCTGGAGAGGGGACCGTGAACGCGGCTGCTGGGGGCCGCGCCAGTGCCTTCTTAGCGCAGTGGGCAGCGCGTCAGTCTCATAATCTGAAGGTCCTGAGTTCGAGCCTCAGAGAAGGCACGAGACTTTTGTCGCTCGGACACGCGTCCTGCGAGAAAGAAGTGTGTCCGCGGACACAAGGACCCGCTCACCCACCGAGCTCCCAGTCCGGGTGCCCAGTCCGGGTGCCGGGGTTAAAAATGGGGCGGGAGTCCTTCCAAGGGTTTCGTTGGGGCGCAGGGACCGACCACAGCGCACACCTGCATCGCGAGTCTGTTTTTGTTGCATGTCTGTCTGTCTGTCTGCTGCCCGAGAAATTTACCGAAACCTTAGTCCCTTAAAACAGAATCAGTTTAGGATCTGACAGTCCTGGAGGTCAGAAGTCCGCATGGGTCCTCGGGGGCTCAAACCAAGAGGTGACAGAGCTGCCTGCCTTCTAGAGGCCCCAGGGGAGAATTCCTCCCTGCCTCTTCCACCTTCCAGAGGCTGCCCCCATTCCTTAGCTCCTGACAGGACCCTGCCGCTCCGACCTCTGCTTCTGTTCTCACATCTTCTCTGACTCGGACCCTCCTCCCACCGTCTTCCAGGCCCCTTGTGATTGCATTGAGCCCACCTGGGGAGGCCAGGATGCTCTTCCCATCCAAGATCCGCACCCCAGTCACATCCTCAAGGTCCCTTTTGCCATGCAAGACAACCTTCTCACGGGTTTTGGTGATTAGGAAATGGAGATCTCAGGGCGGGGGGGGGGGGGGGGAGACACTACTACACCCAACATCGCCTGCCGCCTGGTTCCCTACGCCTCTCTCACATGAAACAATGCCCACCCCATCCCAGTCTCCCCCAGATCTCAACTCGGTTCAGCATCAACTCATCTACACCTCCCCGAGTAGGCATGAGTTAGGCTCTAGTAGAAGCCATTCTGGGCGCAATTCCTCTCCATTTGCAGCCGTGAAAGCCACAAGTTCTCTGCTCCCCAAAATGCAGTGGTGGGGCAGGTACAGGACAACCACGGTAGACTTTCCCATTTAAGAGGGATGCGCTTGAAGGGAAGGAGTCCTCAGTCCTAAGTAACTGCAGAATGAATTTTCCGAATCCCTTCTGGATGTTCAGAGTTCAGCCAGGCAAACAGCATTCTAGCTGGATGTCAAGGCCTGGGAATCATCTCCTGAGGCGAGAGCCTCTGCCCCGGGAGGTGGCTTCCATGCCTGCGGGGGCTGGTCCCTGTGCGCAGCTGATGACCCCATCATCAGCCGGGTTCTTCACCGTACAGTGTGGGGACTTCCTTCCTTTTGTCCTCTCTCTGTGGGAGCTGGCAGGGGTGTGCTCGTGGAACGCTCTCGAGACCTTCGTGGGGCTCCTGTGTGTGCCATGAAGAGTCTGTGGGGTACGCAGAAGGACCGTTATACAAGCGCAGGGAGGGGGAGCAGTTCTGTCCTAAGATGCCAGGCTGCCACGCTGCCCGGTTCCCTGAAAGACTGGAGTTGGTGTCCACTTGGTACGCCTCCTGAAGCTGGTTTGAGGAGGCAACGGTAAGTCGTCATGGAGATCCCGCGTCTCCGTGAGTTGTTCTCCGAGTCTGTTCGGCAGGGATGAGGAGTGGGGGAGAGCCCTCTCACCATGGCCTCTGCCTCTACCCTGTTTATTTCTCACCATAGTTTAGGGCAGAAATCCCATAGTTTAGGGCAATGTCTTCCCTTCATCCAAGTGAAACCGGGCTCTCTTCCAGTTCTTTTCTGAAACTCACGCTGTGCCCAACCAGACCGCTCTGCCCGAGCCTGCTGCCCTAGGACCATGTCCAGTGACTGTGGCCCAGCCGGAGGGGCTCGTCCCGGCGCAGAAGCAGAGCCAGGACGTCGGGGATCTCATGGGGGATCTCTGGGATCTCGTCTCTGGGACCTCATGGCCCTGGACATCAGGAAACTTTCTGAACAGCACATTCGATGGCATCAGCTGTAGCCTCTCCGCCCCTTTGCGTTCTCTGAACTTTTCTAATCACAGAGGCCAAGGGCTTCAGGGCAGGAAGTTGCCTGGAATCCCTGGGAGCCCAGTTCCTCTTCTGCCTTGTCCCTTAACAGGAACCGCCTGACTGGTGTCCTTCTGACAGGAACCACAGGTGTCTGAGCACATTTTTAAAAATCTGGATTAATGGTTTTCATTGGGTGTGTTATCACCAAAAGTGACATTTTTCTTTTGTTGGTTTTAAAGTCATACATTGTATCTCCGTGTTCGTGGTTACCCTCACGTGAAAACAAGTAAGTACACATTAAAACAAAGTTTACTTTGTTAAACTTTCATCAGTCCCTTTTCCTATTCTCTGGATAACAAAAGGACACTGGCGCATTTTAAATTCACTAACATTTCTTTTTTTTTTTTTAAAGATTTTATTTATTTATTTGACAGAGAGAGACAGCCAGCGAGAGAGGGAACACAAGCAGGGGGAGTGGGAGAGGAAGAAGCAGGCTCCTAGCAGAGCAGGGAGCCTGATGCGGGGCTCGATCCCAGGGCTAGATCCCAGGACTCTGGGATCAGGGCCTGGGCTGAAGGCAGATGCCTAACGACTGAGACACCCAGGCGCCCCGGCACCCCTAAATTCACTGACATTTCTGACCTAAAATCGATGTGTATATTTTAAACGTATCTTCTTTCAGAAGCCCTGTTAGCTATTATCACGCTTGCTTAACATGGAAAAATTCACTATAATTTCCACATCCTTATCGATTCCTTTTCATTCCTTTTTTTTAAAGGGAGGTGCACGGTGCCGGGGTGGCTCGGTCCTTTTAGCGTCTGACTCTTGATTTTGGCTCCGGTCATGATCTCAGGGTCGTGATCTCAGGGTCGTGGTCTCAGGGTCGTGATCTCAGGGTCGTGATCTCAGGGTCGTGATCTCAGGGTCGTGGTCTCAGGGTCGTGATCTCAGGGTCGTGATCTCAGGGTCGTGATCTCAGGGTTGTGATCTCAGGGTCGTGATCTCAGGGTGGTGAGATTGAGCCTTGCAGGGGGTCTGCAGTCAGTGGGGAGTGTGCTTAAGATTCTCTCTCTTCCTCTCCCTCTGCCCCTGGCCTCCTCTGCTTCATCGTGCACGCTCTCTCTCTGTGTCTCTCTCTCTCAAAAAAAGGGGATACAGCGTTTACTGAGGCTCGTTTGATACACAATGCACTGAATGTATTCCAATGAACACATTTTTTAGCTTTGTGATACGATTACACACATAAAACCATCACTACAATCCAGGTTCCAGCATATCCATTACTTCCCAAACTACTTCATGCTGCCCAGTAATGAGTCCTTCTCTTGTCTCCCCCCAACCTCGCCGGCATCCCCAGGAAACCATTCTTCTCTTGGTCACTATACATTAGTTTGCATTTTCTGTAATTTTTACTAAATGGAATAACATAGCACATATCCCCGTAGATGAGCTGCTTTCCCTCATCATAACTATTTTGAGATGAATGTATGTCTTAAATGTGCCACTAGCCGTTCCTTCTTATTGCTGAGCGATATCTCATGGTGTGGATAGACCAGGGTTTAACTCTCCACCCGCTGAAGGACCTTGGCACCTACAGTTTTATGCTTTGAGAAATGAAACTTCTATGAACGTTCGTATCCAGGCTTCGTGTGATGTAAGTTTCGCTTCTCTGAGATAAGTAACCGCCTGTGTAATGGGTGGGTCATGTGATAGCTGTGCTTTTAGTTTTTCAAGAAAAAACATTATTTTTTGTCTTCACAGTTCATTATCCTTTTAGACATTTTTAAAACCTTATGTTTTTTGAGCAGTTTTAGTTTTATAGAAGAAATGGAGCAGAAAGGACAGTTTCCACATTACCTCTTAGTGCCCCCACCAGTTTCCTCCATTATTACCTTGTGTTCGTGCGGTGCATCTGTTATTATAATTACGGAGCCAATACTGACACATCATCAGTCACTAAAATCCACACTTCTAGTGAGATTCATCTTTTGCATTGGACTTTCTATGGGTTTTGACGAGTGTGTAATGACACGTACGTACCGGTACAGTGTCATACAAAAAATGTTTTCCTGGCCCTAGTCATCTCCTGTGCTCCCCACAGCCAACCCCCCCCGCCGTCCGAACCGCTCGCAGCCACTGACCTCTTCACTGTCTCCATAGTTTTGCATGTCCCTAATGTCATAACGCTGGAATCATTCAAGATGATTGGCTTTTCAGATTGGCTGCTTTTACTTCGTGATGTGTGCGTACGACCCCTCCCGTCTCGTTGTGACCTGGTAGAACATTTCTTGCTGTCGGGGAATCATATTCCACGGTTGGTTTATCCACTCACCTGATGAAGGACACCTCGGCTGCTTCCAGGTGTTGGCGATTATAAATAAAGCTACCGTAAAGATTTGCATATGGCCTTCTGTGTGGTTGTAAGTTTTTAGTTCATTTGGGTAAGTGCAGAGAGGCGTGACCACTGGGTCATATGGCAAGACTGTTGAGTTTTGTAAGAAGCTGCCCGGCTGACTTCCGCAGTGGCTGCACCCTTTCGCGTTCCCACCAGCAATGAATTAGCTGTGACTCCTGTGACTCCACATTGCCACCGACCATTAGTGCTGCAAGGGTACTGGGTTTGGGCCCGCTAATCGCTAGCTCGTGGTATCTCCTTGCTGCTTTCGTCTGCAATCCCCTAATGACATACGCTGTGAGCAACTTTCCGTAGGCTTATTTGTCATCTCGGCGTCTTCTTTGTTGTCTGTTCAGATCTTTGCACTTTTAAAAAATTGAGTCTTTGCGACTATATCAAGAAAAAACCCACTTCTGCACAGCAAAGGAAACCACGAAGAAAACTAAAAGTCAACCCAGTGAATGGGAGAAGATATTTGCAAATGACATTCCTGATAAACGGTTAGTATCCAAGACATAGAAAGAGCTGATACAACAAAACTCCAAAAACAAATAACCCAGTTAAAAAATGGGCAGAAGACATGAGCAGACATCTCCAAAGACGACATACACATGGCCAACAGACACATGGCAAGCTGCTCAACCTCACTCATCGTCAGGGAAATGCAAATCAAAACTCCCGTGAGATATCAGCTCACACCTGTCAGAACAGCTCAAGAAAGAACAAGTGTTGGGAGAGGATGTGCAGAAGAAGGAGCCCTCGTGCACTGGTGGTGGGAATGGAAATTGATGCAGCCACTGTGGAAACAGTGTGGAGGTTCCTCAAAAATCTAAAAATAACACTGCCCTATGGTCCAGGAATCACACTACTGGGTATTTACCTAAAAATACATAAAAACACGAATTCAAGAGGATACATGCACCCCTGTGTTTATTGCAGCACGATCAACGATAGCCAAATTGTGGAAGCAGCCCAAGTGTCTACTGAGCGATGAGTGGGTAAGGATGATGTGGTTTATAGGTACAATGGGATGGTACTCAGCCTTGAGAAAAGAATGAAACCTTGCCGTTCGCAACAACATGGATGGAGCTAGACGGTATGATGCGAAGGGAAATAGGTCAGTCAGAGAACGACAAATACCATGTGATTTCACTCCTATGTGGAATTTAAGAAGCAAAACAAATGAGCAGAGGGGGGAAAAGCAAAGAGAAAACAAGAGAGAGAGAAAGGAACCAAGAAACAGACTATTAACTATAGAGAACAAACTGGTGGTTACCAGAGGGGAGGTGGGTGGGTGGGGTCAAGAGGCCATAGGGATTAAAGAGTATGCTTATTATTGTGGGAAAAAATAGTATAAATTGAGTTGTTTCTTTTTTGTTGAGTTTTAAGAGTTCTTTGCAAAGGTTGGGTAACAGTCCTTTCTCAGCTATGTCTTTTGCCAATATTTTCTCCCGATCTGTAGTGTGTCTTCTCATATTCTGATCAGTGTCTTGCAGAACAGAAATTCTCAGTTCTCATGAAGTCCAACGTTATCACGTTTTCCTCTCATGAATCATGTTTTGGGTGTTGTATCTAAGAAGTCATCACTAAACCCAAAGCCACCTGTTTCCTCTGTGTTACTTTCTGGAATTCGATGGTTTTACATTTTAAATACAGGTCTAGGATCCATTTTGAGTGACGTTCTGTAAAGGCTGTAAGGTCTGTGTCTAGTTCTGCACTAGACTCACTTTTTCCTGCACGTGGACATCCCGTTGTTCCGGCACCATTGTTGAAGAGACCCTCTTCGCTCCATGTACGGCCTTCGCTCAGCCATCAGTCGACTCCTCGGGTCTATTTCTGGGCTCTCTCTTCTGCTCCACTGATCTGTTTGTCTATTTTCTTCACCAGCACCACACTGACTTTATTCTGGTCACTTTATGGTAAATCTGAGGTTACGTAGTGACAGTCCTCCAACTTTGTTCTTCGGTTTCGTGGTGGTTATTTGAGTCATTTGTGTCCCCATAGACGCTGTAGAGTCGGTTTGTGAATATTCGTGAGATGACTTGCTGGAATTCTGATTGCGATTGCACTGAATCTGTAGATCACGCTGAGTTGAGTCTCGGGTGTGCGGTGGGCTGCGTCTGGGGGCGCGGGAGACAGCAGGGAGGTGTTTTCGAACTGTGCGGGTGGAAGTCGTGGGGGATCCCAGCCCATCCCTGCATCCTCCCTACTGAGTGGAGCTGAAGTCCCGGTTGTGCGTGCGGACAAAGAGTGAGACACAGAGACAGAAACAAACACCCAAAGTTTAGGGCGGGCATCCGTTTGCATTAGTGAGGGTCTTCAGGCCCTCCGGGTGGGGAGAGTAGAGGTCCTGGCGGTCCGGAGCCCATAGCGCCGTCTGGCCGGGTTCTGGGGTCACCTCCCACGCCCAGTCTCGCCTCCCAGGCTCAGCCCCTCCGCCCCTCCACTTCCGCCGTCCAGGCCCGGCCCACAGACCCCGGGAGTCCCAGGTCCCTCCCACGGGCGCGCACTGCAGCCAGGTGCCTCCCTCGAGCCCCGGTCTCCGCGCCCCGGGTGCGACCTCGGGGAGGGGGTGCGGGTCACCGCGGGGGTGCAACTTCGGGGTGCGGGTCACCGCGGGGTGCGACCTCGGTGGTGCGTGTCACTGCGGGGGTGCGACCTCGAGGATGGTGTTAGAGGGAAGCAGGCGTCCCCTCTCCGCCCGCTGATGGCGCGTTGCTCTCAGGACGAGGCCTTGGTTGTGCAGGAGCGGGCAGGGTAGTGGGCCGCAGGATCCGTGAAGCTGCTCCCCACCTTAGGAGGGCTGGACCTGGACCCAGGACACACCTTGGGGCGGGCGGGGCCCCTGCGCCTGCCCCCCCCCCCCCCGCCCTCCACCCGCGCTTGTGTGACGGGTCCGAGACCGCGACGTGACTGACAGCCGCGCTCCGCGTCCCCGCACCCTCTTCTCTGCCCGACCCAACCCCGGTCCGAGTCCCTGCCGAGCGCGAGGGCGGCCCTGGGCGTGCGGCCCAAGAGTCTTGCCCGGAGCCCCTTCCTGAGAGACGCTACGTTCGCGCGTGCGACCCTGGCGTCTGCGCTGCGAGGCCGCTCCGGGAACGCGCGCCCTAGCTGGGACGCAAGAGCGGGGCCCCGACTGCTGCCCAGGGTCGTTCTTGGGCTGAGCGAGGTGCCGGGAGTCCTCACGCGCCCGCGGCGCCGCCGGGTGAGCGCGCGTCTTCCCGGGACACCGGCTGCCCCGCGCGGCTCTGGCGCGCCGACCGCATCTGGTGCAGGGGCAGGTGCAGCACAAGCCCCGGCGCGCGCGTGGGCTCCGTGGCTTAGCTGGTTAAAGCGCCTGTCTTGTAAACAGGAGATCCTGGGTTCGACTCCCAGCGGGGCCTCGGCTTTTCCTCTTCTCGGGAAGCTTATTTCTCCATTAACCCCTCAGCTCCCTGTTCTCCACTGTGTTCAGTGTTACTGCAAGCTGTGATCCAATCACCCCTAAGCAGCTGTGACTGCAAAATTCTCACTTTCAAGAAAAAGGGATGTGTTTCTTTATGATCAGAGTGATAACAACTGTAAGAGAGGGAAACAGAATGAAAACGGACCCTGTGGTTCTGAGAGCTGAGAAATCCAAAAGTCAGTAACTTTCTTTCTGATATCTTTGCTGAAGGTCCTCTCTTGTCCTCTCTTTTTTGGAGGGATGGGGGAAGAACAACACAAATGTTCCCAACTCTTAAAGCCTTTTTCTGAATTCCCATATAATTAATTAGTGATTCGAGATAACCCGGCATGTTATGCTTTACATATGATTTTCCAAATACTACTAAATTATAAAATACTAATGTATATTTTCTTATACGTTTTCAGTCTTCAAGGAAGGGTTTTGGTCCCCAAGGAAGTAAATAAATTGGCCCCACTGGAAACTGAATTTTAGTCCTGCAATTAAAAACACAGAACGATCCCATAATGCAGTGATTCCCAAGCTGGGTGTGCATTTAAATCACCCAGGGACCTTGTTAAAATACAGTGCCTTGGGACTCATCCCCAGAAGTTTTGATTCTGGTTTGGTGAAGGACCCGGAAATGCATACTTTTAGCAAGTACGCCAACTGATTTTGAAGCAAGTGAATGACCTTTGCAAAACTCCACTTTCCAGACAGAGCTGAACGAAAAGTGAGGTCAGCAAATGCCTAGCACTTTTGTACTAATTCAGTAACATCTACTTACCCTCCGATCACCAAATTAGAATTATTGGAAGTCTACAATATTCCAGGTGTTTGCAGACACACTCTCACTTAATCAACCCAACAATCCTGTCAAATATGTCTATCAGCTCTTTGAAGATGAGGAAACAGGCTCAGTAACGTTCACAGACACATAGTAAGGACAAAGTTCAATGTCAAACCCAAGTCTGTCCTGATTCTAGAACCCATGCTTTTCTCATGATATCTGTCTTCTATCTTCCTTAGGGTCAAGAATGAAGGTTTTGGCTACAAGAGCTAAACAAAATTTAGCAACTTAGACTAATCTCAAACCTTATTCCTATGGTTTAGGGGGGCTGAGATAACTTTCTGTTTTCTGTGAGAAAGTCCTTGCCCAGTGAACAACTGACTCGTGTTTGAATCCTGGAAGAGGAAAATGTAAAATAAAACCTCGGAAATCTGTGTAGGAAGTTCTCCATGAAGAGCGATCAGGCCGTATGGACAAAGTGAATTGATCTTCTCTATCTTCTAGGCTCTATCTGCTACTGCCTGGGACATGCGCTCCTCATCTCCTGATTCCTTTGATATAAACACAGTGTATTAGTCAGCAAGGCCTGCTGTAACAAAATGTCAGATCAGCTTAAACAACAGAAGTCTCTCTTCTCATAGTTCCGGAGGCCAGATGTCAGAGTTGTTTCCTGGTGAGACCTCTCCTCTGCCTTGTAGACATCCACCTTCCGCTGTATCCTCACATGGCCTTTCAGGGAGGGAGGGAGGGAGGGAGGGAGAGAGAGAGAGAGAGAGAGAGGGAGAGAGACGGTGAGACAATGAGAAGCTCTGGTATCTCTTTCCCTTCTTATAAGGACACCAGTCTTAATAAGTAAGGGCGCTGCTCTTATGATCTCATTTAACCTTAATTAATTCCTTTAAGTCCCTGTCCCAAAAATATAGTCACGTTAGGGGTAAAGGGATTCAACATATGAGTTGGAGGGGGGAACACAATTCTGTCCATAACAAGTAGGAGAGGGAGAATTGTACGGCTTAGCTCTGAGTGACAACTTCATCAGGACAGGATCTAATTAGCTAAAGTGACACCTGAAGAGGGAGCTTTGTGGATGTGGCGTAAGTGTGGGATAAAAGCACTGTTGCAGAGTTAGCAAGGATTTGGCTTTTAAAGCACTTTTTTTTTTTTTTAAATTTCTTTGCCAGAGAGAGAGAGAGCACAAGCAGGGGGAGCAGCAGACAGAGGGAGAAGCAGGCTCCTGCCTAGCAAGGAACCTGATGCAGGACTTGATCCCGGAACCCTGGGTTCATGACCCAAGCCAAAGGCAGATGCCCAACCAACCGAGCCACCCAGGCATCCTACTTTAAAAGTACTTTTTAGATTATTTCTGTTCTACCTCGTCCTGAGAAGAGACCTGCTCTGAGATATTCTTCTTATGACAGAGATGGCTGGAAATTGTACCTGCCTTTGTAAGAAATAAAAGGAGGACTTCATTTGACTAACAGCATGCTGAAGCCAGTTGGAAAGAACATGAACCTTGTCTCCAATGAGCCTTCAATATGGTTGAACAGATCAAGTAAGCATGTACCCCAAACACTACAGACATAAGAAAACCGATGTTTACTCATGACACTTGCAAAGCGTTCACTTCATGTTTGAATTCTGAAAATGTGTGAGCCTTGCACATGGAGGACAAATGACTCCTCAACTATAACATGAGGACAATAATGGTTCCCGCCTCAAGGAATTGTTAGGAACATTATATGAGACCATTCATGAAAAGCGTCTACATGTATTAAGCTACTATCATCATCATTATTAATGGAGCATTCGTTTGCTTTCTGAAAACTGTTGGGGTAAATCCTACTCTCCCTTGCTATTAAGATGGACTAATGAGTGGAAGAACTGATGTAATCTATAATCACAACCAGAACTGTAAATGAAAGCTGGATACTGCTTCTCCAGGGAGATGCATTTCCAATGATAGCCCCTCCGGGACCACTGGCGTAACGGGTGAGAACGGGTTTTATCTGCCTTTGAATCAGAGGTGCATTCACCCTACCTGCCACGTCAAGACCTTTCGTGGCTCATACTGAAGTTCTAGCCAGATTGTGCCTGCTTCCCTCTCTCAGGACTTTCGGACTCCAACCCTTTTGCAACCTTTCTCTTGACTACATTTTTATAGCGAATGACACCTGCTTAATACAAGTTCACAGGAGAAGAGGTATGTTCTGGTGATGTCTCTCTCTATGCACCCCAGCCTAGATGGTACTGGGTGTTATTCAGTTTTATTTTGTTTTGAGACAGAAAATGAAGATTCTGAATTTTGAATAAGATCAGGCAGGGTGACATGACTCCACAAGCTAAACGACTTCTCATTATGCCAGTCCAATGGCTGTCATTTGTTGACTTCAATCTCAGAATTATGTCCAAGAGTTCCCGTAGTCTAGGAGACACAGGAGAGAAAGCAGGTCAAGCCACTAAAGATCAATTCTCTAAAGGCCAATACTCTGCAGATAAATTTGAAGATCAAACATTATGGGGGCGCCTGGGTGGCACAGTTGTTAAGCGTCTGCCTTCGGCTCAGGGCGTGATCCTGGCGTTCTGGAATCGAGCCCCACATCAGGCTCCTCAGCTGGGAGCCTGCTTCTTTCTCTCCCAGTCCCCCTGCTTGTGTTCCCTCTCTCGCTGGCTGTCTCTCTGTCAAATAAATAAATAAATAATCTTAAAAAAAAAAAACATTATGAACAATGACCAGTAAGCCAAAGTATTGAGGATTTTTGGTGAGGGGGGGCTGATGTGGGATCTTGGTTTACTCTTTTCCATCTTACATGCAGATGCGTGAACTTGCTAGCAAATGTAGTTTAGTAGATTCTCTGCTTTTGGAGACGTGTTCCTTTGCCACTGCCTCTGCCTGTCTGTCCCCGTCCCTGTCCTTGGTGGTTCAACAGAGCAACAAACCATCCTGGCCATGGACACAGGTAGTTGCATGACATTTGGTGGAGGGGAAGCTGGTCAAGTCGACCTGGAGGAGCCTTGGGGAAGCAGGAATCCATCCTCTGGTGAATGGACCCACAGGCCAAGCTTTACACTGACCTTTTTTCAGGAGGCCTTTTCTGGTTGAATCACGTATTCCTATGAATTCGCACATACACCCGTTTCTGTTCCCTGAATTTCTGCCCTCTCAGCACCTCATGAACACCTGGCTCTTGATTTCCCAGCTGACATTCTCAGCCTCTCTCCCGTGACTCCTGCAGATTTCCAGCCAACCCCCCAGCTTCCAGTGGCCTAGTAAATGTTCTAAGTGCTGCTCCCACCACTTCACAGCCGTTCCGAAAACATCTTCATTTGATCGGGCTCCTTAATCTAGTATTCAAGATTGTCCCTATCACCCAGGCTATTTTTACAGCCTGGTTTTACTCCTCCGCTTTGTGTGCCCTGTGCTGCAGTCACTGATAATGTGTGCCCCCATCTGTCGGAACGTGCATACCTCTCTGGTGTCCTTTGTCGTCACTTAGGGCTGCTCAGATCCCCTTCCGTTGCTCCTTGCCTTCGCACTTCCACGGCTGCTGTGGACAAGTTCAGGGCCATTTTTTAGGTACTCTGCTTCATATGCATATTTCCCCCTTCTGGAAGTCTTTGGGGTCACCTCATCCTGGTTTATCTGAATTTCATGGATAATGCAACCAGATGTGGGTCTTTTTTCTTTCACTGTGCTTGGATACCTGGACACTCATGTCTTTTAGTTTGGGAATTTTTAAAGATAAGTTCATTGGCTGATTTCTTCCTCTACATTTTCTATATTCTTTCTAGGTAGAACTCTAATTTGGATTTGAATGTTGATGAGGGAGGAAGAACACTTATTTTCTAATCCCCGCTTTTAACACAGTGGAAGAAGTTCTAGTACATTCACCAGGTAGGAAATGTATGGGGGAATGCTCCCAATTTTTCTCAACTCTCTCCTTCATAGTTTTGAGAAAGAAAAAGGAATTTATCAGATTAATAAACTTAATTTTTTAATTTAAAAAATTGAAGTATAACCTACAATATTATATTTTTAAATTTTTTTAAATTTATTTTTTAAAAGATTTATTTATTTATTTAAGAGAGAGAGCAGGGAGAGGGGCAGAAGGAGAGGGAGACAAGCAGACTCCCTGCCAAGTGGGGACCCCCCCCCCACGCAGGGCTCCATCCCAGGACCCTGAGATCGTGACCTGAGCCAAAATCAAGAGTCAGCTGCTTAACTGAGGGAGCCACCCAGGCGCCCCTATTGTATATTTTTAAATTGAAGTACAATTAATATATGATGTTAGGGGCAGCTTTGTCTCTAAAAAAATAAATAAATAAATCTTTTTTAAAAAGCATAGAGTGATAAATTAAGATTGGTAAGCTTACACATGGAGCTAAGCTTGCTTGACTCAGACACTTTCTGTCTGGTTGAATGTAACCTGTCTTCAGGACTCACCCTGCTCTGCTCTGCCATTTGCCAGACCTATAGGCACAGATTCATCATGTGGTTCTGTGTGTGTGTGTGTGTGTGTGTGTGTGTGTCTGTTGGGGACAGGGGAGGGGGGTTGTCCATTTGTGCCAGTAATTGATGGGGTAAGTGCTCTCAGAGGTGGAGAAAAAGCAAGATGAGTTGATTGCATGACATAAACCGTGATTTTCCAACAGCTCTAACGACAAAATGCAAACACATTTTGATCCTCTCTCTGGCATCTATGTCCTTTTTTCATTTTGTCTTGAATTCAAGAAGAGAAGACAGAAGTGTTATTAATCAACTCCTCTAAAACCTGCAGGTCTCCTAGTCTGATACTTTAATTTTTTAATCTATTTTATTCCATTTCTGTATCTATATTTTTGTTCTGTTTTCTAAGAATTTCCCATAACCTTTCAAACCTTTTATTTAACCTTCCTTTATATCATATAATTTTCAACTACTATTTCATGTTCTCTAACTATGCCCCAATTTTCTAGTAATTCTGTTTTTTTCAAGGTTACAATATCTTCTTAATGTTACCTGAGGTTTTCTCCTCCCTCCATTGTCTCTTATATTTGAGTTCTTTAAAAACAACAACAACAACACTCATATTTGGTTTTGTCTCTCTCTTATAGTTAAAAGCTTTCCTAGGATGTTTGGTTGTTCTGATCCGCTCATCTCAGAGTGAGACACCACGGTGCTGATTGGAATTTTGTGAATACGAGGGGCTTGTTGATGGATGGCTTTCACTGTAGGCTAATCAAGTGTGAACGCAGCTTCTCATTTTAAAATCTTCATTTGAAAACGCAGGTCTTTTCCAGGACTGTTTCTCAAACGACAAATCCTCCGAATTCCTGATTAAGTTGTAATGACACGGCTGCCAGTGTTCTGATAATTGAGAAAAGTTGAGCGTCACGGATGGGTAAACAGAGTGCCATATGATTTTCATTCAGTCCCCTCCTGTTCTCAGGTTTGCCTGGTGTCCCCAAGTCCGAGGTGTGTCTAGTTCACCTTCACAGAGGAGCAAACATGCTGCCCCCTGCAGTCACTTGGTGAAGCTGGGACCTGGGGGTCTAACTGTTCCTCATACGGTCTCTCACACAGTCCTCTTGGTTTCACTTTGTGCCATACCCATCACCTTCAAGGTATGTGGTTCCTCCGATCCCACACCTTTCTGGGTGTCTCCCCTATGAGTCTACTTCTTGTTGACCCCCCCATTGCTCTCAAGGTCTCTGCTTTCTCAGATCTTCTAAGACAACCACCGCCCAATCCAGGTCTAGTACTTGAGATTTAGTTCAGTAGCACTTACCTTCACGATACCACCAGCTCCTTGATTCCTGCCTACACGTGATTCCTTCCACCTCCAGATTCTCTTCGCCCTTTACCGGTATATCTAGGATGGCACTTAGCACATTTTTAGTGTTTCTTAGTTATTTATGCATATGTAGAGAGATACTGGTATATAATCTTCTTGGAATGGAGGTTAGTTTTCCTGCCCTGCAGTGCCTACTGTTGTGCCCTGGGCTTAGTAGGCATAAAAGTTATGTTAGTTTAATGAGCAAATGGATAAATGACTGTAAGTGAATCAACCAAAATATTCTGATTTTAAATATTAAGGCCATGTTCTATGTCTTGAGAATTGTGGGCATGTTAATTTTCTTTTACATACATTTCCCCTTATGAAGTATCTTGCTTCCATGAATAGTTTATAAGGTCTCCAAGAAAGAAGGGTAATTGTTGGATCGTATGGTAAGAGTATGCTTAGTTTTGTAAGAAACTTCCAGGCTATCTTCCAAGGTGGCTGTACCATTTTGTATTCCCACCAGCAATGAATGAGGTCCTATCGCACCACATTCTTCCAGCATTCGGTGTCATTGTCCTGAATTTTGGCCATTCTAATAGTCACGTAGTGGTATCTCATTGTTCTAATTTGCATTTCCCGGATGACATATTTCTCAGCCCATCTGGGCTGCTAAAACAAAATGCCTAAGACTGGGCAGCTTGTAACTTTATCTCCCAGTTCTGGAGGCTGGGAAGCCCAAGATCATAGCACTGGCAGATTTGCTGTCTGGTGAGGAACCACTTTTTGGTTAACACATAGCACCTTCGAGCTGTAACCTCCCATGGTACAAGGGAGGTACAAGGGGTCTGTGTGTTCTCTTTTATTATAAGAGCACCAATCCCATAGTTAAAGGCTCACCTTCATGACCTACGGCCTCCCAAAGGCCCCACCTCCTAATACCATCTCACTGGGAATTAGGGTGTAATGCATGCATTTTGTGAAGGGGAGGGGGACTAAACATTCAGTCTCTAGCAACGTATGAGGTGGAACATCTTTACATATGCTTATTTGCCACCTGTATTTCTTCTTAGATGAGCTAAGGTCTTTGGCCTGTTTTAAAATTGGGTTGTTTCTTGTTGAGTTTTAAGAGTTCTTTATATATTTTGGATAACAGTCCTTTATCAGATATGTCTTTTGCAAAAATTTTCTCCCAGTCTGTAGCTGATCTTTGCATTTTCTTGGTAGGTATAGCACTGTCAAGCAAGGCAGCTTTGTTAGACAAAAGAAATGTGCCTTGGCTAGAATGGGAGGGTGGGTGGTGGGGAACCATGAATACCCTGGGTGCCACATAAATGCCACATATATCCGCATTCAAATTCTTGGAGTCCCACTCTTTCCTCATCAGTGCCCTAACAAGAGATCAGAAAATTTCAACCCGCTTTCTGGTACCATTTTCTGTATTAGTCAAGGTCCTTGGTTGTAAACAAAGAAAATAATTCTGGGGGTGCATGGGTGGCTCAGTCAGTTAAGTGTCTGCTTTTGGCTCAGGTCATGATCCTGGGGTCCTGGAATCGAGTCCCACATCAGGCTCCCTGCTCAGCGGGAAGTCTGCTTCTCCCTCTGCCCCTCACCTCACTCATGCTCTCTCTCCTTCACTCTCTCTCTCAAATAAATAAAATCTTCAAAAAAATAATTGAGAATTTAAGCAGAAAGAAGATATTGGAAGAGTGGTAGTTCACAGAATCAATGTGAAAGGTGAAGAACCAAACTTGACAAACAAGCAGACATGAAGGGAAGCAAGGTATAGCCAAGATCCCACTCCAGAAAGGTACCGTGTAGGACATATCCTTTAGTGCTGTCACCTGGGACACTAATCAGGAAGACATCTGCTCTAACTGTCCCCTCCCCCCTCCTCATTCTTTTGTCTCCTTTTACCAAGTTTCAAATCCTGTATAGAAGCATGTGATTGACCAAATCTATACCACATGTACCCTTAGCTGCAAAGTTGCTGGAAGAATACACGGCCCACCGCCCAAGGGCTTCTTTAATCATACAAAAGCACCGTAACCAATAATGGCCACTAACCTATCACACAGTGCTTTGATTTAGGAAAAAAATGTATATATTTGAAACTTGTCTGCTGAAAGGACTTTTTCTTTTTCTAAGATTTTATTTATTTGACACAGAGAGAGCACAAACAAGGGGAGCAGCAGAGGCAGAGGGAGACGCAGACTCCCCACTGAGCAGGGAGCCCGCTGTGGGGCTTGATTCCGGGACTCCAGGACCATGACCTGAGCTGAAGGCAGGTGCTTAACCGACTGAGCCACCCAGGTGCCCTGAAAGGACTTTTCAAATGTTACTTTATCATGTTAATTGTAATTATTATATTCATTAATCTTATGATTTCTATTGAGGGTGTAACTCATCTCTCTCCCAAAAAAGTATATATATTTTTCCTCATGTCTTCAAAATTCTGCTAACTTGGGGTTTTTAAATCACTCATATCTTCCTTGATTTTAGCAAGTGTCTCCCATCAAAATTCAATGAAGCACATGAATGAAAGTTTCCCAGAGGATCTCATTCTTATGGGCTTTACCAAATACCCTTGGTTGGATCTCCCTCTCTTCTTTGCCCTCCTGATCTCCTACACATTCACACTGTTGGGAAATGTTGCTATTATTCTGGTTTCTCAACTAGATTCCCAACTCCAAAGTCCTATGTATTTCTTCCTCACAAACCTCTCCTTTTTGGATCTGTGTTTCACCACCACCACTGTACCCCAAATGCTATTCAACTTGGGGGGCCCCAACAAGAACATCACTTACATAGGCTGTATGGCCCAGGCCTATATATTCCACTGGCTAGGCTGTACTGAATGTGTCCTGCTTGGCATCATGGCCTTAGACCGCTACGTGGCTGTGTGTGAGCCTCTGAGGTACTCCGTCATCATGGACCCTAAGCACTGCCGGCGGCTCTCCGGCACCGCGTGGCTTGTTGGTCTGGTGAATTCACTGCTGCAGTCCACGCTCACAGTCCAACTGCCTCTGTGTGGGAACCAGGAGCTAGACCACTTCTTTTGTGAGCTGCCCGGGGTTATTAAGATGGCTTGCGTGGACACCACAGTCAACGAGGTCACTTTAGCTGTGGTGGCCACCTTTCTGATAATGGGTCCCCTCTCCATGATTCTTGTCTCTTACAGTTGTATTGCCCAAGCTGTATTTCGAATCCCCTCCGCTGATAAGAGACTTAAGGCCTTCAACACTTGCTCTTCACACTTACTGGTGGTGTCTTTATTTTATGGCCCTGGCATCTACATCTATATGCAGCCCTCGGGGGATAGCCCTCAAGACCTTACCAAAGCTCTGACGCTGTTTTACTGTGTTATTACTCCGATGGCCAACCCATTCATCTACACCCTGAGAAACAAGGATGTTAAAGGAGCTTTGAGGAGACTTCTCAGGAGGGCCATTTTGTCCAAAAGAATATGAGAAAAAGATGCTTTATTCTGAATGGAAAAGCCCCAAATAATCTGCAATAGATCCTCCCTTAAATATATGTTTCACCAAAATCATACTCGAAAGTCAAGAAAGCCTTCGTGTGCTGTGTTTACCTGGCAAGTATGCCAACGTGGGTTTTCCCCACGCCAGCCAATTCTCTGACCTCAACTGGGTGGCCTGCAATTCAATTCAATTCAATTCTGACACTAACTACCCAGAATTAGCATAGACTCCACAATTTAAGGGCCCAGTCCCACAAAAATGGCCTCCCTGGACAAAAATACATATATTCTTCCATCCAGCAATCTTACTTGTGAGAACCTGTCCCCTAGAAATAAAATCATCTGTGCGTGCAGAAGAGATCGTGTATAAGAATAAATGTTGCAGGGGTGCCTGGGTGGCTCAGTCGTTAAGCGTCTGCCTTTGGCTTAGGGCGTGATCCCGGAGTCCTGGGATCGAGCCCCACATCGGGCTCCTCTGCTGGGAGCCTGCTTCTTCCTCTCCCACTCCCCCTGCTTGTGTTCCCTCTCTCGCTGGCTGTCTCTCTCTCTGTCAAATAAATAAATAAAATCTTTAAAAAAAAAGAATAAATGTTGCAAAAAAAAAAGAATATTGCAGACTTGTTCATAACAAAAAATAGAAATATATTTTAGTAGCCTGGAAATACCGGCTCAGGGAGTGCCCAACCCCATCCCCCCTCGCAGGGGACGCGGAGACTCTACCCAAACAGGGCTGCCTGAGTATCGGCGCGGCAGGCCCCTCCCCCAGAAGGCAGGCTGAAAAATCAAGAAGCCCACAACCCGGTGCCTGGGTGGCGCAGTCATTGAGCGCCTGCCTTCGGCTTAGGGCGTGATCCCGGCGTTCCGGAAAGGAGTCCCTCATCGGGCTCCTCCGCTGGGAGCCTGCTTCTTCCTCTCCCACTCCCCTGCTTCTGTTCCCTCTCTCGCTGGTTGGCTGCCACATAAATAAATAAATAAAATCTTTAAAGAAGAAGCCCACATCCCTAAGATCCCTATAAAACAAGGGGCACGGCCTGGGACCCAGTCAATAATTTGGGCTCTGGAAACCCCGCAACCTCTCTTCATCAGAATGACAAGAAGGAGAAGCCCCCCCCAGCAAAGAAAAGACAGTGATTCTGTGGCCTCTGCCACAGAAATAATGGATATGGATGTAACCAAATTATCAGAAATGGAATTCAGAGTAACGATGGTCAAAATGATGAGTAGAATTGAAAAAACTATTAACGAAAAGGTTACTGAGAATATAGAATCCCTAAGAACAGAAATGAGAGCGAATCTGACAGAAATTAAAAATTCTATGAGCCAAATGCAGGCAAAACTAGAGGCTCTGACGGCCAGGGTCGCAGAAGCAGAGGAACGGGTTAGTGAATTGGAGGATGGGTTAATAGAGGAAAAAATGAAAATAGAAGATGGTCTTAAAAAAATCCACGCCCACGAATGTAGGTTACGGGAGATTACTGACTCAATGAAACGATCCAATGTTAGAATCATTGGCATCCCCGAGGGGGTGGAGAAAAACAGAGGTCTAGAAGAGATATTTGAACAAATTGTAGCTGAAAACTTCCCTAATCTAGCAAGGGAAACAAACATTCGTGTCCAAGAGGCAGAGAGGACCCCTCCCAAGCTCAACCATGACAAACCTACGCCACGTCACGTCATAGTGCAATTCGCAAATATTAGATGCAAGGATACAGTATTGAAAGCGGCCAGGGCAAAGAAATTTCTCACGTACCAAGGCAAAAGCATCAGAATTACGTCAGACCTGTCTACACAGACCTGGAATGAGAGAAAGGGTTGGGGGAGCATATTTAAAGCTCTTTCAGAGAAAAACATGCAGCCAAGTATCCTTTACCCAGCAAGGCTGTCATTCAGAATTGATGGAGAAATAAAGACATTTCAGAATCGCCAGTCACTAACCAATTTTGTAACCACGAAACCAGCCCTACAGGAGATATTACGGGGGGTTCTATAAAAGTAAAAAGGCCCCAAGAGTGATACAGAACAGAAAGTCACAGCCAATACAAACAAAGACTTTACTGGCAACATGGCAACATTAAAATCATATCTCTCAGTAATCAGTCTTAATGTAAATGGTTTGAACCATCCCATAAAACACCACAGGGTTGCAGATTGGATAAAAAGAAATGACCCATCCATTTGCTGTCTACAAGAGACTCATTTCAAACCCAAAGATGCATTCAGACTGAGAGTAAGGGGATGGAGTACCATCTTTCATGCAAATGGACCTCAAAAGAAAGCTGGGGTAGCAATTCTCATATCAGATAAATTGGATTTTAAACTACAGACTATAGTTAGAGATGCAGAAGGGCACTATATTATTCTTAAGGGAAGTATTCAACAAGTGGATATGACAATTATAAATATATATGCCCCCAACAGGGGAGCAGCAAGATACACAAGCCAACTCTTAACCAGAATAAAGAGACATATAAATAAAAATACATTAATAGTAGGGGACCTCAACACTCCACTATCAGAAATAGACAGAACACCCTGGCAAAAACTAAGCAAAGAATCAAAGGCTTTGAATGCCATACTCGACGAGTTGGACCTCATAGATATATATAGAACACTACACCCCAGAACCAAAGAATACTCATTCTATTCTAATGCCCATGGAACATTCTCAAGAATAGACCATGTTCTGGGACACAAAACAGGTCTCAACCGATACCAAAAGATTGAAATTATCCCCTGCATATTCTCAGACCACAACGCTCTGAAATTGGAACTCAACCACAAGGAAAAATTTGGAAGAAACTCAAACACTTGGAGACTAAGAACCATCCTGCTTAGGAATGACTCGATAAACCAGGAAATCAAAAATCAAATTAAACAATTTATGGAGACCAATGAGAATGAAAATACAACAGTCCAAAACCTATGGGATACTGCAAAGGCAGTCCTAAGGGGGAAATACATAGCCATCCAAGCCTCACTCAAAAGAATAGAAAAATCTAAAATGCAGTTTTTATATTCTCACCTCAAGAAGCTGGAACAGCAACAGAGGGACAGGCCTAATCCACGCACGAGGAAGCAGTTGACCAAAATTAGAGCTGAAATCAATCAAGCAGAAACCAGAAGTACAGTAGAGCAGATCAACAGGACTAGAAGCTGGTTCTTTGAGAGAATCAATAAAATTGACAGACCACTGGCAAGACTTATCCAAAAGAAAAGAGAAAGGACCCAGATTATTAAAATTATGAATGAAAAAGGAGAGGTCACGACGAGCACCATTGAAATTGGAAGGATTATTAGAAATTTTTATCAACAGCTATATGCCAATAAACTAAGCAATCTGGAAGAGATGGAATCCTTCCTGGAAACCTATAAACTACCAAGATTGAAACAGGAAGAAATTGATTCCTTAAACAGGCCAATTAATTATGAAGAAATTGAGTCAGTGATAAACAACCTTCCAAATAACAAAACTCCAGGCCCGGACGGTTTTCCTGGGGAATTCTACCAAACATTCAAAGAAGAAATAATACCTATTCTCCTAAAGCTATTTCAAAAAATAGAAACAGAAGGAAAGCTACCAAACTCATTCTATGAGGCCAATATTACCTTGATCCCCAAACCAGGCAAAGACCCCATCAAAAAGGAGAATTACAGACCGATTTCCCTAATGAATATGGACGCCAAAATCCTCAACAAGATACTTGCTAATAGAATCCAACAGTACATTAAAAGGATTATCCATCACGATCAAGTGGGATTCATACCTGGGATGCAAGCGTGGTTCAATATTCGCAAATCAATCAGCGTGATACATCATATCAACAAGAAAAGACTCAGGAACCATATGATCCTCTCAATCGATGCCGAAAAAGCATTTGACAAAATACAGCATCCTTTCCTGATTAAAACCCTTCAGAGTGTAGGAATAGAAGGTACATTTCTCAATCTCATAAAAGCCATCTATGAAAAGCCTACTGCAAATATTATTCTCAATGGGGAAAAGCTGGAAGCCTTTCCCTTAAGATCAGGAACTCGACAAGGATGCCCACTCTCGCCACTATTATTCAACATAGTACTAGAAGTCCTTGCAACAGCAATCAGACGACAAAAAGGGATCAAAGGTATTCAAATTGGCAAAGAAGAAGTCAAAATGTCTCTCTTTGCAGATGACATGATACTCTATATGGAAAACCCAAAAGAAGCCACTCCCAAACTATTAGAAGTTATAGAGCAATTCAGTAACGTGGCGGGATACAAAATAAATGCTCAGAAATCAGTTGCATTTCTATACACGAATAACGAGACCGAAGAAAGAGAAATTAGGGAATCCATCCCATTTACAATAGCACCAAAAACCATACGTTACCTTGGAATTAACTTAACCAGAGACGTAAAGGACCTATATTCTAGAAACTATAAATCACTCTTAAAAGACATTGAGGAAGACATAAAAAGATGGAAAGATATTCCATGCTCATGGATCGGAAGAATTAACATAGTTAAAATGTCCATGCTACCCAGAGCAATCTACACTTTCAATGCTATCCCGATCAAAATACCAAGGACATTTTTCAAAGAACTGGAACAAACAGTCCTTAAATTTGTATGGAAACAGAAAAGGCCCCGAATCTCCAAGGAACTGTTGAAAAGGAAAAACAAAGCTGGGGGCATCACAATGCCGGATTTCGAGCTGTACTACAAAGCTGTGATCACAAAGACAGCATGGTACTGGCACAAAAACAGACACATAGACCAATGGAACAGAATAGAGAGCCCAGAAATGGACCCTCGGCTCTTTGGGCAACTAATATTTGATAAAGCAGGAAAAAACATCCAGTGGGAAAAAGACAGTCTCTTCAATAAATGGTGCTGGGAAAATTGGACAGCTACATGCAAGAGAATGAAACTTGACCACTATCTCACACCATACACAAAAATAAACTCCAAATGGATGAAAGACCTCGATGTGAGACAGGAATCCATCAAAATTCTAGAGGAGAACATAGGCAACAACCTCTACGACATCGGCCAAAGCAAGCTTTTTCATGACACATCCCCAAAGGCAAGAGAAACAAAAGATAAAATGAATTTATGGGACTTCATCAAGATTAAAAGTTTCTGCACAGCCAAGGAAACAGTCAGAAAAACTAAGAGGCAGCCCACGGAATGGGAGAATATATTTGCAAATGACACTACAGATAAAGGACTGGTATCCAAGATCTACAAAGAACTTCTCAAACTCAATACACGAGAAACAAATAAACAAATCAAAAAATGGGCAGAAGATATGAACAGACACTTTTCCAATGAAGACATACAAATGGCTAACAGACACATGAAAAAATGTTCAAAATCATTAGCCATCAAGGAAATTCAAATCAAAACCACACTGAGATACCACCTTACGCCAGTTAGAATGGCAAAAATAGACAAGGCAAGAAACAACAATTGTTGGAGAGGATGTGGAGAAAGGGGATCCCTCCTACATTGTTGGTGGGAATGCAAGTTGGTACAGCCACTCTGGAAAACAGTGTGGAGGTCCCTTAAAAAGTTAAAAATTGAGCTACCCTATGACCCAGCCATTGCACTACTGGGTATTTACCCCAAAGATACAGACGTAGTGAAGAGAAGGGCCATATGCACCCCAATGTTCATAGCAGCAATGTCCACAATAGCTAAATTGTGGAAGGAGCCGAGATGCCCTGCAACAGATGACTGGATTAAGAAGTTGTGGTCCATATATACAATGGAATATTACTCAGCTATCAGAAAGAACGAGTTCTCAACATTTGCTACAACATGGACAGCACTGGAGGAGATAATGCTAAGTGAAATAAGTCAAGCAGAGAAAGACAACTATCATATGATTTCTCTCATCTATGGAACATAAGAACTAGGATGATCGGTAGGGGAAGAAAGGGATAAAGAAAGGGGGGGTAATCAGAAGGGGGAATGAAACATGAGAGACTATGGACTATGAGAAACAAACTGAGGACTTCAGAGGGGAGGGGGGTGGGGGAATGGGATAGACCGGTGATGGGTAGTAAGGAGGGCACGTATTGCATGGTGCACTGGGTGTTATACACAACTAATGAATCATCGAGCCTTACATCGGAAACCGGGGATGTACTGTATGGTGACTAACATAATATAATAAAAAATCATTAAAAAAAAAAAAAGAAATATATTTTAGTATGCCTACTGATAGTAAATTAACTATTAAATTAAGTGCCTTAAGACCATTAAAAATAATGCTTAAGAATTATTCCACATGACTTGGAAGGATCTACCCGGCTGCAGGAGCTCTTCACATGTTAACCATTCAATAGTCACGATAACTGTCTGATGTTTGTACTATTATTCTTATTTTACAGAAAAGGAAAATGAGGCAGAGAGATATTAAGTAACTGGATCCTGTAGGCACTGCCCCAAGATGGGCCTCCTAGGCATGAAGATTATTTTGAGTTAAGGTTGCTGGAGGGGAGGTGGCCATGGGGGGGATGGGGTAATGAGTGATGGGCATTAAGGAGGGCAGTGGATGTAATGAGCACAGGGTGTTATATGCAACTGATGAATCACTAAATTCTACTCCTGGAACTAATAATACAGCATATGTTAACTATTTAATATAATTTAAATTAAAAAATTTTTTAAAAAGCAACTGAAACCCAGCAGATTCTTGAAAAGCTCTTTACCTCCCCTACGACTACCCCAAAAGAATTTAGATAAGAGGTCCTGCTCCAGGAAGAGAGCTGTCACCATGGATAACTACATTATGGTAGGAACTAGGGGTGGTGGACAGAGAGGAACCCAGCAAGACCTGTTGGGTCAAGGTCCTCTATGTCTTTGAGTGGCCATGAAAACATTTGTTCACCATTTACTTTTTTCCATCGTCCTGAGGATTGCATTCCTTCCCTTTGAAGTCCAAGACCCCTACTAGGTTCTCCTTAATCGAGGATGACATTTATACCTCATTTTGCTTGACTGTCTTGGAATTTCACGTTTGTGTGCCTTTCCCGCTTGTATGCTATCAAATTTGATTTTCCCTGATTAATGTGCCCCCCCCGCCCCGCGCAGCTGCAAGCCCCTCACATCCGTCCAAGGCCCAGCCTGACTCTTCTCCAGCTCTCTGCCCCCACCCCCACCCCCGAGAGTGAACCAACTACGTCCTGCGTGTCGCTCAGCTCTCGGTGCAAATCTCTGCCACTCTCGTCACCGGCGTAACACTCTGTCAGTTTGATTCTTAGTCGGCCTAAAGGACCTCGAAGGGGACAGGGTACTCTTGCCCCCCGACAACCGCGGCACAACACCAACAGGACGTCCGAGTCAAGCCCCGAGGCACCACACTTCTACACTTGCACAGAAACCCGCACGACCGCGTGAAGACTCGCGGGGAAGGGAATGCGGAAGAACGCACGCCGGGAGGGCTACACATGCCGCAGGAACGGGAGGGGCTGACGTGGGGATGGCGGCAGTGCAGACAGGAAGATAAAACGGGGCGTCGACTCCGGAAGGGGTTGGCTCGACACCGAATTCCCGGGCAACACGTGCGCGCCCTGCGACCTTACGCCGGCGCGAACCATAGAGACGGGGACTCCTAGAGGGGCACGGCGCACTTCCGGGAGCGGGGTTTCCGGGCTTCCGGGAGCGTGCGTCTGGCTTGTGGCCGCGGTCCCCGGGGCTCAGGGGGCCGCTCCCGCACGCGGGGTCGGCTCCTGGCCTCCGTGCCGCAAGAGTGAGGCCCCTCGGGCTGTCCGGGCGGCCGCGAACCATAGAGAAGGGGACTCCTAGAGGGGCGCGGCGCAGTTCCGGGAGCGCGGTTTCCGGGCTTCCGGGAGCGTGCACCTGTCCTGTGGCCGCGGTCCCCGGGGCTCAGGGGCCGCTCCCGCACGCGGGGTCGGCTCCTGGGCCTACGTGCCGCAGCCGTGAGACCTCGCGGGCAGTCCGGGCGGCCGGGCTGGTCTCTGGTGGACTCCCCACCCCCGGGCCCGCCTTGGCGGCTAGGGTCTGCGGCGCCGTCGCGAAGCGGAGGACTCCGGAGTGTAAGGAGGGTGGCTGTCCTGCAATCCGGTGGGTCCCTAACCTTACAGAAAACGGCTTTTCTCCAACCCCTGGGGTCGGAAGTGTTTCGGAACCCGAGTTTGGGGGGTTTTATTTAAAAGCATGGTGCTTGTGTGGTGTTTTGAATGCCTAGCTCCCCAGGAGTCCAGGGCGGCCCGTGTACACGCGTATTAGTAGTTGTGTCACGAAACATGACTGTTCACACTAAGACTATAAGCTTCATGTCATTTCAGCACAGGTTTTGTTACTGAACAAATCTGTTACCCTGAGTATGGCCTTCCAATGACTTAAGGGAAATACTGTTGGTTTTCAGAGCATGGAGGGAGTTCACGATTGTGGAAAAGGGGTTGTGGACCTGTTGTAGTTACTGTTTTCACTGCTGTGTTTGTGTAATCAGATTTGTTTATCACACAGCATAAAGTAAACAATTCCCGAACGAGGTTTGAGAAAGTGTTACAGTTAATGCATTTCATTCGTCTTCTTTCCAGCGTAGTTATTGACGACTTATACGTATCAGGCAAGATTGGCACCGCCTAGAGTGCGGTGTAGAGAACAAATAACGCACTGCTCACATTATCGTGGGGGTAACAAGTAGCAAGTAAGTGTATGACGTCAGGTGGTGGTGGGTGTCACAAAGAGCAATGTAGTAAGGGTCAGAGGGTGGTAGTGGTTGGAGAGCTACTTTATATAGGGCGCTCTAGAAATGTCTCTTTCAGGAAAAGATTTTTGAGCATGCTGTCATGAAAAGAAGGAATGTCCCATGCTAATATCTGGATAAGAGCATTCTGAGCAGGTGGAATGCATTGACAAGTCTAAAATTGAAGAGGATTTCACTGGAGTAGAGTGAGCACAGGAAGCGTTGGTAGGAAAAAGGTTGCTCTTAATTTCTAAAATAGTCTCATAAATTTTCATTAGCAAGAATGTCAGATCCTCAAATCATCTATATCACTGTTAGCAAAATTTCAAAAACCTCTTCTGTTGTGTTTTTCTTTAAGTGTCCTGGGCAGCCTTTAATAGTACGTAAAGATTTTCTTTTTTAACTGGTGGCAATTTTTCATTTTGATGCTGGTCTCTATTTTGTGATGGGGACTCTCCTTGGGGTGTAAAGCCATCTACAGGTACCCTTGCCCTGAGAGAAAATGGCTGCAGGTCTCATCATCCAGGATGGAGAACAAGAAAGAACCTGGGATAGTAAAGGTGGAGGAAGATAACTTTTTTGTGCAAGAAATTGACTTGCAGAAGAACAGCCAGTCCCCTTAGGAGGCCTTCTGCCAGCGCCTCAGGCAGTTCTACCAGGAGACACCTGGGCCCTGAGAGGCTCTTCGAAGACTGCGAGAGCTTTGCCGACGCTGGCTGCGGCCCGAGACGCACAGCAAGGAGCAGATCGTGGAGCTGCTGGTGCTGGAGCAGTTCCTGACCATCCTGCCCGAGGAGCTGCGGGCCTGGGTGCGGGAGCAGCATCCACTGAATGGAGATGAGGCTGTGTCTTCGTTGGACGATTTGGAGAGAGAGTTTGATGATCCGGGATTCCGGGTGGGAAGAGGTGTTCTGTGGTGGCAGTGTGCAGCATCTACTGGTAGGGTTCATAGGAAAGCAGTGAGGGCAGCCGTGAGCTTTTGTCCCCGTCATGTTTCATAGTTTCTGTTGGTTCCTTTTTCTGTCTCATCTCTCCTTCTTCTTCTTTTTTTTTTTTTTAAAGATTTTTTATTCATTTATTCGACAGAGATAGAGACAGCCAGCGAGAGAGAGAACACAAGCGGGGGAGTGGGAGAGGAAGAAGCAGGCTCATAGCGGAGGAGCCTGATGTGGGGCTCGATCCCATAACGCCGGGATCACGCCCTGAGCCGAAGGCAGACACTTAACCGCTGTGCCACCCAGGTGCCCCTCATCTCTCCTTCTAAACCTGTTGAGTCCTTTTTCCCTGTCCTGTCTCTCCATGGGAAGTGTTTCCTAAGGTTTTACTTCTAGTTCTCACAATAGCGTCTTCCCAAGCCCTATGGTCCCTCCTTGTCTCCAGGGCACATCCCAAGCAGAGGGACAGGAAGTGCTCTGGGAGGAGGTGATGTCCCTGGGAGCTGCACCCTGGTCACCAAGTTATCAGCTCCAGCACATGGAGACCCTGCTCCAGCACGCCTCTCTGGAGTCTCATTCTGTACAAGAGAGAGGTGAAGAGAAAGAGTAGGAACCGATCTGGGAAGGTGGGTTAGGATAGCAGGCTCCTGCTTGGCCAATCAAAGCCATCCTTTACAGCTTAATCATGAGTGTGTCTACCCTGACCCTCACCTGAAATGCTCACTGTCTCATCTGCCTCTCTCTTTACAAAGTACAACCTTTATTCTTGGCCTCTTAAGCAAAAGGTTTTTATTTTATTTGTTTTTCACATACCCATCTTTGCTTTTTATTAAAGCACCGAATGATCACATCATCTTATTGCTTCTCCTTTACCATCTCCTTTACAGTTGTCTCCCCAGTGTCTTGCCCTACCGTCTGTCTCTTTAAGTTTTCTCGACCCATCAGGGATGAAGCCACCTTTAAAACCTTTCATGTTGACTGCATTTCTCCTATCTTTCCCCACATTAAATTCCCTCCTCTTTTCACACTGGTACCTTCCCCTACGTGTTGCTCCAGTGTACATTTGGTACGTTTTCCTTTCCACATTCTCTACATGTCAAAGGTGCTTCCCATTTACAAAGCTACCCCCTCCTTACATCCCCATCTCCTTCACAGTCTGCCAGAAAATAGCAGTAAAGTGACCAGAGCAGCCAAGAAATCAGTCCTTTTCCACTATTTCCTTTGAGTGCAGGTGGAATGCTCATTTTAATGAGTTTGATGGGACATTTATCTCCCTCAGGCCAAATTTCACTAAAACTGTGTTTTTCTATTGAATTCATAAAGGAATTCTGATCTTAGTTAATATAAGGTAATTACTGGTTTATACTGAATCTGCAAGCAATGTCCTATTTGGGGGAAGATTAAGACAAAGAATTTTCTTTCCAACCAATAGAATAAATACACTTTTGCCTTTCCCCTGTAACTGTATTTGAATGCAGTTTGAAGTACTCTTTATACACTTAGGTTTTTAACAAACGCTTTAATAATTTGTGCCCTTTTCATGGTAAAGATTGTTCCCATTATTCCCTTAATGAATACAACATAGGTTATTTATTCCAGAATATGTCTGTTTCACCTTTCCTCTCTAGCACTTTCCTTCCTTAATTGAGCTGAAGAAATATTTATCGATTGTTGGGGGGACATGACTAAAAAAGAGAAAAATGGTCCCTTGGGGTGTAATAGTCTATCAGTTCAAACAGGTGACATTTCCATTTTATTTACTTCTATATATGTCTAAAATTTTCCATAATAAAAAGCTTAAAAAGAAAGTGACATTTGAATGATCCATTTCCTATTTTAGATAGTGAGACCAAGCCTGAGACTGGGAAATTGGCTGGAAAGCAGGAAGTATCCAAGGGGTTGGAATCACAGAAGATGGTACTCTGTAGAATCTGCAGAGGCAGGAACATTTTCCGGAGGACCCATTTTGGAGACCTTCATGAACGCAAGGACAGGTTTGGCAGGCATCAAGGAAATTCAGAGGAAGGACAGCAACACAGGTGTGATCAGTGTGGGAAAAGCTTCAGGCACAGCGTCAGGCTAATTGGACATCAGAGAAGCCACACAAGGGAAAAGCCCTTCAGTGTCAAGAGTGTGGGAGAGCCTTTGCTCAAAACAGCTCTTTTTAAGCACCTCATAAATCACACCGGTGGAAAACTATCAGTGTCATCAGTGTGGTAAAAGTTTTAGTCGAGGCTCAGTCTTTATCAAACATCAGAGAAATCACACGGGGGAGGAACCATATGAGGGCAGTGACTGTGGTAAAACCTTCAGTAACAACACCGGCCTTGCTCGGCATCAGAGATATGACAGCTTAGTAAAACGTTACCAGTGCACTGACTGTGGGAAGCTTTCAGGGAAAGTTCAGACCTCACTCAACATCAGCAAATTCATGCAGGAGAGGAGCCCTATGAGTGTGATGAATGTGGACAAGCCTTCAGTGGAAGTTCTGACCTTAACAGATATCACAGAATTCACACTGGGGAGAAACCCTATGAGTGTGACGAGTGTGGGAAGGCCTTCCTTCTGAGCTCATATCTCACTGAGCTCCAGAGAATCCACAACAAAGAAAAACTGTACGTGTGTAGTAAGTGTGGAAAATCCTTTAAACAGAGGTCAGGTCTCTTTCAACAACAAAAAAACCCCCACAACTAATCAAAACTGCATTGCTTAAAATGTAAAAATGTTAGTAAAAATGTTGAGCAGCATTTGTTCCTGGCAGAATTTAGATGAGCTGGGTGAGACTCTTGGTATCTGTCACTTTCCCAATCTCCTGACATCACAGTATCCACAGATTACATTTCCCTCTTTCAGAATGAGCCAACCCCATTATCTGTTTCAGGGCCTGAAGGCTGGCTAATTAGAAGTGCAAAGCCTCAGAATGGCCACTTTCATCCTACTCACAATGAAAGTACACACAAGCGTACTATCCACTACACACTATGTGACCTTTTAGGCAAGTCACCCATGCTTTCTGGGCATCTGTGAATTATGGGATTAAAATACATAATATCTCAAAGGTCCCTTCCACCTCTAAAATTAAGTGGTTTTTTGTGAATACCAGCAACCCTCTATATTTAATTACTAAACATTCAAAGAGTGTCCTCCACAAATTTGTCCCAGGATTTCCAATGTTACTTTCCTTTACTGTCCTGCAGCAGCTCTGTCGTATTGGTCTCATTTTGCCTGGCCACCCCAAGTACACTCCAGCTTCCATGTCTTTGTCTTCCATTCTTCACCCCTCATGCCCTGAATGCCCTGTCTTCCTTTGTTGAAGAAGTTTTACATATGTCCGACTGTAACCCCATTTAGAATAAAGCTTTCTGAGTGTTGAGCCTCCCAGAGGTTGCATCACAGTGCTCATAATGTGCCACTAAAAATGGCGTGGCTTAAAGATTAATGACCCTGTTGAGTATCTACCCTTAAGATCATGACGTGAGCCAAAGGCGGACACTCAACTGACTGAGCCAATCAGGAGTCCCTAAAGGATATTTTTTAGAGAAAAAATTCCTCTAGATTCCTACCTTCCCAGTTTGAGAATTACTTTCACTTATTTACATTGTCTATTTGGAGAGATTTTTATACACACACACAGGGAGAGAGAGAACATAATTTTAGATGTGTTTCAAATTTTTCTGATCTGTGCTATTTTATCAATCACCCTTATTTA
The DNA here is from genome assembly GCF_023065955.2 of Ursus arctos. NCBI lineage: Eukaryota > Metazoa > Chordata > Mammalia > Carnivora > Ursidae > Ursus > Ursus arctos. The sequence continues at coordinate 1,121,524 of NW_026622997.1, forward strand.
AATAAAACACTCTGTATTTCTATATTATCACCTTAGGGCTTGTATAATAATTTTAGGTTTCTTTTGACTTTAAAATGTATATATCTCCACCTCTGTCTATTTGAGAAACATTTCTGGAATAGCTGGGTAAGAAGATTATCATATATATGTATCTAAGTATTACTAGTAGCTCTATTTTTGTCTAATGGACACTGTGTTAAACTCGCAACAAAAGAAATGGCCCCTTTAAGACCCACATGCAAGGAGTCCTAGCTAAAGGATCCTTCAGGGCTAAGGAAGCTACCTAATCAGGAAACCTGGATTTAAGTGCCGGCTCTGCTGACCTCAGTCATGGAATATGCGTGTATTCAGCTTAGGAGATATACCAAAGAGTTTCCCCAAAATAATGTTACCAATTTACACTCTCATCAACAGCCTATGAAAGTTCTCATTGCTCCATAATCCTTGCTAACATGTGGCTCTGTGAATCCTTTTTTTTTTTTTTTTTAATCTACGAATGGGCACTTGGGCTTCTTCCATAGCCTGGCTGTTGTAAATAATGCTGCAATAAACATAACGGTGCCTGTATCTTTTCAAATTAATATTTTTGTTTTCTTTTCACAGATACCCAAATGTGGAATTACTGCATCATAAGGTAATTCTGTTAATTTTTTGAGAAACTTCCATACTGTTTTCCACAGTGGTGGCACCAGTTTACGTCCCCACCAACAATTCACGGAGGGTTCCTCTTCCTCCACATCCTCACCAGCACTTGCTATATCTTGTCTTTTTGGTGTTGGCCCAGAGTGTGTGTGAAGTGATGTTGTGGTTTTGATCTGCATTTTCCTGATGATGAGTGATGTTGAGCGTCTTTTCACGTGTCGGCCATCTGTGTGTCTTCTGTGGAAAAATGTCTATTCATGTTTTCTGCCCATTTTTAATTGGATTATTTGGGGGTCTTTGGTGCTGAGTTGTATAAATTCTTTATCTATTTTGGATATTAACCCCTTATTGGATATGTCACTTGCAAATATATTCTCCCATTCAGTATTTTGCTATTTTGTTGATGTTTTCCTTTGCTGTGCAAAAGCTGTTAATTTTGGTGTGGTCTTGATAGTTTAATTTTGCTTTTGTTTCCCTTGCCTAGGGAGATATATCTAGAAAAATGTTGCTGGCTCCAGTGTCAAGAAATTACTGCCTGTGTTTTCACCTAGGAGTTCTGTGGTATTGGCTCTCACATTTAGGTCTTTAATCCATTAGCTTATTTTTGTGTATGGTGTAAGAAAGTGGTCCGGTTTCATTCTTTTGCATGTAGCTGTTCAATTTTCCCAGCACCATTCATTGAAGAGACTGTCTTTTCCCCATTGGATATTCTTGTCTCCTTTGTCCAAGGTTACCTGACTACGTATGTGTGGGTTTATTTCTGGGTTGTGTGTTCTGTTCCACTGATGTATGTGTCTGTTTTGTGCTGGCACCATAACATTCTGATTACTAGAAGTTTGTAGTATACTTTGAAATCTGGGATTGTGATACCTCCAGCTTTGTTCTTTTTCAAGATTGCTTTGGCTATTCAAGGTCTTTTGTGGTTCCATACAAATTTTAGTATTATTTGTTCTAGTTTTGAGAAAAATGTTGTTGCTATTTTGATAGAGATTGCATTAAATCAGTAGATTGCACTGAGTAGTACGGACATTTTAACGATATTGGTTCTTCCAATCCATGAGCATGGGATAGCTTTGCGTTTGCTTGTGTCATCTTCAATTTCTTCCATCACTGTTTCATATTTTTTGGAGTATACTATGAATCCATTTTGACAGGGATTTCAGCACTGGGGTTGTGGTTGCTTAAGAAATACATAATGACCTGTCATATTGACAAAATACAAAAGTCTGAGAACATAAGTTGGGGAGGCTGTTTGAAAACAGGCACTCTCACTTTGCTGTTGAGAGTACAAAATAATACAATGCTTGCAAAGATGCTTCCTTTTCTCTCTATTCCCTCCTTTTTCTTCATTGTTCATTGTAGCATTATTTGTTTAAACAAAATATTGAAAACAATCCGAATACCCATTCCTTACAGACTGGTTGGAAAAATTATAGTACGGCCACGTGTTGGAGTACTATGCCACTGCAAGCAAGCAAGCAAGCAAGCAATAAATAAATAAATAAATAAATAAATAAATAAGGGATATTTCCATGAACAGATAATTTCCAGGTGTTTTTTTTTTTTTTAAAGATTTTATTTATTTATTTATTTGACAGAGAAAGAGACAGCCAGCGAGAGAGGGAACACAAGCAGGGGGAGTGAGAGAAGAAGAAGCAGGTTCCCAGCGGAGCAGGGAGCCCAATGCGGGGCTCCATCCCAGGACCCTGGGATCAGGCCCTGAGCCAAAGGCAGAAGCTTAACGACTGAGCCACCCACGCACCCCATCCAGGTTATTTTAGTAGGTGATAAAGCAAGGTTCAAAAGAATGTATATAATATGGTAATTCATAGTGTTAAAGAAGGTAAGTGCTTATTTTTGTAAGAGAAAAGAGAGTAGAGAAGAGAGGAAGGAAGGGAAAGAGGAAGGAAAGACAGGATAAATTAAAACTAATGAAAATGGGGCATGATTATACAGTTGACACTTGAACAATGCAGGGGTTGGAGTACTGACCCCCATGCAGTCAAAAATCTATGTATAACTATTGACTCTCCCAAACTTAACCACTAACAGCCTACTCTTGACTGGAAGTCTTACCAATAACATAATTAGTAGATTTACACATACTTTGTATGTTGTATGTATAATATACTATATTCTTATAGTACAGTAAGCAAGAGAAAATAAAATGTTAAGGAAAATACATTTATAGAACTGTCCTGTATTTATTGAAAAGATCTGTGTATATGTGAACCCGCACAGTTCAGACCCATGTTGTTCAAGGGTCAACTGTAAAGGGTTAGGGATGGAAGCGGAGCTCTGGATATATCCTTTTATATCACTTACATTTTGAACTAAGTGTTTTTGTATGTTCAGAAAGGAAATGAAAAGGGATGAAAGGAAAACAAACCCTGAAGTAGAAAAACAAACAAATAGATGATCCTAACTGTTTATCAAGTTTATAACATAACTATAAAGAGAAAAGAATTCAAGTTAGTGTACGTATACAGTGCTCTGTATTCCCCCAATGGGATGTATTTCAAGAACCAATAATCCAAGCAAGCGGAGAAATTGTGAGCTCCACACAGCAGGTGTCTTGGTGCCGGTGATACCGGCGCAGTAAATTTGAAACCACTTTGTTTATACTGTAAGACAGCAAATTGAATGAACACACGGATGCTATTGCGAACCAGGTTTTCTGTGGGGAAAAACAGAAAGGAAAAGGAAAAACAAACGTGCAATGGTGAAAATGAAAAAAAAAAAACAACACAAAAACGAAACAAACAAAAAACTATGTGGATTTGTATTTGAACTGGAGACATTGTATAAAATCCTGCAGAAAATATAATCATCGGTAGGGCCTAGAAGTATTGATATGTCCCAGTGCCAGTGAGCTTCTCTGTTGGTTTCTGTGTCCCATTCTCCAGGGAAAGGAATCAGAGCTTCATGGAACAATGGTAGATTCTAGGTCTAGAGCAGGACAAGTATAAAAGGAGCCTGGAATGTCTTGTGCAATTAGGTAAAATGCACAAAAACTGTTTGGTGGATGACAACTAACAAACGCGGGAGTAATGCAAGTCCGTTTTCTCATTTGTTTAATGGGGATAATTGCACCTAGCCTACAGGGTTGCTGTTTAGAATGAATGAGTTAATACGTGCACAGCTCTAAGCGGGCTGTTATTACATTTGCCCCCCTGGGGGACAGCCTGCCTCCCCGCGCATCACTCCACTGGAGAGGAGATTCCGCGAGGCGATCACAGAGGCGTGAGACCTCCGGGCTTGCTAGAAGGAACGCGGCCGGAAGCGCTGTCCCCGGGAGGCGGTCCGCGTGACGCACTTCCGGCCTTTGTAGCCGGTCTCTCCTCACGCTACGGTTGTCAAGGACTCGGAGGTGGTGCGGTGTGGCCGGGTGGCCTCTCGTCCCACGGATGCCCGGTGAGCTTCGGAGTCGGGCTCCGCCGAAGGCCTTCGAAGGGGCCGGTGTGGGATGCGGGGCGGCGGCCCGGACCCGCCCCCGCCCCGGGGTCTCTTCCCAGCCCGTCCACCGCCTGTCCCGGGGCCCCGGCCGCTCGGCGCTCTCCCCGTCGGCCTCCTCGGATGTTTTCCCGCGTCCGGCGGGCTCTGCTGGGGACCCCTTGAAGCGATGAGCGGGGGGCGTTTCATAATCCGCCGCAGCATCTCGTAGTCTGGTCTACCGACGGCAGAGGCTCTTGCCTGGTGTCCATTTTCCTTTTTGTAGCGAGTGTTTAAATAGCAGTTGTTATGTTCCAGGCAGGCGTTGTTGAAAGCACTTCCCAAATATTAACTAAGTCACTTCTCATAACTCTAGGAAGTAGGCACTGGTGTTATGTAAGCTCCCCCGCTCTTCCCCCTTTTTTAACATCGAGGGGAAAAAATGAGGTCAAGTACCTTTCCCGGCGTCATGCAGCTGCTGTCATCAGGGTGCGAATCCAGGCTGTCTGGCTCGAGTCTGTTTGCTGCCCTGACTCTGCATTAGCGTTACAGCCACAACCCGGGAGGTTACTTCTCTCTCTCGAATCTGATATGCACCTTTTGGACCTCAGTAGTCTTGGGCTTCTAGTTAGGATTTAAGATTGGAGAAGAATAGATCTGAAGAGGTGTGTATTTTTGAGAGTATGTCTGCAAACTTGGTGAAACCGCTATTTTATTTGTGTGTTCACCTGTGTAGTGCACGTTTCCGCACCCTTTCACCCACGTTGGGCTTTGGGCAGCAGAGAACATGACCTTGTCCCCAGGGGTAGGTAGCAGCGATTGACTAAGCCATCTTAAACCAAAAATTGCACATTATCTCTTTAGAACGTGGTTAATTTGCAAGCTTATTATGTGCCAGGCTTTGTGCAAAACCAGTTTATCTGCATTATCATTTACTACCTGTGACAACTTCGCAAAGTAGCTGTCCTCGTTTTGTACATGAGACAGGGTCAGAAAAATCAATCAGGTAACTTGCCCAGGATCACACTGTTAGTAAGTCAGGATTCACAACTAGACCTGCTACCTCATACTATTCTACTTATTGCAGATAAATAGGAAAGATAAGAGCTATGTTGTGTGTGTGTGTGTCTGCGAGCGCGCACACCCGTGCCTGAGATTGAAGATGGACAGAGAAGGTCTGAAAGAATCCATTCTAATTTTTAACAGTGCCTGCTTCTGTTGAAGGACTTCTTTATTCTGTACATTTTGGATTTTTTTTTTTTTTAATGTGAGAAGTAACCACAGGATAGATTGTGACTGAGGGTAAAAGGTGGGGCTCATGATATAAGAGCTGGAAGGAGAAAAAGGGTGGATGGAACAGATAAGGAAGACCTCAGAGGATGTGAGAGTCAAATCAAGGTGCAAAGATTGGGTGGGGTTTGGTTAAGTGTAGAAGGCAAGATCGTAGGCATGGAACACGATGAGGAAAGCCTGATGAAACAATAGTGAGAAGAAAAGCCTAAGTGAAGCCGCAGTTTTAGCATGTGGAATAGAGGAAAACAAGAGTGGACCCCACAATTGAAGCTAGAGTTGTGACTGGTCTTGAGCCAGGCTTGGGAGTGTGGGGATGCGTCCAGTAAGTACTGGGGGGCCTTAGATGGTGACATCGGAGGGGAGAGCGTGGGGATACGTTATGATAAAGACACATTTGTATTGCGTGCTGCTTGGTCTTCACCTACATGCCTGTCCTTGGTAAAGAGCATTTTTCCTTGAGAGTCATAGTAGATTTGGGGGTATTGAGCTTTCTGGGGCTCTAGGAAACCAGCTTTAAAATGCAGATTTTTTTTTTAAGCGTGAGAGATTATTATGCTAATTATATACCTGGCAGGTACAGATGATCCCCAACGACAAAGGATGATTTTTCAACTTAACAATGATGGGAAAGTGATTCACGTTTAGTACTACAAATTCTGAGTTTTGATCTTTTCTTGAGAAAAAATTATGAGAAACAACTGATAAACATACAGCCATTCTGTTTCTCACTTTCAGTACAATATTCAGTAAAGTACATGAGATTTTCAACACTTGATTACAAAATAGGATTTGTGTTAGACAATTTTGCCCGACTGTGGCTAATGTAAGCATTCGGAGCACATGGAGGTGAGGCTGAGCTAGGATGTTTGGTGGGTTCGGTGGGTTCAGTGCACTTTCAAAGTGTGATATTTTCAATTTTGATGGGTTTATGAGGACATAACCCCATTGTAAGTTGAAGAAGACCTGTGCAATGGGGTGGTGAACCTAAAAGAGATTAAATACTGTTTGTGACCAGGAGGGCAGGGTTATAAAACATTTGGGAAGCGTTTTAGAGGCACTGGGTTCAAAGAGGAGCTACAATGTGCTGCTGTGAGGCAGTGGGATTTTAGGCCACCAGACAGAAGCAAAATGAGGAGAGGAAAGCAAAAGGGAGCCTAGGCTGTACAGATAATAGAGAGGATTGATCGTAGTAAAACTGAGTTAAAGATTTGAAACACCATATAGCAGAAATGATTTTTTATGAGCAGAGCTCAAAGCTTTAGCTGCATTTTCTGTGAATAGAAAATCTTTGAGTTAAAACGAGAGTGGAGGGCAACAAATAAGAAAAAGACATTTTTCAGGGCCTAGAAAGTTGACAAAGCAGGAGGGCACAAGTAGCTGTTTAATCCTTTGAATGCATGCTCTGTTACTTGAGTGACTGAGAGCACACATTCTTCATTGCCCTATTTGATATTTGCACCCAGAACTGCCTCACCCTAGAGCAAACTCTGCAGACCGTACTTTATGCCCCCATCATTGCTGCCTGGATTATGAGATAGCTTCTCTTCCTGCTTCCACTTCTTAAAGTCTGTTGTCACAGTGGCCAGTTATACTTTTATAGTAAAACTTTAATTTTACTTTTTAAGTAAAATTTGGCCACCCCTCTGCTGAAAACCTCTGATGGCTCTCCACATGTCTTAGACTAGAGCAGAGTCCTTACAGTGGTATCTCAGTCTGTTCCCAACCTGGCTTTATCTCCCATCACTGTACCTTTCACTTTCTCTTTTGTAGCCACATCGTTTGTCCAACTGGCCGTTCCTGGAAGAATCCAGGCATGCTCCTACCTCCAAGGACTCAACCTTCCCTTTGCACGGAACAGTCCGTCTCCAGATAGTCACATGACTGCTGCTCACGTCCCTCAGGTTTCTGCTCAAACTTTACCTTCTCAACAAGGTAAAGATCCCTGAGTCCTCCATACAGAGACCTTTCTTTCCCCTGCTCCCTATCTCCTTTACCTTCATTTTTCTCTGTAGGATTTATCACTGTTTGACATCTGTTTCATTACTGTCTGTGCCTGTCGGCTCCTTCCTTCGTCCTGTTCCCTTCTTCTGCGGACGTACAGGAGAGAGAGGGGTGGTGGTTGCGACTGAATTCTGAAGTCGATTTGCTGGGTTGGAAATGCAGCGTCATCGCTTACTGTGTGTGAGACCTTGGGCAAACGACTGAAACTCTTTGGGCCTCGGTTTTCTCATCTGTTAATATGTGTGTGATAACAAAACCTTGCGGTTTTTTCAAGGAGTCTGTGAGTTAATATATGTAAAATATCTAGTACGGTGCCTGGTACCTTAAAAGCAATATAAATGTCAGCTGTTATTGATATTGTGATTAGAATGTAAATTCCATTAAAGTAGGGACTTTGTTTTGTTGGCCACTTATCTCTAGTGCCTAGAACAGTACCTGGAATATAGTAGGCTCTGAATAAGTATTTGCTAAATGAATGAGTGGTGTGTGAGAAGGTTTGAAAGAAAAAGATAATATGGAACTCAAAGTGATAGGGAGTCAGCACCAAGAAAAGTTGGGGGGGAAATAAGAGCTCAGAGATCCTGTCCTTGGAGGGAAAAACCCTCTTGACTCTTCCTGGGGGTGGCGACTGTAGAGGTCAACGAAGTCACAAGTGTTAGAGATTTGTGGGGGGATAATGTTCACAGGTTACCCAGAAGGATGCTTCCCCACCCCAGTGGTTTTCCCTGCTTGGTAAGTATAACTGATAGTGGCAATATGGATTGAACGTTCTTGTAGTGTGAGCCGTGTCCAGTCATAACTTAGATACACTGTCCTTAGTTTTTTTCTTATTTTTCAGTGCATGCCAATACCTAAGAATAGTGTTGGGTTACACTTATGGTGAATTATAATCATTTTACTTAGATTTGGAACATTTATAAGGCTATAGGTCATGGCTCATGTGGATCTTGAAGTCTGTGTGGTGGACTATGACCAGGGTTTTTTGCTTTGGGGTTTAAAAAAAAAAAGCAGGATTTTAAAAACAGTAGTATGTGTCACATAATTCAGGATTCATAGTGTTTTGTGAAATTATTATTATTTCCGTTACTTTGTGTGTGTATCTCATGCATACATACATTCATGTGCACGTGTATGTGCGTGTTCTGGGTCTCAGTATAAAATGTTTCTTTCTCTTTTTTTTCGTTATAAAATATTTCTTAGGGTCCTGGTCAAAATCACTAGGCTACATAATATTCTTTCAGAAAATTGCTTTCATGGGGACACCTGGGTGGCTCAGTCGGTTAAGCATCTGCCTTCACCTCAGGTCATGATCCCGGAGTCCTGGGATCAAGTCCTGAGTCAGGCTCCCTGCTCAGCAGGGAGTCCACTTCTCCCTCTCCCTCTCCTTCTGAGTGTTCTCTCTCTCTCTCTCTCTCAAATAACTAACTAACTAACTAACTAAATAAATAAATCTTAAAAAGAAAAGAAAATTGCTTTCATTACTTACTATCCTGGTTAAAATTTTATCGTAAGCTTTAAGTGGTCATAGACACTTGTCTCTTTATGAGCACTAATTTTATTTTACACACAGTTGCCCACTCTCCATCCTCAAGGGGATTAAAAATTAAACAATTTCCAAGAAATTAAAGGACAAGAAACAGCTCAAAGGGGGCGCCTGGGTGGCTCAGCCGTAAGCGTCTGCCTTCCGCTCAGGTTATGATCCCAGGGTCCTGGGATCAGGCTCCCTGCTCAGCGGGAAGCCTGCTTCTCCCTCTCATACTCCCCTTGCTTGTGTTCCCTTTCTCGCTGTCTCTCTGTCAAATAAATAAATAAATCTTAAAAAAAAAAGAAAAGAAAAGAAACAGCTCAAAGTCTACCTCTGTTTTAAAATATCAGAATCAATATTTCTTTCATTTTAATACCTCTGACTCAAGACCAGTTCAGTTGGCTACTTTCTGATTCTTTTGCCATAGTGTTTTGATCACTAGGATCCATTTTGTTTCCCTTTTCTCCTATTCTTGGCGTCCTCTATGACCACTTGGCACCAAAATGCTCGTTTACCTCCATTCAGCTGAAAATTTACTCTGAGTCTCCTCTTTCAATTCAAATGGAAACCCTGTGTGTTTCAGCTGATTTATTTGAGCTTAATTCATTCAGGATGATCCAAATGGTCCCTTCTTTTGATAAAACTCTGTGTGTGTGTCTGTGTGTCTGTCTGTGTGTGTATGTGTCTGTGTTGGGACCGGGGTTGGTGGGGAGAGGTGTTTTTTTCCTGCTTTCCTTCCAGTGTCACCTGCATCAGAATTTGCTTAGTCCTTAGCATTACTCGTGCATTCAGTGTTCTTCACTAGACAGTGACTGCTTTTGTTACACAGACTCCCCGTGCCTACCAGCAGAAAAGATTTTCTACATTTTAGTATTTTTTTCTCTGCAATTATTTTTTAGATTTTGGGATTTCCAGGAGAAAAGCTCAAAGAGGAATCATCAAGAATAGACTCTTTTTCTGAAGAGTTAAGCCTAAGATGGCCACAGCCTTGGCCCTTCAGACTTCAGAGATGCAGGAAGGACTTCAGACAATAAAGGTAGAAGAGGAAGAGGGGGATTGTGCCTGTGGGCAGGAATCTGGCCTGTCGAGAGATAACCCTCATACCAGAGAGATCTTTCGTAGACGCTTCCGGCAGTTCTGCTACCAGGAGACTCCCGGGCCCCGCGAGGCGCTGAGCCAGCTCCGGGAGCTCTGCCGTCAGTGGCTGCGGCCCGAGACCCACAGCAAGGAGCAGATCGTGGAGCTGCTGGTGCTGGAGCAGTTCCTGACCATCCTGCCCGAGGAGCTGCAGGCCTGGGTGCGGGAGCACCGCCCAGTGAGTGGGGAGGACGCGGTGACTGCGCTGGAGGATCTGGAGAGGGAGCTGGATGAGCCGGGAGAGCAGGTGGAAGATGGGAGAACGGAGGTTTGTACCTGCAGGAGCAAGGGTGAGGTTTCAGTGCAGCAAGAGGAAGAGGAGGAGGATTTCTTTGTGCCTCACATGGTCTATTGTGGGCTGTCCATCTCTCTGCCTCTTGTCGCCAGTTTCTTGGTGGTATTTTTCCTATACAGTGGACCTGGGAAGGCCGCCTTACAATGTGTCTCTGATATTTGATTTGTGACTGTCCTTAATTTCCACCAGGTCCCAACCTATGCTTGTGAACAGGGAGAGTTTGCGAAGGAGAAAGCAACTCGGGGAGCAGCCCAGGAGTTGTCAGGTGGCCCGCTCCAGCCGTTGGAAGAGCTGCCTCCGAGCAGTTCGCGAGAGCTGTGCCCGGTTCAGGAGATCGGTGAGGATCAGAATTGCCTCGGGAGGCCTCCCTCACTCCCTGAGTGTCCATCCGTTCAGCACATCTGTTCAGTGTGTGCTGTGCGTCAGGCCATGTGTTTGGTCCTGGGGATTCCGTGACAAGCAAGGTAGACATGCTCCCTGCCCTCAGGAAGCTCGCAGCTTGGCAGGAGAGGCAGACAGCACACGAGCAGTTACAGTTCAGTGTGTCTTCTCCCTGAGGGCAAAGTAAAAGTAAACAGAAACTGTGGTTATTCGTCCCCTGCCACCCACTCTCCCGGCTGGTTTTTCCCTTTTTCCTTTGGAAACGTAATATTCACGTGATCCACAAATTATTTCAGGTCATGAGGCTGGGACTTGGAACGTGGAGTTAGCCCCACAGAGGGAGCTTTGTAAAGAAATGAGATCTCTTGTGGAAGTACCTGAAAAACTGAATGGTGATATTACTCAGATGCCTGAACGTGGAGACGACTGTGACCACGAGGGCAGATTGGAAAGGCAGCGGGCAAGCTCTTCCGTGGAGAGACCCTATATCTGTGGTGAATGTGGGAAGAGCTTCACCCAAAATTCCATCCTTATCGAGCACCAGAGAACCCACACGGGGGAGAAGCCCTACGAGTGCGATGAGTGTGGGCGGGCCTTCGGGCAGCGGTCAGGCCTGTTCCAGCACCAGAGACTCCACACCGGGGAGAAGCGCTACCAGTGCAGCACCTGCGGCAAAGCCTTCAGTCAGAACGCCGGGCTCTTCCATCACCTCAGGATCCACACGGGGGAGAAGCCCTTCCAGTGCGGTCAGTGCAGTAAGAGCTTTAGTCGACGTTCTGTCCTCATTAAGCATCAGAGAATTCACACTGGGGAGAGGCCTTACGAATGTGAGGAATGCGGCAAGAACTTCATTTACCACTGCAACCTCATTCAGCATCGGAAGATCCACCCCGTGCTGGGTCCAGCCGGCCCCTTGGAACAGGTAGGGCAACATTTCCCGACGTCAGGCCACTAGCGCGGTCGCAGGGTAGGCTCTTACTTTGTCCCTGAAGCAAGGTAATGGTAAAAAATAGTTTAATCCTCTTGAGGAGGAAGCTCCAAGGAGAGCCAGTGATATTGTCCGTACTTTTATGCTGAGAGAAGCATAATATCTTAAGTACATCTGTCAGGATCTGACAAGTCAACAACACCCACACTTTGCAATACTGAGTCTTGTTGTGTAGACTTTATCAACATAGTCTCCAGTCTCACACGCTCCTGTGCAAAAAGTTTTCTAGGTGTACTTCAGGAGAACTTCATCCTGGTTTTAAGAAACTTTTAAAAGAGGTTTTTAAAAATTATATGCTGTGTGAAATTATGTTAAATGAGTATTTAAAAACTAATTTAAAAATAATTGCAGTAAAACCTGTAATGTAAACGATTCGACTCTTTTCTGTTTTCATAAAATATCATTTGCTTTTTGACCTACAACGGGGGGCAGATGAATCCTCCCATAAATACACAAAAGGCTTTTCCCTATAGGAGAACTCTGTAGAGTTCCAGTAACTCGGCCTCCGGTTAGGATCCAAGGAATTGAAGCAACCATGTGTTACTAGTAGCTCAGTGGCTAGACGTAGCTGATACTGCTCCAGATTTTAAATTTGTGCGGACCAAGAAACTTAGCTAAAAATCTGATATCTCACTTCCGATCTTTGTTATGAAAATATAGGCCTCTTTGCATTTTTCCTGTGACTTACAAGTGTTTGCAGTTTTTGCTTTCTTTCTTTAACCTTAGTTATGGAGAATTTCAAACACATACAAAAAGAGAAAAGTATGATCAGTCTTCCATGTTGATTGTTTTTTATAAGCTCCAGGCTTCTCAGCATTACCTGCTGATTACCACCAAGGTCATGCATAAAAAAACTTCTTTCCCTTAGCAGTTATTGAGTGTTTCCTTTATACTTAAGCCCAGGACACACACAAAGGAAAATCTCTGGAGATGACAATCTGTATCTGAGTACCAAATACACAGCAGATCACTCAACAATAATAGAAACACTGTAAGGGACCTTAGAGATCACTTCTCTGTCCCCTTACATGATTGATGCAGAAATGGAGGCTCTGGGAAGTAGCTGTAAGGTCATACGGACAGCTGGTTAATGGAGCTGGAGCTGGAGCTAGAACCCTGTCTTCTAGCTCCTTGTGCTCTTTCTACTAAGCCACTGGAGGCATTTTATCTCCAAACAGAAATTACTAGCATATGGAACTTAGAAGATTTAGAAGGCACTGAGCTTTTGCTTTTTAGCTCAACAAAGCCTCCCATCTGTGTGTTTCAATAAATGCACAGCTCCTCTGTTCAGTTTACAGTGGAGTTCCAGGAAAGACTCACCACTTACCCCTCATTTGGGGCATTTTATTTTTAAGTAATCTCTACACCCAATGTGGGGCTCAAACTCACAACCCCAAGATCAAGAGCTGCGTGCTCCACTGACTGAGCCAGCCAGGCAACCCAATTATTTTTAACCTTTAAATTTTAACTTACTTAGAGGGACTTTTCAAGAAGGGTAACTCGTTCTTCATCCGACTCAAGTATCAGAACAACATTAAAAAGGGAGCCTATCTTTTCCCTTATAGGTAGCCATTTCTCTAGTATCTTACATATCTTCAGTGTTTCTTTATGTAAATACAAGAAAACGTGAATACATATCACCTTATTTCCTCTATTACCCAGAAAGATGGCCTCCCGTTTGCACTGTGCTACCCCTTGCCGTGTTTGCCAAACAGTACAGTCCTTAGAGTAACAGAGCTTCCTTGTTCTGTTTACAAGTGGACAGTATTTCATCTGTTGGGGCTCCACAGTTTTTAACACATTCCCGTAGATGTACAATCTCTATTTTAAAAGGTCGCAAATTGTTTCATTCTTCTCCCAAATGTGGTTCAAGCCAAATTCTGTTTAAAAACAACAGCTTCCACATGAGCTAGGAAACAGGGTTTGGGCAACTAGAGTTGTACCTAATTCTTCTGCAGAGAAATGCAGAAGTGATGGCGGTGGTTTTCAGTCTTGTGTATTTGGCTCTATTATGTATCCTAGTCATAATATTTCAAACCATTTCTGTCGCCATTTGTGGCTAATTGTAGGTCTTATCAAAACTCTTACATTTTCTCAACAGTGTATTTTACTGTGTGTTGAGGTTAAATTATTTCCAAAAGAAATACATATGGATTTTAAAGTGAAGTTAAGGAAAATATAGTAGACAAGTTTGAAATAAAAATCAGCTTCTCCAGTAATTACATACTCCATGTAGTAATATAATACATATGCTATTATAACCTGAGTTCGTAAGTACCTCAGACGCCGCTGCATATGCCGGAGCAGCATGTTTGGGTAATTCGATTATATCAGCTCTTAAAAGATTTAAAATATGAACAGATCAGGATTTTAAAGGCTGTATTTCTAATGGACTGTTTTTACACCTACAGTTGAAGATTGGATGTTTGGTTTGTTTTGTGCTTGTCTTTTTGTTTTGTTTTGTTCACAGCTTCTCAAAAATTCTAAATTTTCTCAACAACTGGTGAAATACCAAGAAACAAAAGCTGTCATATATGCTGTAGAGACATACACCACTTAGAATGCAGTGATGGTTGACATCATTAAATGACTTACAGTTCACCAAACTACTTGTTCTCTGATACTAATTGTTCTAATTCGCTTATGCTAATTCTCTTATCTAGGGTGCACATTTGTCATTACTTGATCACTGATGTTTGCCGTAGCCTGTGGATAATGGCCTGTAGGGCCGCACACTGTTTCTGTCTCAGTTGTCTCCCTTTTACATTCCTACGTTACCCTCACTTCTCTCTTTTCTGTGTCTACCCTGGCTCTTCTTATTCAACCCATGAAGTCTCTGGCATTGATCTCCTTTCAGGTGATCCGTAAACCAGTAGCCATCCCTCCCTATGCCTTTGAAAGTCCAATCTGAAAGAGTAGTCAATTTTATGGCTGAGCAAGGTGTAAGAAATACTGATTCATATCCAGTTATGGTTCTTGGGGGATGGTCCAGCACCGCTCTGAGGACTGTTAGGAGATTGGACACTGTATGTCAAGAAATGGCTGAGAATTTTGCAACCAGAATTTGTCTAGGGCTGTGGGTATAAGAGCCCTGAAGACACTATTTCACTGTAATTTTTATTTGAAGGTCAGGACTCAAGGAGAACCAAGTCTCTGTCCACATTTTATATTTGGAAATGACTCCTGTTTTCTATATCTGACAATACTTTTCCTTTAAAAAACATAATTTATAGTAGAACATTGTTTTATATTTTTCCTATAAGACAAAAGTTATTTCTGAGGATATTTTAAAATACAAGTATATCTAAAGTCCAGGCCCCTGGGTGGCTCAGTCAGTTAAGCATCTGCCTTCAGCTCAGGCCATGATCCCAGGGTCCTGGGATGAGCCCCATGTTGGGCTCCCTCCTCAACTGGGATTTTGCTTCTCCCCGCCCCCCCCAACTCATGCTTGCTCATTTCTCAAATAAATAAAATCTTAAATATGTTTTCTTTTCTTTTCTTTTTTTAAAAGATTTTATTTATTTATTTGACAGATCCAGCGAGAGAGGGAGCATAAGCAGGGGGAGTGGGAGAGGAAGAAGCAGGCTCCCAGTGGAGCAGGGACACCAATGAGGGGCCTGATCCCAGGACTCCGGGATCAACCCTGAGCTGAAGGCAGACGCTTAACGACTGAACCACACAGGCGCCCCTTAAATATGTTTTCTTTTAATTTTTTTAAATTTTGTTTATTAGAGTACAAACAGAGCAGAGGCTGAGGGAGAAGCAGACTCCCCACTGAGCAGGGAGCCCCGATGTGGGGCTCGATCCCAGGACCCTGGAATCATGACCCTAGCCGAAGGCAGGCACCCAACTCACTGAGCCTCCCAGGTGTCCCTAAATAAATAAAATCTTAAAAAAATAGTATATCTAAAGTCAAAATTATAAAATATGAAGTACTTTCTCAGGAGCAGTTTTGAAATATAAAATCTATACTAGTATACGTGTGTGTCGGTTAAATGTTGAGTTAGAAGTTGGGAGAAAAGTAGATTATTTGTAGAAGGACATGGAGGATAGAGGAAGGTGTTTTAGGCAGAGGGAACAGGGTGAGGAAGGCCCAACTAAGGTATGCTCAAGAGCCAGGCGTTTTCCAGTTTGGCCAGGTCATGGAGCTCCTGCAAGGAAGCGCAGGAGTGGGGGCCAGGTTGAGAGGGCCTTGAACACTTTGCTGTGCGTTTGGTCTTTGTTTGGTAAGCATAATGGGGTCACTGAAAGTATTTTGTTGTGCTATAGGGGCTTTTTAACACAGAATCAGAGATGTTACCCTTAGGAAGAAATTTTGAGTGTACCCATTTCATACCTACCTGAGAAAAGTGAAGCCCTAAGTGGTTAAATACTTGTAGTGATCTTTTTTTTTTTTTTTTTTTTTAAAGAATTTATTTATGTGTGAGAGAGAGATAGTGAGAAAGAGCCCGAGGGGGTGGGGAGAGGGAGAAGCTCAATCCCAGGACCCTGGGATCATGACCTGATCTGAAGGCAGATGCTTCACCGACTAAGCCACTCAGGCCCCCCTGTAGTGATCTATTTTTTAATCGCATTAAAATTTTTAAAAACAAAACTATGAAAGTTTCATAGACACTTAGACTTGGAGCCTGGGACACGTTTTAGGCGTCTGCAAATAGCAACAGCAGCAACAAAATGGGAGGGAAAGAGAAAGGGGAAGAACAAAATGTGAGAACATGAAAAGGACTTCGGCAAAATTACACATTAAAACTGGATGAGACCAAAGAGAAAGTAAAAGAAGAAGACGTGGAGACAGTGTTGCCAAGAAATGTGCTTTATCTTTATACTAGCTGTTATTAGAGATCCCTCTGTGTCTCAGTTGGTGCACGTGTCTTAGCAGTGAAAACAGCCACTGCTCTTTGTTCCTCACCCATTTCAGTGCTTTACATAAAAAAGAGAAGGAGGAGAAGAGCACAGTGTATAAATTACTGATTTTTGTTTTTAGGTCCCTGTGGACCCACACCCAGTTTGCCATGCGAACGTCTCCGCTCTATGATGAAGCCACTGTTTTCTGAATGTACACCTGTGTTAGAATCACCTGCGCTGTTTGAACTCCAGTTTCCTGGGCACTACCCCAGACTGGCTGAATGTCTCTGAGGGCAGGACCTGGGAATCTGCATTTTAGCTAGCTTATCAGTGGTTGTCAGACATAAGGTACCTAACCATATATAATTTATTGCCCAGTCTGGGACACTTGAGAATGAAAGGGTATTAATAATTACACCCAGACAAGAGGCGGAACAGGATGGGTGGTCTTTCCACTTCCGACTTTCCCAGCTGAGGAGATAGAAGATGAGAGAATCAGAAAGAATACAGTGTTCTCATGAAAGCTCAGGTAGAACATCTATGAAGGAGGCTGTGGGAGATGGCGGTGTAGCCACCACCTGCCTGGTTTGAAATAATTCTTATTAACACATCTGTTGGGTTAGGTAAGAAAGGGTGGGTATGCCTACAAAACCACACTCCCCCTAAAAAGATCCCCCCAAAACAACAACGATAAAAACAGTTAAGATAGCTAGTTACCGAACGTGAACCTGTTGAGGTCATGGTTTACCAGACAAGGTGGATGACCTCTCAGAAGTGTAAGGAGCATCTCGGTGAATAGGGACTGATGGACTAGTGTGGGATGCTCATTTGTAAACTGGAGGAGAAGTGGGAGTATAGGGCACCAGCGGAGAACCTTGCGGGAATGAGGCAGAGGGTGAGCCAGCTTAAGCAAGATGAATGGGGACCGGATCCTGTGCCAGGTAGCTTCGTAAGTTACCATAACTGACGCACGTACTTCACTGGCTGCGGAACCAGAGCCGTGTTCCGGCCGCAGCTGATCCTGCCGCCATGTCCCCAGCACTGCGTGCCCTTGGCTTTCTGCTGACGTGGTACAGTGGGGGATCTCTAAGTGGTTCCGGTACCCAAAGGACAAGCCCTGAGACGGTGGAGAGCAAGCCCGCGTGCCGCTTTGCTCGGGGTGGTGCTGATTATTGCTTCGGACCCTGGGGGCCCATGGACAGTGGGCTCTGCACAAAGGGGATCTGCAGGGACCCTGCGGGCTGGGACCGCGGACGACCAGAGTCTTGGGGGAACGGAAGGCAGCGCAGCATTCCGTGAGAGCGGACAGGTGTCCTCGGTCGGGCAGAGAGCTGGGGGCCCAGGCAGAGTGGCCGCTGGCCACCTGGGGGACCGCTTGCCGGAGGCATTCCCAGGCCGCGGCGCTGGCGAGGGCCCCACGCCGGAGGTGCGAGCCCAGCCACCACTGAGATGACGGGTCCTCTAGGCTTCCTAGAGAGGCGGCGAGGAGCCGGCGGAGGCGCGCCCCGGCGTCGTGATGTACTTCCGGGCTGCCGTCGCGTGCCGGGCTCGGCGCTTCTCCCTCGCGTGGGTCCCCTGGGTCGGCGCTCGCGTGCACGAGCGGGGCGCGGGTTTGCGGACGCTGTGTGGCCGCGGCCTTGAGGCCGGCGGGTGGTTTTCTGTTCCGTGGGCGGGTCTCCTGGGGTGATGGCCCACGGTCTTGCATATTGTGCGGTGAAGGCTTGGTGCCCTCAGGTACGATGACGGGGTCCGCGCCGACTGTTGCGGGCCGGAGCGACGTGCCGGGGGCGCTTCTGTGGCAAAGGAAACGGAAGCCAGCCCGTCCCTCAAGCACACACTTGTACGTGCCGCTCGCCGTGGCTCTGGAACGGGGACGCGCCAGATGACAGGGGCGCTGTGCCTTCCAGTGTGGGGAGGACGGCGGGTGAACTATCGCAAAGCAGCGTGAGGGCCTCGAGGAAGTAAAACGTCGCACACTCGAGGGCCTTTGGAGGTGCGGGGTGGCGAGTTCGAGGCCAGACCCCGAGCAGGAGACAGTAAGCGGAACGAATAGGAAGCCACTGGCACGGACGGCGTGTGACGGAGCAGAAAACTGCCGCGGGGGACGTGGGTGTGGTGTGGCCGGGGCGGAGGGGGAAGTACGCAATGACTGGACTGCTCCAAGAACGCAGACGTCAAAAGGCAGTGGCGTCTCCATTTCTAATGTAACAGCTCGTACCCAGACTGTGGGCACACTGCCCTGCGGAAGAGCCCGCGCCCCGGGCTTCCGCCCTCGCAGCTCTGCTCGGCCACCTCAGTAGAGTTCGTCGGCGTGCCGGCACCCCGTGAGCTGCGGCATGGCCCCGTGGGTGGGAAGGGCCGCTCCGCAGAGAGCGGACAGCTGTCTAAGCAGGGCAGTAACGTAATCCTGCTAGGCTTCTGGGACCATTCTGGGAGCAGCGTGGTGGAGGAATGGGAAGGGAGCAAGCCCGGAGGCAGGAGGGAAGAGACGTGCAGCTGTCGCAGAAAGAGCCAGTACTCTAAGTTGGCGAGAGTAAGGCGGTGGCTGTGGAGATGAAGAGGGGTGGAGTGGAATTACGTGGGAAAGGTAGATGTACTGTGCTTGATGACCAAGGACTAAAAAGTGCTGAGCACACTGCCTGGCATATACTAAGCATTACAAAACTTTTAAAAGAATATATAGTCAGGGAGGGGCCCCTGGGTGGCTCAGTAGTTTGAGCCTTTGAGCGTCCAACTTGATTTCGGCTCAGATCGTGATCTCAGGGTGGTGGGATCCAGCCCCGTGAAGGGCTCCACGCTCAGCGTGGCATCAGCTTGTCACTTACCCTCTGCTCCTCCCCTGCTCTCTCTCTCAAATAAATAAAATCTTTAAAAAATAAAATATATTCAGAGATAGGTTTTTGGATTAGATGATTAGGTGAATGAATGTCCCCCCCCCCTTTTTTAAAGTAGACTCCATGCCCAGCATGGATCCCAGTACAGGGCTTGAGATCACAATCCTGAGATAAAGACCTGAGCTGAGATCGAGAGTCAGATGCTTAACTGACTGAGCCACCCAGGTGCTCCATACATGTGCCATTAAAAAAAAAAAAAAAAAGGGTCCAAAAAAAGAAAGAAATGGATAATTTTGGAGGAGGCATTGATTATAACGGGGGAAATGAGTTAATTTTTAGTGGTGTTGAGATGCTTTTAAGACGTATAAGCAGAAGTGTCTACTACACCATTGGACTATAATGGTCTGGAGCTCCAAAGCAAGATTGGGATAAGAGAATCAGATTTAGGAGTTCTTAGGTGACAGCATCTCAGTTCTCAGATGCTACTGAATGGACAATGTTGCCCAGAATGAATGTGGAATGAGAAGGAGGCTGGGTCTCAACTTAGGATAACCAGACATTCTTGGCAAGGTGAAGAAGAGCCATAAAGTAGACTTAGGAATGAGCTATTTGACAAGCCCTTATTTAATACTTCCTGAGCGCTAGGCATTGGTCTAAGCACTTTACAAAAACCAACTCATGGAAAACAGCCAGAAGACTGTAGTTCTTACCAGACTGAGAGTGGCTAGCAGCGTGAGGTGCTGCAGAGGCATCTGGGAAGCAAAGGACTGAAAAATACTCACTGGGTTTGTGTACAAAGCGGGCCTTGGTTAATTGACTTGGGACCCCTGACTCAAATGTGGGACACATTGACTGACACGCACACTGTTTTTTTCTGAAACTAAAAATGCTTTTGAAAGTATCTGGCACAATTCTTGGCACAGAGAAGTTGATTTGTAACTATAACTGACTTAATCTGTGGCAGGCAATTTAAGCAGGCAAAGCTGTTTGCTTTGTTTTTATTCATTATCTGAGTATTTCACATTATCTGAATTTGTCACTGAATTTTCTAGATCTAAAAGCCACTAGTATTGTTCTTTAATCCTAAAGTAACTGAATTGTTTTTTCCTTAATTTTCTGACATTATTCTAATGACATTTTGTGCTTGTTTTATCTTTTACAGAGCATGTTTACCTTCAAATCATTGGCCTGACCACAGCGATTCACCCTAAGTATGTTCTTAGTTTGGCGTTAATCTCTTAACAGTAATGTGTTATGTGTTACCTCCCCCTACTGTTGTAGTGAGCCAGTCTTCCGAGCAGTTTGCTTAGAAATGGATTCAGTCAAGCCCTTTTGGGCTGCAAACAGAAGGAATGTCAACTAGTTACAGAATTTAGCTTGCACAGAATTGGTGCTTCTGACGGGAGTTCTTCAGACAAAACTTAAGGCAGTTCTGCTGGGAGGATTCCCTTCAGCTTCTGAAGTCCAGCTTTAGGCTCTCTGCGGTCAGTGGCTGTGGCCGGAGACCCACAGCAAGGAGCAGATCCTGGAGCTGCCGGTGCTGGAGCAGTTCCTGACTGTCCTGCCCGAGGAGCTGCAGGCCCGGGTGTGGGAGCAGCCCAGAGTATAGGGAGGAGGCTGTTCCTGGATTGGAGGGCTTGTCGAGGAAGCTGGATAATCTCTGAGGAAAGGTGAGATAAGAAAGAAATGATCTATCATCAGAAGGCGGGTATTCTCTCCAGAGAGAAGAGAGTTGAGATCTCTCAGGAGAAGTGAGGGAAATGGCCAAGATATACTGGCCAGAGTTGCATTCCTCTCCCTGTCCTTTTATTCCCTGCCATTGCAGGTCAAGGGAAACTCTGCTTTCTGTCCAGCGGTTCTATGTTCTCCATTAATGTTGGGATCGAAGCTCTAAAACTCTCAGCATGTGTCACCCTGGTCAAATTTATGTCATTGTCCCTGCGTCCTAGTCCTCCTACAGGGACAGGAAGGGCCCAGGGGCAGACAGCTTATCTGGCGGCAGGAGAGGACTCACTAGGGGTCCAGCTCCCACCAAAACAGGTGGGCTCAATTCTGAACCTTGGGAGCTGCCCCCTGTTTAGGAGAAAGGTGAAGAGATTCCATTCCCCCCGGGGGGGGGGGGGGATAGGAAATGTCTTCTTGTATTTTTCCAAATGAACCTCATCACTAAAATTTTTGCCTACCTTTCCCTTGATCTTTTGTTCCACATTTAACCTGTTCCTCTAAGCACACCATTTTAACCTTATGCTTCTTCCTTCACTTCTTTGTACTAAAATTTTTGAAAATCCTTCTCCTATTAAATGGTTTAGTTTCTTCATTCTAACTCAATTCTACCAACTTCCCTGACCCTGACCTCTTATCCTAAAGGCAGGAGAACAACTTCTACATTGAAACCAATGGAAAATGATTCAAAAGCCACGTGCAGTAGAGAAAATTTTAAATGTACATTTAAAAAAAATTAGTATAGGAAACAAAACTTACTATTTTTATGTGCTTGTTGGAGAAGCACACGTATATGCCCAAATATAATCGTACTGAACATATCAACTGCCACTGCTTTTAAATTTAGTATTACGTTCTGGACATATTTCCGAGTTACATGTAACCCATATATATAGCGGACATAGGTTTCATTGTGTGGGTATCAAATAGTTTTTTATTTTTTTGCTTTTGATCAGGTCTTTATTCAGAATTTGCTGTCCAAAATGAGTCAATAGTTATGGAACAAACAAATTCAAGTTTATGCAGCCGGCTTCTTGTCTTCTGTGGTGGGTTTCTTTCCTACAGGCTTCTTCTCAGCTTGCTGGTTTCTTGGTAGCTGTGGCTTTTTTTTTCCCCACCAGAGGTTTCTTCTGCTCCTGAACACCAACAGCCTTCTTTCCTTTCTTCCCTACCACAGGCTTCTTTTCTTTTTCTTTCTTTCTTTTTTTTTTAAAGATTTCATTTATTTATTTGTCAGAGAGAGAAAGAGCCCAAGCAGGGGGAGTGGCAGGTAGAGGGAGAAGCAGGCTCCCAGCTGAGCAAGGAGCCAGAAGGCAGATGCTTAACTGACTGAGCCACCCAGGCGGCTCTCTACCACAGGCTTCTTGCCCAGAACCCCCTTCTCATCCGATTTGGCTTCTTAGGCTGCTGCTGCCTTATCCATCCGGAGCTTGTGATTCTTGGCCTGGTGAAGAATGGCGTTCAGCACGTGGTCTTCACGTTCAGGTTTAGCTTCAGTGTGATTCCAGGCTTTTAAGTTGGTTTCTGTCTCTTTCTTTCTTTCTTTCTTTCTTTCTTTCTTTCTTTCTTTCTTTCTTTCTTTCTTTCTTTCCCTCTTTCTCTCTCTCTCTTTCTCTTTCTTTCTCCCTTTCTCCCTTTCTTTTTTTTTTAAGATTTATTTATTTGAGAGGGAGAGGGAGGTGTGGATAGGCAGAGGGAGAGAATCTTCAAACAGACTCCCTGCTGAGTGCAGAGCCCAACACAGGGCTTGATCCCAGGACCCTGAGATCATGTCCTGAGCCCAGACCAAGAGTCAGCCGCTTAACTGAGCCACCCAGGCTATAAGTTTCTTAAAATGCAAAACAGCCTCCTTGTCTTCTTGTAGCCTTCAACTTTGTCTTCAGCCAACAAAGGAAGTTCAGGAACTTCTTCAATACGTGACCTATAGACATGGCCAGCGCTGGAAAGGCTCATGCAGCCAGGGCAGAGCAGATGGCATATCGCTTCTGTGTTGTTTTGGTTGGTGCAAATGTGCGGCCCCCACGACACATATTTGCAAAAGTACCCTGGCCACAATAGCAAGTCCCATCACCTCGTACTCTAGGAATTCGAGCCACGGCTTGGCCAGTACCCCAAGACTGAGCACTGGTTTGACAGTCTGCTAATTCACTGACAGCATAGAGTCATCTGTTGTTTTTGCACAAGTTGGTGTGAACAGAGTTTACAATATCAGGTCAAATGGGAGCCTTGAACACAGCAAGCAAAGTACCATTTTTGCCAGATGACTACCCCTTTTCAGAGTACACATATATCAGTGGATGAGCACACACCATGGCGGGGAGAAGAAAGGGCCAGGCTCTTCTCAACCTGGCGGCTCCTACAGGAAAAGCCCAAATTGTCTTTTAACTAGGAGGGTTTGTAAGTTGCTTCCTTTTTCTTTTTCTTTTTTTTTTTTTTTTTTTTTTTACACACTACCAACTAAAAGCCCCAAATTCTTATCTTTTTTATTTTTTTTATTTTTTTTTTTTTTTTTTTTTTTAAAAGATTTATTTATTTATTTATTTGACAGACATAGAGACGGCCAGCGAGAGAGGGAACACAAGCAGGGGGAGTGGGAGAGGAAGAAGCAGGCTCCCATCGGAGAAGCCTGATGTGGGGCTCGATCCCAGAACGCCAGGATCACGCCCTGAGCCGAAGGCAGACGCTTAACAACTGAGCCACCCAGGCGCCCCCTTTTTTATTTTTTTTAAAGATTTTATTTATTTATTTGACAGAGAGAGACAGCCAGCGAGAGAGGGAACACAAGCCGGGGGGGGGGGGGGGTGGGAGAGGAAGAAGCAGGCTCTCAGTGAAGGAGCCTGATGTGGGGCTCGAACCCAGAACGCTGGGATCACGCCCTGAGCCGAAGACAGACACTCAACCACTGTGCCACCCAGGTGCCCCTCTTTTTTTATGTTTTATTATTATGTTTTATGAAAGAGTACAAATCTATATAAAAGAATTGTATAATGAATCTCCATGAACCTGCCACCCAGTTTCAACATTATCAAATCATGACCATCTTGTCCATTTATAACTCTACTCACTTCCATATTATTTTTTCCATATAATTTTGAAATATATCTCAGATATATTCTTTCAAATGTAAATATCTATATAGCTCAAAAGATGAATTCTTAGAGGCATGACTTTAAGGAATTTCTTTAATGTAACCATAATAGTATTATCACACCTAAAAAAATTAGCAAAAATCCCTTAATACCACGTTTCTAGTTGTTTCAAAGATATCATGGATTTTTAAATCTTGTTTTGGCTTGTATGTTTGAGTTGGGAATCCCAAGAAGAAAACACATTTTGATCGGTTGATATGTCTCTTAACTTTCTTTTAATATATAGGCCCCTCTTCCTTCTTATCTCCCCACTTGCAGTTAACTAAAAACATCAGGTTGGGGGGGGTGCCTGGGGGGCTCAAGTGTTTGAGTGTCTTCCTCCGGGTCAGGTCATGATCTCCAGGTCCTGAGATCAAGCCTTGTGTCGGGCTCCCAGCTTGGTTTGGGGGTAAGTCTGCTTCTCCCTCTCTCTCTGCTGCTCCCCACTGTCTGTGCTCTGTCTCTCCCTCTCTCAAATGAATAAATTAAAAATCTTTTAAAAAAAAAATCAGTTTGGGGGCACCCGGCTGCCTCAGTCAGAGGAGCCTGTGACTCGGTCTCAGGGTCATGAGTTCAAGCCCCACCTTGTGGGTAGACATTACTTAAAATAAATAAATTAATTAATTAATTAATTAAAAAAAACTAAGCACACAGGTTGTTTGTCAGATAGAGTCCCATAGTGAGGACTTTGCCATCTGCATCTGGTGCTGTAGTTTAATGTCTTCTGTCCTCTCCGTTTTCTATAAATTGCAGTAAACTGGGGGCTTGATCAAAATCGAGTTTAAGGTTTGGGAACAAGGGAAGTTTAACTTGGCAAGGTGGTGTGTTCTATCAGGAGCTTACAACATCTGGTTGTCTCTTTTTCTGTGATGTTACAGCTCGTGATCCTCAGTACCTACATCTGTGAATCCATTAGCGGTTCCAGAATGTCGATATTCTTACTGTGTTGTCCTTCATTTAACAAAGCTAGAATATTTATATAAAGAGATACTTCCCCTATATTCTTACTTGGTTACCCAGTGGTTCTTACAGAAGAAGCAAGATGATTGATTAACTCCCTCCCCACTACCTGTTTTTTGGTTTTTTTAAGATTTTATTTGATAGCACACAAGTGGTGTGGAGGGGCAGAGGGAGAGGGAGAAGCAGACTCCCTGCTGAGCAGGGAGCCGGATGCAGCACTGGATCCCAGGATCCTGGGATCATGACCTAAGCCGAGGGCAGATGCTTAACCAGCTGAGGCACCCAGGTGCCCCTCCCACTACCTATTTTTAAAAATCAGTTTCAAAACAATGAATTCATTTTGCTGTCATTGTCTAAAACAGTGGCCAATTGTTATTAATAATAGTATTTAGAACTCATGGATTTAAATATATTTCATATTTTTCAATCCATTGTACTTAGCTATCCATATTGAAGCTCATTGGTCTCATCTTTGGGTAGTAGGAGCCTGTTGAGTTTGACTCCTCTATTTATGATGAGTCTAGGCATTCCGATAGCTTTCTTGCCGTCTGGTATAACAAGAGGTACAGACTCAGCTTCTGATTCCTTCCCACTCCTGGAATCAGTCATTTTTCCAAGACCCCTTGATTCTGTTTAGTGGGAAACAGTATGTCAAGACCAAAAATAAGGTACTAGGAGTGTTCGTTGCTTTATTGGACGTAGTTCCTAGGCCTTTTCAGTACTCAAAGCTAAGAAAAAATTTAAGATAAACTATGTATTGTGAATTCATATTGATAGTTCCAGTTCAAATTCAGTATTTCAGGGGCTTAATCTGTCTTTCATCTGTATCTCCTTTTGGAAAATTCTCAAAAGACATCAGGAATGGTAGAGTATCAAACACTCATTTGCTTTATCCCACATTATATACACAATAGCCTCAATTAAAATGCTGGCATTACCATCAGCTAGTATGATTATTATAAACAGCTTCATGCTTGTGCCTGTGTTTTCCCATTCTTTTTGTTATAGATCTTTGGGTACATACAAAAAAAATTACTGTTCTAAGGACACTGGAAATAATTCATCTTTTGTGTACTTATGCCACCAACAGGTACACATTTAAAATCAGTTTGTTTCACTTCTTGTTCAGTGTTTAGGGATTATTTTATTTTATATTTTAAATGTTTCATTTTTAAAAATTATATGAAATATAAAATTTTACATATGAAATCTATAAAATATTTTCAAGGAGTTCTCTTCCTGTTCCTTCTCTTCCCTCTCTTCCCCATAGGTAAGCTTTTCTTCCTCTTTACTTTTATGGTTTATCCTTTTATTATTTATTTATCATAAGCACATGTATACATTCGTACCCCTCACCTTTAAAAATAACACAGTATAATTTAAGTCATAAACTCAAAACACATCTATCTTACATAAAACATTTTGTTTCCTTTAGCATGTACTTTTTTTTAAGATTTTATTTGAGAGAGAGCAAGAGTGAGAGAGCACAGGTGGGGGGAGGGGCAGAGGGAGAGGCAGAAGCAGGCTCCCTGCCAACCAGGGAGCCCGACGTGGGACTCGATCCCGGGACCCTGAGATCGTGACCCGAGCTGAAGGCAGACGCTGAACCAGCTGAACCACCCAGGCACCCCTAGCATGTACTTTTAATGAGTGCTTGTTCAATGAACAAGTAATTGAGTAAGGTATGTGTGAGTGGGTGAATGATGCTGAAATGTTCAGTCTCCTCTTTCAGATGATTTAGTTGAAATGGAGAATGAGAAGATGCTTCCAAAGTAGATGAAATCTGAAGAGATAACATGCCAACAGAGACACATTGTCAGATTAGATGGAGGTGTTCCTCAGCGCTTTGATACGTAGAACTGCAGAAATATCAGAGAAGACTAGAAAGATATCCATGATGGCCTAAGTGTGATGAATGTGGAATGAGTTCCATCCTCATTCAGCATCCGAGCTACACACTGAGGAGAAATGCTATGAATGTGATGAATGTGGAAAAGCTTTTGGTGAAGAGTGGAGGCTTCGCTGAAGAGAGTTCACACTGAATTAGACCACAGATGTGGTGGATATGGGACAATATGCAAACACTGGACTAGTTCATCACAGAGAAGGCACCCTGGAGAGAGACCTTATAATAGAAGTGACTTCACACCAGTGAGAAGTGTTACCATCTGAACAACTGTGGGAGAGCTAACAGTTGGAACACAGAGCTTTTCCACTGTGTCAGAATTGTGTTGGAGGAAAACTTTTAGTGTAATCAATGTAGTAAACATTTTCCTGGATGTTTCATTCCTTATTCAATATCAGAAAACTCACTCGAGAGAATGTGGGAAGTTGATAAATATGGATGGAAAGGATGTGAATAGTAAACACTAAACTTTTAGCTAACACTAAAACCTTCTAAGTGTCCAGCGTCTGAGACTGGCAAAGGCAGAATCTCGTCATACCAGACCTCTCGGTGGTCTTTGATGGGAACTGACCCTTCAGAATGTCCCTCAAAACCTGGTCAGATTCAACAAAGCAAGCCAGTTACTTTTTCCTTAACAGCCTCTTCAAAACAAGCTACATTATTTTAGTGATTCAAAGTGCTGCCTATGGACCACCACTTCAGATTTCCAGATGTTTAATAGTTGTTCCTAAATGCAGTTCTTACGAAGGCTTGGACTGTTGTTTAAGTTTTTTTAGTGACAATTTAAGCTGTGTACAAAATACAAATAGGAATATTACTAGTTAATGTATTTTAAATGTTGCTGCAGTGATTTCTCAAGTCAAAAAAAACTTGTTCAGCATTTTTTAGTGACAACACGGTGAATCCTTGGGCCTTCCATTCCTATCTAAGTTATGATGTATGACACATAGCCCCCAGCCAAGACCTCAAACGAGAAATATGCATCTTCTTTTTAAATAGAGGTATATTAATTTGCATTAGGAAAACAAACAGACCCAAGTTAATCTTCAAGGGAGAATAAGCAAACTCAAATGCCCAGGGGACAAGCAGGTAATATAAATAAATAAAGCAATCCTAGAGTCAAAAACAAGGAAAAAACTAAAACCATGATTTTATTTACATTGCATTAAGTTCAAGGAAATTGACAGGATTCTCTATTGATTTTGAGTTCTTAAGGAGAAAGGTGATCAGATTAATTGTTCATTGTGACCACCGTAAACATGATCTTTTCATACATTTGAGTATAGTACAGTTGACCCTTTAACACTATGGGGGTTGGGGCACTGACCCCCTTCATGGTCAAAAATCTGATTATAACTTGACTTAACTACTGATAGCCTACTGTTGGCCAGAAGACGACTGATAACAGTTAATTAACACATATTCTGTATGTTACATGCATCATATACTGTATGTAAAGAAAAAAAATTTTTAGGATTTTTTTTTTTTTTTTAAGTAATGTCTACCCTCAATGTTGGGCTTAAACTCATGACCCTGAGATCAAGAGTCACACATTCTACTGAATGAGCCAGCCAGGTTCCCCAAGAAAATGTAAAGAAAATGATAAAAAATACATTTACGGGTGGCCCCTGGGTGGTTCAGTCAGTTAAGCGTTGACTCTTGATTTCAGCTCTGGTCATGATCTCAGGGTTGTGGAATCGACCCCTGGGCAGGGCCTCGCTCAGCATGGAGTCTGTCTCTTTCTCTCTGCTCCTCCCCCACTCACTCCCTCACTCTCTCTCAAGTAAATAAAATCTTTAAAAAAAAGAACAGAACATTTATGGTACTGTACTGTATGGGGAAAAGTCCATGTATAAATGACTTGCATAATTCAAGCCCTTTGTTCAAGGATCCAATGTGTTCAGTAGTTCATCAGTTAGATGCAAATTGGTTGTTTTTTTAAAAAACAACTTGTTGTGAACCTGGAACTCAGAAACATTAGGCATTTTACCTTTTAAGTAACATTTTGTAGAACTATTTGTAGAAGTATTTGAGTTGCTTAGAGCCAAACCCTGGGGACTCTTTGTTAAGCCCTCCCCTCCCCCTTTCCTTACAGCTCTCATTGCCTCCGCATTGGTCTATAAACAGGCTTTGTCTCCTCTCCACCTTTGGTGCGGGGACTGAGAGGCAGTCCTGGCTGAGACATTCATGCCCTGGCAAGGTGGCAACCACGGAATTTCGTTGCTAACCCATCAGTTTCTTGTTCTTTTGGGGAGGTCAAGGCCAGGCCCCCACTTGGCTTGAAGGGACATTTTCAGAATTTTCTTCCTGTCACTGGGGTGTCTCTGCCTCTCATATTTCCCTAATAAACTCCTCAACTTAAAAAAAAAAATGTAGCATGTCCTCAACACCTTCTTCTGGTTCTAAGTCAAGAAATGAATTACAAATTTAAGATTCCTTGTAGACTATACCATCTAATCTAAGGAAATTTAATATCCTCAGGGAATACTCCAACCAAGCTGTTTTTGTAACATATTGCTGCAAAAAATTTACCCGAAAACAATGGCTTAGAATAACCATCCCATGATGTTTTGGGCCAGGAATTTGGGGACGACTCAGCTGGAAGTTTCTTCCATTACATGTGGCATCTTCTAGTGAC